>NC_087439.1:24967500-25307500 GCF_036321535.1 Camelus dromedarius | reverse complement strand
ATTTTTTTTTAGAACTTGAGACATTTGTGATGTTGGCTGTTTAAATCTTTGTTACCTTCGCTGTGAATTGAAATTGTACATATTTAGTAAATCATGCAGACAAAACAAACTTTTTAGACAATATTTTTATTGAAGAGTTTTCTTTTCCTGTATCCATGTTAAAAAAAAAAAAAAAGACCTCCTTTCCCAAAATAAAAATGTCAATACTAAATTTAAAGAAGTATAAAGGAATGATTGCTTCCTTTAGAGCTAAGTATTTAAATAAACATGGAGATAATTGGCAACATGTTCTTTTGGGCTAATAGGCCGTGTCCAATTTTTTGGGTCTGATGTTTCAGAGGGCCTCTTTTTCAGGGTTGAAGATGATATATTAAACTCTGAATTAAACAAATACTATTAAATAACAGAAATAAATCCCTCAGTCTTCATTTGTATATGAAATACGGAATTAGTCAGAGAAATGACACTGAGATGATATGATGCTGAATATGACACCAGCTAAAACCTGCTCTGTTGAAGCAGTCACCTGCCACCTACACTCTAGAATGGCATGTGAAAATGCTCCAAAATATTGAAAGTAGAAAATGAACAGTACTATTCCCATTAGGCCTTGAGATGAATATGACAAAGATTCTAATAATTTTGGTCAAAGAAAATGATGAGTAAAAAATACATGAAGATTGAAGTGGTGACAAATGATCTTTTAAGTATTCTAATTGGTCTTTCTCGTTCATATCTACAGAAATTGCAAATCCTGATGGTCCTGATTTGTAAGTGCACCCAGTCAGCTTTCTCTCTTTCACTCCACAGAATATGCCTGTTAGATTTGGAACGAAGAATAAGCCCCCAAAATGTTAAAAATAGACTACTGCCCTGGCAGGAAATTTAGCATTGGCAAGCACAGAACTCAGAAGGAACTGATCTAACATAAGGAAACATTCAGAAAAAGATTTGTGCATTACGATCCTGTTCTGACCATTTTCAGAGCAGTCAAAGGGAAGTGAGAGAGAGACTGAGAGACAGACAGACAGAAAGACAGAGAGAGTGTGTGCATGTGTAGATCGCTAACTTTCAGTGTATACATTTGAATAGCTAGTGTTTAAAAAAAAATACCCAAGAGATGGAAGGAATCTGAAGGAGTGCTTTTGAGATATTTTATATATTGTTATCTTACACAAATGGAAAACACTTAAAATGTTGATACTGGAAAAATGAAAGTTTCACCAAAAAATTCTACATTATTTATAAGATGTGCCAACAATAAGACAGAGAAAATATTAGTTTATCTTTATTCTTTTTATAGGAAACTTAGATTTTAGTCTGTGACCTTTCCTTAAAGGAGAATTGCTTTTATCCATTCCTAAAATGGTTTCCTTACAGGACGAAAAATTACAGTTACACTTCATTCTAGTTTCATTAAGGAAAAGAAGAATACAGTCTTCAAATTGCTTGAAAAAAATATAAGCGAGCAAAGGGATATAAATTTAGAAAGGAAACCCAAGAACATCCCTGCCCTCGCAGAAAGCATCATGGTGTACTTAGTGACCACAAGCAACCTAGACCTCAGCTTTTACGTCTCTTCTGAAAGATACCACTTCCAACACAAACGATATTTCCCAACCCTGTAGGGCAGCCCAGGATTGGTGCAGACATAAAGGGAGATCACCAGCTATTGAATAACCCTTAACCACTTCCTGCAGTCCTGACTGAAGCATTCCGTGGAGGTCTACCACTTCATTATTGAACGTGCTTAGAAAGTGTGAGCTCATGGGTTTCCGGTTGAAGGTACAGCTAAGCAAGAAGGAAAAGAGAGAAGTACGAACCACCCTTCCCAATTTGTTTTAACGCTTAAAACACCATTGCTCAGAGAGTGGGCTTGAGAATCATCAGCCTAACTTCTAAGTAGACACTTCTTTTTCTTCTCTGCATTTTAATAAAGTGTTTTTATATTATCAAAGCAATTCCATGAAATGGAACATTTCACTCACTTTAAATGGTGAAGGAACATTTGAAAATACCGTATCAAAACAAGAAGAGTTCTAACCACAATAGCTGCTTAAAATGGACTACCTTAATTTTAAAAATGAAAGTTGGAATAACGATTTGTACAAATACTTTTCAAAGAACTGTGATGATCCCTTGAGTCAGATGCCTTCGTCTACAAATCAGCCTATAACTGTGTTATAAACCCCTTTATGACCTGACCAAACTAAAACGTACTTGGTGTCTACATTGAAATACTCAAAAACCTTGTTCTCATCCTTCAGTAAAACTCCCCTATGAATTGGTAGGAAGAACATCTTGATGTTTGTAACACTTAGAAAAATAAAAGCAGTTACTTAAGCTACCACTCACATCTTACAGGTGAGGAAACTGAAGTCTGTATAGCCTTGGGACCACGCAGGTTGTTTGTCTGTTTATCCCACAGTGATCTAGAAAGCAGTTAAGCACAGGCTGCCAGAGCCCCGGTGTCCTGACAATGCTCTCTACAACACATCACAGTAAAATGCTTCTTCAGATGGATATGGAAACATCAAAAGGAGTGAGGTTGTTTCCCCCAATCCTGCAAGAAGTTCGTTCTGGTCTACAGGAACTCTTCCATGCAAGAGAGGAATGAAAATAAGCTACTTTGGAAACCCTCTATTACTCTAAGATGTCGCACCAGCATCTGAGGGCTGTTAACCACGTCTGGACTAGAGTCTCCTTTCACTGAGAGCCAGAGATTCTCAATTTTGAGAAATGCTCTTTAAAAATTACTAGCTGCTGTTCATACATTTTACCCACTAGTTGGTCCAAGATTTTTGACAATGCTTCTGTCCATTGAATAGTGATGGCTTTATCGAGTCCCTGCACCCACAGTTTTCAGCCTGAACCCACTGTGTGAGTGCTTGGGGCCATTCTTTCTCTAGCCGCTGCTTTTCTGAGTGCCCCCGTGCACTGAAAGGCCCAGGGGTGGTCAGAGGAAGAAACAAGGTGGAACAGGAGCAATTGGAGATTCCTAGATCTGCAACAGGAAAGTTGGAACAGGCGGAAATAGATGGAAAAAAATCAGAGAGTGGAGGAATCTCGAGCCTCTCTCATCTAAAGCCCTGGCTTTTCACATTCTGGGGCTCAGAGGGGAAAAAAAGCCCATGTCATCTGGTAGTTATCGGCAGAGCGGAGACCAGAAGCCAGGTGTCCAGCTGCGGCGAGCATGCCTTATCACTGCTGTTGATGCTTCTACTACTCCTGTGATGCTTCTAGTCCACTTAGTGGCCCTAAAAATAAGAGTAATAATTAACAGTTTCAGCGGTAACAGTTGTTCAATTTACTGAGTGCCTACCCTGCATGAGGCACACTCAATACTGTAGGATATACGAAGATGAACAAGGCAAGATTACTGGCCTTAAGTTTCTTATAACTGCCAGAGATAGAGAAGTAGAATACTGAGTTCCAGGTTCTGTAAGGAATGTACCAGTATGAAAGTCCCCAGCAGTCTCCCTTTTATACCTTAGTGTTTCTTCTTTTTAAGCACAAAATAACATCATTTCCCTCAATAACGTGCATACTGGTGAGTGATGCTACATAAGAAATACTGCTCTCCATCCCAGGGATGCAGTGGTGGACAGTATTCCCACCATAAAGTACCTACACTCTAGCAAAGAAGGTAGACAACAGGACAAGTGTATAAGATCACTTCACATAATGCCAAGGGTTTTGTTAAAAATGAAAGAAGGTGATGTAACAGTGAATGAGAGGGAACTGGAGGACAGCGACCTCAGCTTGGGGGCCAGGGAGGGGAGTGTCAGGGAAAATCTCTTTAAGGCTGTGGTGTTTGAGTTGAGTCTGAGGGATGAGAAGAAGTGAGCCATGGGAGGATGTGGAGGGAGAGTGTTCCAGGAACAGGGAATAGCAGGTGCAAATACCTCAGGCAGGAACGAGTTGGGTTCTTTGATAATAAAAGCATCAGTCTAACAGAGCATGTAGAGAGGGAGAAGGGTGGAAGACGGAGGCAGACGAGTAAGAAAACACGTCTCAGCCGTGCAAGTGATTTGCAGTGCGATCTCCTGTAGGCGAGCACCCAAGAACAGCTGTGCAGATAAAATGCAGGGAATTTTCAGGAATGAGGCTCCTTAGGTCCTTTGGTCTAATGTCATGTTTTCATAGGCAAGAAAACTGAATTTATTCATCTGTGAGGTTTACACTGTTGGCGTCAGGAGACGTGGCTTATCATTCCCAGTGAATAGCCTGGAAATGAACTTAGCAACCTGTTCGTGGCCTAATCGTGATTTCCTCCCCCGTAAAAGGGGCAGTGACCTTCTACGTCCCTCCTCCTGAGTTTAGAATGGGAGAAATCTCATTTCTAACACTTTCGCAAAGCCACCTGCCTTGTATCTGGTCACAGGCAGATCTGTCAGCCTGGAAAACAGAAACGGTTTGGGCCAAAGGAAATTTGTATTTTGGAAACAGAAGCACCAGATCCGGCACGCCGGCGGCCACGGTGGCACGTTACCCTGAAAGCACCTTCCTCCGCTCAGGCCCCAGTTAGCTCCAGATAGCTGTGCTAGAATCAGGCCTGAGCAAGGGCCCCAGCCATTTCCCCTTCCCCTGAACTTCTGAAAAACACAGAAACTCGCAGAGCTGCGAGAGGAGCCAATAAGAAGTAAGGAACATGCAGCAGGTGGTACCATCTGTGCCCGGCTAATTCCAGCCAAAACAATCTGCTCCCTAGAGCTCCCAGTTGTGGAGAAGGGAAGAGGATCCGACAGTGGCGGGGCCGGGGAGGGGGTGTAGCGGCGCAAGTGCCGAGGCTGTTATTCCAGCGTTCAGCTGGTCGGGGAAGTAGATTATTGATGCCAGTGAACGATTATCTCTCTTCTTTTCTCTTTACAACCACTGTGGGAGATTCTTCCGAAGCCTCACTAGCTGGCAAGTACCAGATCCCACACCTGTGAGACAGACACGTAGGCATCCCTGGGAGTCTGTCGCCACTGAGATGGGAGGGACAGACACTCCCCAGCAAGACGCGGACACACAGCCCCCTCACTCCAAGATGGAAAAACAAGGTGGGGGCAGCTTATGTTTATTTTACCCTATTTTCCTAGCAACCGAATTCTCTCTCGCCTGTTAATTCTTTGAAAATTATCTACGGTTTAGAATGAGCTTATATGCCTCATGTTTGATCCCCAGGTTGGCATTTTCTAAGGTAAAATTCTTGCACTTGATGGACTTCCCCATGGGGAGCAAATCTTCTCCCCCAGCACACGTATAATCATGGGATGAATAAATACATGCAATGCAGAAAGAGGTCTTTGTCGGTGGTAATAACCTTCCTTTAAGAGTAACAGATAGACAGGAACCACCCTTTTCGCAGATGGAGGAGACAGCAATGATTTGAGGGTCATGGAAAGAACTGTCCACTCAAAAAGAAAATGTTACCCACTGCAAAATTTCCACCAGCACCTTTAGGTTAAATCGCTGTCTCCAGGAAGTCATCTGTTAAATGCAAATACCTGGGAGGGGTAACGTTTGCCTATTGTCATCCTCCCTGAGATTAATTGATCAATTTAGAGCACAGAGCTGAGCCCTGAGGGAGGGGGGCACAGGTGAGTCCACTTTTACTGGGAGATGAGGAGGTCTGGATCTCAGGTGCCAACCCAGAACACTGGGACCGCATGGATCCCTGAAGGAGGGGAGATGGTGCCTGCTTCTCCTCCCCTGCTTGGGCTGGATTGTGTCCCTCACAAAAGGTATGTTGCAATCCTAACCCCTGCTACTTATGAATGTGACCTTATTTGGAAATAGGGTATTTGCAGCTACAACAAAGTTAAGATGAGGTCATTCGAGTGGATCCTAATCCGATATGGATGGTGTCCTTATAAGAAGAGGGAAATTTGGACACAGACACATGCAGGGAGAATGTCATGTGAAATCAGAGATTGGAGTGAGGCAGCTGCAGGCCAAAGAAAGCCAAGGATACTGGCCATCACTAAAAGCTAGGAGAGAGAAATGGACCGGGAACCTCAGGATGAAGCAGCCATGCCCACGTCTTGATTTTGGACTTCTAGCCTCCAGAACCATGAGAGAATCCATTTCTGTTGTGTTTAAAGCACCCACTGTGTGGTACTTACAGCCGCCCTAGGAAACAAATGTCTGCCCCAAACAAACCATGGGGAAGCCTTCAGTTTTCAGTCTCTAGGTTGGTCTAAAAGTCAAGATTCGTTTTTGATCTCTTAGTGCCGGGGCTTTCACAGATAAGTGTCAGCAGGAATATCCCTTCTGGTTTTGAGAGGCATGTTATCAGGAAAAAGACAAACTGCCTACTCTTTTTCCCAAATGTCTTCTATAAGGTAATCTTTTTAATTAGGATAATTAAATTCTGGTTTCAAAGGGCACCAAAGTGCAAGCATTATCATCTGATTTCCTGTAAAGAGTCTTTTTTCTGCCTCCTGTTCCACATGGTGTCCATTAACAGAAGAAGCACCAAGCGAGTCAGACATTACGGTTATAGGTTTGTGGCTCGTGTCAATGCTAAGAAGAGGGAAATGAGAAAGGAAAACATAAATTGGGAAACAGTGTCAGAGGGCAGGCCAAGATAATGAAAGTACCAGAAAGCAGAGGAAAAGGGTGTTGTGTGGGAACCAAAACCTTGCTTCAGGTAGGAAATGTCAGAGAAAAATACAGCAAATGTTTTTAAATGAAGGCCAGGGGGTGGAATCCAAGCAGTTCTTTGTTGTGTTTTTTTGCAGTCTGACGTCAGGAATAGAAATTAGTGAACGTGCCCTCTCCCCTGGGTCATACTGCACTATGAGCTTAACCTTTTTCAGCTCCAAGTCTCCTGTGACATCAGCTGATAGTTCCTGCAGTATACTTACATCCCTGAGATTCAGGGAGGATATTGGGGGTCCTGTGGAGAAGGCAACATGAGAGTCCAAGACAGGAATGAGTCAACTGAGGTGTGTTTTGATATATTGATATATTGCTCTGGCCTCAAGCTGGGAGTCAGTGAGACCAGGTCCTGGGCCGGGTTCTCAGATGTGCCTGCGAGCTCTGTTCTGCCCCATTACTCCTGGCCTCCGGCTGCCCGCCCAGCCATGAGTGGACCACAAAGGCCCAGGTAAGAAAGTCAGGGGATGGTTCACTGAAACTCTCTCATCTCTTTACTAAGAATAACAAACCCAACTCTATGTCTTCTTCACGGAGGCCAGCATGCCATCCTTTACATTTTATTTCTAGAAGATGGTATATCATCTTAAAAGCCTGGGTTAATTTGCTTTTCTCCAAGCTTTGTGGTATTTTTTATATGCCATTAGTCTGTTCTTGCATGTTACTGGCAATAACCGTCCCACCTAATGTATTTAATTTGTTTTGAAAGTCATAGAACATCTTTACACAAAGAAGACGCAGCTTTTAACTCCATTGATGACTTCCTCTTTAAAAGTCCTCCTTTAAATTCCTAACCACAGTCTTCTTGGTTTTCTTCCTACCCACTGACCAAGCTCTGCTTTCTTCACTCAATCTTAAATGCTAGCGTTTCCAGAGTCCCTCTGGGGCTCTGTGCTCTCCTCATTCTGATCACTGTGCTTCAGCGACTTTTCTATACCCAGAGACTCAAAAATGCATCTCCCTAGTAAGACTTTCCTCCTGTGCGTTAGACCCTAGCATCCAAATGAATACTGGACATTGCCACCTGATGGTCTCAAAAGCACCTCAAATTTGACATGTCCAAAATGGACATGGTCATATCTCCCTCCCACCCACCATCCGCCTGCTAAAACCTGGTGAATGTCACTTCCTGGGCCACTCAGGTGGAAATCTTGAGAGTCATCCTGCTCTATCTCTAACTGGGTTATCAGTCTTGTGAGTCATAGTCCCCGTTATCTCTCCTGCTTGTTCCTCTTCCTCAGTCACCTTTATCACTTCCTTATTTCAGGCATACATGAAATCTCACGAATTGCCCTGATAGCCTTTTCACTGGTCACACTGGCCCCAATCTCACCCAAGATGTTGCCTCATTCTTACATAGCAGGGAATAGAGCTTCCACTCAGGGTTGATGGAGGAGCTGGCAGATAGAAGAATGCACCTTTTATGTTCTTTAAAGATATTTCTGGATATCTTTACATACGACTTTCTTGAACATTGTTTCATCGCAGTCTTAACAACTGTTAAATTGTCGTATCTTCTTAAATACGATTGAAAAGAATGGTTCAAGAGAAATAACTTGCTCCCCCCATCCCACCTGTAACTACACTTGTGGTTTATCACCTTCTAACTCATCCCACATTCCTACATTGGCCAAAAGTGCTCTTTTGGTACTTTTATGCTTTCATGTCTATCTTCTTCTCCCTAAACCTGTAAGCTTTTAAAGAGTAGGGATCCTGATACCATTGTAGTCCCTGGGAGTTACTGCCACCAATAAATGTTCACTGATTTAATCCATGAATGCCAAATTGATGATATTAAAACCTTACTTTGAAATTCTTCAGTGGTTCCCCAAAGCACTCAAACTGCAAGTCATTTTCTTTAGCTTGGTCCACAAAGCTTTCATGAGCTGCCTCCTCCTTTCCTCCCTTTCCATCAGCTCTCATCACCCCTCCAATTTGCATCTGCCTGAACATACCTCTCTCTATTTTATTTTACTTTTTTGTCCTTCAGAGCGTAGCTCAAGGGTCACTTTTTTTTTTTTAACATTTTTTATTGATTTATAATCATTTTACAATGTTGTGTCAAATTCCAGTGTTCAGCACAATTTTTCAGTCATTCATGGACATATACACACTCATTGTCACATTTTTTTCTCTGTGAGTTATCATAACATTTTGTGTATATTTCCCTGTGCTATACAGTGTAATCTTGTTTATCTATTCTACAATTTTGAAATCCCAGTCTATCCCTTCCCACCCTCCACCCCCCTGGTAACCACAAGTCTGTATTCTCTGTCTGTGAGTCTATTTCTGTCCTGTATTTACGCTTTGTTTTTGTTTGTTTGTTTGTTTTTGTTTTTGTTTTTTAGATTCCACATATGAGCGATCTCATACGGTATTTTTCTTTCTCTTTCTGGCTTACTTCACTTAGAATGACATTCTCCAGGTGCATCCATGTTGCTGCAAATGGCATTATGTTGTCAGTTTCTATGGCTGAGTAGTATCCATTGTATAAATATACCACATCTTCTTTATCCAGTCACCTGTTGATGGACATTTAGGCTGTTTCCATGTTTTGGCTATTGTAAATAGCGCTGCTATGAACATTGGGGTGCAGGTGTCATCCTGAAGTAGATTTCCTTCTGGATACAAGCCCAGGAGTGGGATTCCTGGGTCATATGGTAAGTCTATTCCTAGTCTTTTGAGGAATCTCCACTCTGTTTTCCATAGTGGCTGCACCAAACTGCATTCCCACCAGCAGTGTAGGAGGGTTCCCCTTTCTCCACAGCCTCTCCAGCATTTGTCGTTTGTGGATTTTTGAATGACGGCCATTCTGACTGGTGTGAGGTAAGGGTCACTTTCTTAAGACTATTTTTCCTGAAACTCTAGTCTTAGACCTGCCCCTCCTCTGGGCTTCAGTATGTGCTTCGTTAATGCACTGTCCGAGGGTTGGTTTCCCAAAGGCAACGTGTTCCTGGAAGGTCAAGACTGTGAACATTCTGACTCGAGCCCCCAGCATAAAGCCAGAGACCCAGCAGCAAGAACGTAGGAAATGTGTGAGTCTCCTAGAGGGCGGCTGTCAGCAACGTCTAGTCCCCCACCGACCCCGGTCATCAGCCAAAGAGAGGAATAAGTCAGTGACAAGACAGAAGATAACACAGAGAGTGATGTCAAAATAAGGAGCCATGGAAGGACCCCGATGCAAACCAGAAATTTGTAATTCAATACACTTGAAGATTTTTGAAAACCATTTACAAGATTCTATTGGGGCACAAATTTTACCCTTATGGGTTAACAACTTCATTTCTCAAATAATCACTAATGACCATAGCAGCACCAACCTCTCCTACCAACACCCAGACATGGATTGAATTGTAAAGTTAGTGAGGCCAAACTCACTGCAGTCCAGGCGAGGTGGCTTACAGGGCAGCATGCGTGTGTAAGCTTTCTACCTCATACCGAATGGCAGCGTAGCCTTTACACTATTTTAGCAATGACTCAGATGGAAACATGAACTAAATAAAAGAGGAAGAGGCCTGAAGTAATCTGGGATGCATTTTCTTCAAGTTCTCTGGAATTTTCAATTACCTCAGTTTCCTGACAAAGCTTTGCTGATGCCAGTAATTTACAGTAACAATCAGCAAGATAACAGCAGGTTTGTGTGGGCCAGAGGTAAATGTGGGTCTGACATGAGTAATATATCCTGCAGTGAAGGACAGTGGGAGGCATGAGAAAAGGTACAGTTTCTATTAGTGATTTTTGAGGAAAGTGAAAACCATATGCATACGTCACAGAGCAGGTGAATATGTATGCAGTCCTCACTGTTTGTTCCCTGGGAATGTAACCACTTCCTTCTTGAATCCTAAGTGGCTTTTTATCAGGACCCCAACACAGATGCTACCAGAAGATGCTATGCATTTGTATCTGAAAATTTTATCTGACAGAACACACTGTGAGTACTCTCTGTATTTTTGTGTAATTACAAAAGACGTAGCAGATACCATCCTTGCTTTGGATGGTGTACAATAAATAAGACAAACAAATGGGAGACAGACAAAATAACCTTTTGCCAAGAGGAATCTTCTGCAAACCAAATGACTAAACTGAATTTCTTAAGTCACAGAGACAATTACAAAACTTTTTTCTCCAGCCATTGTGACAACGCCTGACAAATTCTATCAGCCTACTTTGTCCCAGAGTGTGAAACCCACAGATCATGAAGGCATTTAGCTGGAACTTTGCAGTTCCTTGGGGTCAACACTGAAAGCTTCATTTCTCATCGTGCGGGACTGAATGTGCACTGACCGCAGGCTTTCCCGAAAGTTGCCTCTCTTGGTTTTCTCACAAAAATTGCTGATGTGAACTGGTTCCCTCATGATTTTGCTTTTTCCTCCTAAAGCTAAAGACAGCGAAACCAGAACATTTAAAACTGAGGGTTCTAATGTTGTTTCCTTGTCAATAAAATGAAGGGTTGTAAAGGATTCTTAGGCTCCTTCCTATAAAGTTTATGATGTGAGAGTGGTTCTGGTTAAGGGAGTTTCCCCTGCTTTAACACAAGGAGTTCTGCAGTGGAGGGGTGAGAGGCTATGCTTTCTCATGAAAAGACCTGGATTTGAGTCATGTGACTCAAACTGTGTGACCTTGGCCAAGTGACATCACTGAGCCTCAGTTTACTTACCTTTAAAATGGGAATAATATTATTAACTATTTCACAGAACGATGGTGGGAATCAAATGAGACAAGAGGTGTGCAAACAGAGTGCAATTGCTCCCTAGGGCAGGCCCTGCCGAAGGGACAGCAGTGCGCAGTGTATTTATTTCATCCACTCTCCCTTCGACTCCCTTCCACAGTGTCTGTTCTTCCGTCCTGTGTTTGAGGGAAGCCTTCCTTTGATAACCTAGTGTTAGGTCCACAGAGAGCTCTCTAAAAGGAGCACAATAATTTCAGAACTTAGAAATATTCCAGCATGTAATTTTTAGGGGGCTGGGATTGTCTCAAGATTCATCCTCAAAAAGACCCTTTGTTTCATGGCGGGCATTAGCCTTGGGTTGCTGAAAGAGGAAGGAATGTTTGACAATGATCAGTGCGATGAGAGGCCTCAGAGCATGAGAACTGAGGAGGTTGTTCTGCCTCGATTCTAGATATGGGATGCCTCCGCAGCTCTGAGCAGATGATCCAGGGCGATAATGAAGTAGTCACAAGGGTGAACCTTTGTAACAAGGCACCCCAGGCACTGCTCCCCATTCAAACCTTCCCGTTAGCCCTTTTTGCATATTTTAAAGAGATGCTTTGAAATCCTGAGCTGGCCTTGCCTGTTGAATCGGCCCATATGGGGAATCTCTCTCGGAACTTAAGAGAGACCCAGGAGGGGAAGCTGCTGGAGCTGGAAACTGATGGCAGGAAAAGGTTTCGAGTTTATGATTATTGTTTTCCTTTGGCTAATTTTAATTCTGATGAATACTGAGTTTTCTTTGGTACTTTTTGTTCCTCAAGTCTTTTTTTTTCCCCCAGTTATGTTGTTCAGCCAAGTATTTCTTAAGCCTCTGTGAAAACAACACTACATATTTCTTCAGCTCATGTAAACAAACATTTCCATGAAGACTGGCTTGAGAAATAGATGTAGATGGCAACCTGAAAGACCGTGCCTATTGTAAAAATGAAAAGATTCAATAGATTGACAGGTAAATAGATAGCATACTAAAACTTAATGTTAATTAAAACGGATTAGAATTATGTTAACTCTTGCCATCCTATTCAGTTACTTTCTGTTCCTCTAATAGTCTAAATAGGTGGAATGCCTTGATACAGTCTGATCCTTGGATGGCAGGACACGTGTCCAAACTGCTTTAAAACAAGTCATTTGTCAACAAGTATTTACTGATTGCCAGTAAACACCAGTCATTGTGCTGGACAACAGGAATAATTTATGGAAACTCATGAGCAAACAGATCATTACAGGGGCAACGGAGAGGAAGGAGTTCTGGTGGTTCTGTGAGGCCTCTGCCTTGGGGAGCTAGGGAAGGCTTTGGAGAAAAGAGGGTAGTTGAGTTTGGTGCTGAAGAGCCAACAGGAGTTTAGCAGGTTGAGAAGAGAGGATAATGTGGAAGGCACGGGGGCGAGGAGCGTGGTGTGGGGAAAGAGCGATGAGCTCACCATCTTCCTCTGGTTTTCACTCCTTGAATGGGACCAAAGTAGACTTCATATTTAAACCAAGACATAAAAAAGAAAAAAACCCTCATCCTGTAATAGATTAAATTATATCTACTCTCCTTGGTATTAGTTACCTGTTTTTCACAACTGCTAATGAAGACCGAAATGAAGCAGCAATATCTGGGCCTGATCTGCGTTGCGTAGGAGCAACCTCCTGGCATCACGGGGGAAGAGGAGAGGAAGCCCCTCCACGTTGCCCCTTCCAGTAGAGATAAATACGGCTGGAATGTCACCATGAAAGTGACGCAAGCCCCTGACTGATAGGTCATCTCCCACTTAGATCCTGACCTTCCACCTAAAACAACACCATCTAGTGACTTCCAGATGTGGATGCTTGACCATTACTAAGCAGTCAGGACTGAAACGTTGTTTCCCACAAGCTATGAATAAATGGATGACTTATGAGGGCATCATCTCAGTATGACCAGCAAGAAGAGAGAAATGTGAGGACATAATTTAAGCATCTGAATGAAGCTCTTGCTCTATCATCCCTTCCTGAAAACTGTATTTCAAAGTTAGCCTTTCTAACAGGAAATAGAATAGCTTGACAAAAGGAACCACAACTGTATATCTAAACTGGCAGCCTATTTGTATGGTGTGGTGTGATACATATGTTCACCACCCTTTACTGGTTAAACTGTATTTCATTATCACCTCCTTATTTCCACTTCTAATTCTAGCAGAACAATTTCCTATAAACAGGTCGGTTCTCTAGCAGTTTTGAGCATAAGAATTTTTTTTTAAATGCCTGATCCCAACTTTACTAAACAGTGTTTTCCCTCATCCTTAATTGTAGCCCCTTGGACACACACTTAACAGGTCTACTGCCATAAGTGGGGAGAAAAAGTTATTTACCACCAGTTTCAGCTGCAATGTGTATATGGATATTTATGCCATCTGTGGTTTCAAAAGAATGACTGCTTGATTAGGGATATCTACTTGATACTATTATAATATAATGAATCTATAGATTTGATCTTTATAATAATATATATAACATATGATACTACAGAATGCAAGAATCTTCCCAAATCACCAAGTCAATCTTTTCAACCCAATTCATTTTATTTAAAAATGGTTCTACGTTGCTTAATTTAAAGGGCAGATATTTTCTCTGTTTTGGATTTGAGGGTATCGTTTTTGTTTCTTGTGTGTTATTTTGTCATTTTGGCTTAACCTTTGTGGACTGTAAAATTCTCTCCTGTTGGTTCAAACCCGCCGAATCTCTGTAGGTGTGGTAATGTTCCAGAATGCTGAATCATAGGATGTGGATACTGAATAATTTTAGATAATGGCCACCAGTGAGAATGACACTAATCAGGAAACCATATCCAGAGGCCTCCCACGATGTCCAAAGTCAAAGATAAAGCATCACTTTGACTTCTTCTCCTTCCTTCTCCTCTCCTTTCTGTTCCTTCCCTTTCTCCTCCCCCTTCTTCTCCCCCCCAATTCTCCCCCTTTTCCTCTCTCTCTCTCTCCATCCTTCCTCCTCCCCCACCTTCTTCTCCTCTTCCTCCTCCTCCTCCTTGTCTTCTCTGTCTCTTCCTCTTTTTCTCCTCCTCCTTCAACATGGATTAAAAATGCACCAACTGCTCTATTCTGTCAGGGTATTATACTTTTGCATCTGAAAATTTCAGCTAGAAAAAAAAGTACAATTGGATTTCCTTTACATGGTGAGGAAGACCCCCAGTAAATAAGCTTTTGAGAAAACCAGGCTTCATATGCTTTGTGCTTGAGAACCCAACAGCATCACAGAACCTCCTAAGAGCTCCCACCAAACTAGAAGTTCTGTGTTTTCACATTTAAAAATGAATTGGACAGGAATATTCTGGGGGGTTAGGAATCCATACCCTAAAGAATTCTCTTACATTCAAAGAATAAAAGCAATAGATATGTTTGAAACAAATATTTGGATATTAAAAGCACTGAGACCTGAAGCTTATTAAACACATAAAACATTACTTTTGTAATCATGTAGCTTCCTTATAAATTCAACAATATGTCTTCAGACATGATTCAACTACAGAACTTCCAGAGGATGAAATGAAGCTTAAGTTCTGGATTTGAACTTGACCTAAACATAGCTTCTATTTACCTGACCTCGAATTGTCCACAGCAGCTTCCTCACTGCTGTTCAAATGAATGTATAGCATCATGTGGTACAGTGCTTCATTTCTGACAGAGACAGCTTCTCTAGCAAATCTCTTCCACTTTTTCCTACATTGAGGGCAATTTGCTGATTTTGCACTCTTTTTTCTACCCTATGTATTTAAATATTTTTAGGGGAAAAAAAAACCTGATATCATACCATAACATTGTTTACAATAAAGAAGAATTTTTTAGTTACTACCAAAATAAATAGATAAATAAAAAGAATTCTCTTATATTCTAAGACTGGATTAATAAGTAATGTCCAACTTAACTAATTTTTGTGTTTAAAATGTTGACATTTTTATTTTAAAAGTAGCTTTTTCTAGTTTCCTTTCAAACAAAGGGATAAACATATTAGATATTCTTTTAGATAGAATTTGGGGCAGTAGAATAGACTCGTGCTATTACAGGTGTCAGAGAATCAATGTTTTGAGGAAAGAGTGACTTCAAGGTCAAAGGCAGAGTCATTTCCCAGGTTAACTCATTCCAAGAAAGGAGTACCAGGCATAGTATCCCAGCCTCCAGAAATGGCAAGTACAATCCAAGAAGAGGCTCTTCACAAAAGTGTGAGGCCAGAAATACATTCAGTGCGAGTAACAGCTCTCATGATTTCCCCGTCAGGACTCCCAGGTTGCACGGCTTCCTCTGTGGGGAGCATGGCCCCACTCTGCTACGTTAGGTTGCGTGTCAGATGAGATTGCCGCCGTGCTCACTAGGTCTCCGCTCATTCCTCTCTCACCCCAGGCTTTGCTTTACCCTGGAACACAAGTGAGCAAAAGTGAGAATTTGTTCCTCTAATTTATAAATTTAAAAAAGCATCGTCAAACTTCAGTGTTTCATTCTCATAGGTAACAAACGCCTTATACGACGGTGCACCGTTAATCAAAACCGATCAGGATGCCGGGCCACAGTGGTTGAGATCTGCAGCTCTCGAGTCAGCGCGCTCTGGCTCTGCGCAGGATGTGGCATTCTAGAACGTTAATGCTGCTGAGAGCTTGCAGTGTGTCCTCCTCTCCACCCTTCAACTAAGCTTTGAGAAAACCTTTCCATCAAGTGTTCTTTACTCCTAACATAGGCTGGGATATTTTCTTTTCTGGGTCACAGCACTTCAGGAACTGGTTTGGGCTTCCCTTCAGGCTACAGACATCCCAAACCGAAGAGAGGTTCTCACCACGTGTTGGGATTCTCCAGAGAAACAAAACCAATGGGATGTGCATATGTGTGTGTGTATAAATATTTATTTACTTATGTTCTTATATATAATAAAATACATTCTATATACATTTATATATAGTATATTATAAAGAATTGGCTTATACAATTTATGGAGGATAGCAAGTCCCAAGATCTCCAGAGCGACTTGGTGACCTGGAGATCCAGGAGAGCCAACGATGCAGTTCCAGTCTGGAGGCCTGCAGGTTCAAGACTCAGGAAGGGCCAGAGTTTCAGTGTGAAGGCCACCAGTCAGGAATAAACCTCTCTTACTCAAGAGAGTGTTACTCTCGCTTTTTTCAGGTCTTCACCTGGTTGGATGAAGCCCAGTCAGATTAGGAAGGGAACCTACTTTACTCCATCTGTGAACTTAAATGTTAACTTCATCTAAAAACACTTTCATAGTAACACCGAAACAATGTTTGACTAAATATATAGGCGCCCTGTAGCCCAGCCAAATTGATGCATAAAATTAATCATTAGACCCTAAAACATGGAGAAAAGTACATGGTTTTTTATAGATTTGAACCTTATGATGGTGTCTAGCTTTTGTGCAATTTTTCAACCTCCTTGAGCCTTAGTGTCCTCATCTGTAAATTGGTGAGTATGCTTACATCCTAGGTTGATGGTGTGAGGGTTAAATTAAATAACATAGCATACGTATGTAATAGATGTACAACAAATAAATATGAGTCTCCTGCCCCTGTGTTGGGGTCTAAGTCTTCCACAGACGAGCTCACGTCTCTGGCAGAAACTGCTTGTGACAGATTATTTCCTACAGAAGGTAACAGAGACCTATTCCTCATTTCTTCCTTCTGTCTAGAATCCTGATGTTAAGTAGAAGATAGCAGAGCTCTCATTTAAAGATACTTTAGAAAGGGTATAACCTTTCTAATTCCGAGTGGATAAACAGTGCCTGGTCCAACCCAAGCACAGTGTGTAATTCTGTTCACCAGAGGCCAGTGGTACAAGGCACAGGACCCTGGGAGGAAAGGGGAAGTACGTGGAAGGGGGGAAACGTGTGAAGAAACTTCTCTGCCTCTTCTTTCCTACCTTTGAAATAAGTTCTGGGAAGACTAGATGTTTGGATATGAAGCATGCATCTGATGACAAGGGGATACTCAAGAAGCCGAAACAAAAGATGCCAAGAGCCTGGGTCCTCGATGACGTTGTTTGTGTACCACACCTCCTCCAGACCTGCTGTCATGTCATCTCGTCTAGGCTCACTCCTTAAGCTGCTTTTGGTTGGCTCTTTTGTTATTTGCAGCTGAAAGCATCCTAAATGACACTGAGGCCTTTGCCACTTCTGAACTAAACTTTTCAAACCCATTTAGACTGTGATGAAATTTTTAAACCACTGAGTCATGGAGGCTACCTTTTTTTGGCATGAAACAAAAATAGAACTCTTTGCCTCTATCGCTGACATTTATTCACATGTCAATTTTAATGAGCATTTATTGATGGCCTCCAATGCACAAGACACTAGGATAAGCTATGTGGGGTGAGAGAGAGGAGGCTACAAAGATGAATGAGACCTGGATCCTATCCTAAAGGAAACTTACAGCCCAGTTGGATAGATAAGAAACAATAAAACAAAAGCAGAATCCATAGTTCTGGCCTTAAAAGGAAGCTTGGAATCCACCTCTGTAAATCACTAAAGCATGCACCTATCACATTTTACATTTTATTTTTATATGCCCAGAAACTTGAGCTAAAAGTGGAACAAAAAGGAAAAAAAAATGAGGTAGTAGAATAAAATAGTAGACATTAAACAAGGGGGGCTGAATCACACTCTCACACTTTACAACTCAAGTTGGAAGAGAGGGGCAGCGGTGATTGATGCCTTAGCTTGGGGCCTCTGGAAGAAAGACAATGAGAAAGGCAGCTTGCTTTACCTGGCTCCCTTTCAGCTCAGGAGTTGGAAAGCCAATACCGAACTGGATTTCTAGGTTTTCTGGCTCTTGTACAATATAATAAATAAGACTCTGGCAATTTGTGTTAGATTCTTGTACTGGGTCAGCAATTACTATGTGTGAGAGTGCTTCAGAACGACAGTCCTCTATACTGCACTCCAAATGGCTTTTCATATGTAGAAATATGATGTACTTTTTCTTTGGTGTTTAAAGCTTAACTAGACAGAAATGACTCTTCATCATCTACAAAATAGCCCGAATAAACCCAAGACAACTCCCCAAAGTGGAATAAAATCCGGAATCAAAAGGCGGCACGTTATAGTGGATAAAGATCACAGACTCGGGAGCTTGACAGGTCTGAGTGCAAATCCTGGATGTTGTCTTTGTTCACATGACCCCGGGCCAGTTGCTTTACCACTCTGAGCCTCAGTTTCCTCATTCAGAAAATGAGATAACAGCACAGCCCTTAAAGATTTACTGCAAAGATAACTGGAGTGATAAGTGTGGACAGCAGCTGGCCTCAGCTTGTGTACACCACAAACGTTGCTTCTCTCCCCTCTCTTGGTTTTGATCTTGGATATATTTTAGATTTTTATTAGTATAGTCAGCTTATAACTAGACTGTAGCGATAGCCCAAATACCACCAAGTGGCAGATAATCCCAGACTTGGCTTGTTTTTTTTCTCACCTGCAACTGTATTTGAATAGGGATAAGTTTTAAGAGAATTCACAAGACTTCAAAAAGAAGTTTTATTTTACATAAAATCCACTTGAGATTACCTAGAAACCTCCTCATTCTGTCCGTTTTCCAGAATAATATTCCACAACCAGGATGAAGTAGGTACCTGCTATGTGGCCTGTGTTTTATAAAGAAAAGGGACAGAGAGGAATGAGGATTCTTTATCAGAAAGAAAAAGACATCTTCACTCTCCTGCAAGAGCTGTTCAGACTTGAACTCTCTCCCTTTCCCTTTCCTGTCTTTCTCTCTTCTTGCAGTTTATGACTCATGTTCCTCTAAAGAAGGAGAGTTAAGAGCGGTTGGGTCTGGAGAGAGACATGGCTATTTTTGCCCCTCAGATTCCTGTGGTACTGGACCTGATGGGTGAGTCAGCAGGTCAGCCAGTTGTATGTAAGGAGTGGGAACATCATTCAGCAGAATTTCTGCGGGGAGAAAGCATGCAGATCTCACAGGGGAAATGGCAGAGCTGAAGACCAGGTATCTCCTTCCGGGGAGCCAGGCAGGGCAGGCCCGCCTGGGGAGGGTGGTATGTGAGGGTGCAGTGTGGAAGATGGGGTGACGCTAAGACAGCCAAATGGTGAGAGAACTGCTCCAGACAGGACAGGGAGGATGTTTAGCAAAGGATTTTAGGGAGAAGCAGACAAGCCTAATGATTTGTCAGAAGTTTTCTGGGTGATCCATGTTGTAAAACCCCTGTTCCACCTCTCCTAGTAAATACCTTTATTGTTCTTTTGGATCCTAAGGCTGGAGTAGAGATTCTCTGAATATGACACTACACAGCATCCAGTCCGGGGAAGACGGGTTACACATCATCGCGGGAGTCAGAGAAACAGAAACAATACATGAGGGAATGTAACACCAGCAGAAACAGCCCAATTCCCAACCCCATGACTTCCTGCCTGCTCCCTGTTTAAACCTTCACTATTGCTTCTGAGAGTGTCATTGTGAAAAAATACAGAGCTTTTAGAGAAATACTGGGTTCAGAAGTGGAGGAAAGAAGAAATTTTGAAAAGTGAAGTAAAAGTAAAAAAATGTAAAGCAAAAACAGTAGAGCAGAGTTAGCTGACGGTCAGCACTTCAGGTGGCTTGGCGTACCATTCAGTGCCCTTCCCCTCAGAAATGTCTCATCCCATATTAGGAAGGAAAGAGAGAAGGGAATCAAGAAGAAAGAGAGAAAGAAAGAGGGAGAGAGGAAGAGAGAGGAGAATAATGGAAGGAAGCAGGAAGGAAGGAAAGAAGGGAAAAGGGGGGAATAAAAAGAGAAAGAAACCCTCACGACAACCACCCTGGCAAAATCAAGGGTCCATTATTACTCATTTGTACACTTGTGAATTGGTTGACCAGATGTCTGCCTGGAGGCCCAGATGAGAGCACTACCTGATGAGGGCGTACTTGACAAGATGACTCTAGCTGCTGCTTTGTTGGAGCCTGGAGCAGATGAGGAGAGGTGGGTTAGAAGCTTAAAGCAAAGAGGGAGCTAGGCTCTGGGAAAAGAAGTACTAGGAGATAGAAGAAGAGAAAGGAAACCATGAAAAGTCTAGTCCCAGACTCCATTTCCCCATCAAGAGACCAGGCCTCTGGTTTCTATATGCCCATTTGATAGCTCTGTGGTTCTTAGCATCAGAGGGCATTAAAAACTACATGAGAAGCTTACTAAAAACATATCTTCCTGGGCATGACACCCCAAAACTCTGACTTAGTAGGTCTGTGGTGGGATCTGGGGATGTGCACTTTTTGTGGGATCCCGGTGATTCTGATGCAAGTGTTTCTCAGTACATTCTGGAAAATGATGGAGTACATGGCCTGAAGGAAGCTGATTCATGGGTCTCGATAATATAAATGTCCCATAGGAAGTGGTTTGGGGGCATGGTAGGCCTGATAGGACCAAACACAAATAAGTCCTTTTCGGGTACCTCTCTGTAAAAGGTCTACCCATCTTGAACTATGTACTTTGGACAACATGATCCCAATTTAAAGTGTTGATTCAAGTTTAGGTTCAGGTGTCTTACCATGGAATGGACTGAAGAGTTTCTAAACAGAGCTGCATATAGTGCACTGCATACATATACAGCAATTACTAATAAAGGTCAGAGTTTCAGAAGTAGTTCTCGATAAGTATATTACAGCATCCTTTGGTAGCATGCTACCACATTTAGATCAGTGGGTAATTTCTGTTTTTGCTTATTACAGATAATGTTATTGATTTTATCGTATTTTTCAGAAACAATATTGAGCTGAGTAGGTTAGATACCACAGTGCTGAGTTCTAGGTAAGTGATAGAGTGAGTTAAAAAGTGTAGTATGAGAACAACCTGGAGTCTTGAGGGTTGTAAGTTTTCTGGAACAAGCGAAGACCTTGGCTTGGAAATATTTAAGAGTCCTGAAAGGGCAAGTAGCAGTTCTACGCACCTAGTAACATGACAGACTGTCTGTTGAGTGTCGTAATTAAGGCTACAAAGGAATCTCTGAATGTGCTACCAAGTATTCTAGAATCCAAATGTGTCTGGGAACCTGAAAACTCTGAGAACCACCACACTACAGCAGAGTTTGGCATTAAGGAACAATCGTGTCTCCACAGATTCTCTATCAATCCAGAATAATTTTGATGCTTAGGATTCTGATGGGTGAGGCAAAGCATTGCAAGTCTCTAGGAAGGATGGTGTTCACAATTAAGTGATCACAGCTAGCTTAAGTAGGATTCCCTGGAAATAGACTCTGAGTCAAAGAGTGGCATGCAGAAGATTCACTGGGAAGTGATCTCAGGAGACAGGCCTGCATGGAAGTGAGGAAGGCAAGATTAGGCAAAGGGAGGAGCTGGCAGTAGTTTGGTTACAATTGAGTCTGGCTAATCCTACACAGGGAGGTGGGATGGCCATTTGGAGTTTTGCAAAATGAGGCAAAAGAATTGAATCCTTGCAGCTCCCCATCAATCATCATGGCCTGGGCTTCCCCCTTGGAAAGGGTTATAACCTTGCACAAGGCAGTGCTCAGTGAGGGACACAGCTGGGAGCCTCAGCAGCTGATTTTCTCAGTATCTGGGGGATGATACGTGTTAGTCAGCTTGGGCTGCCATAACAAAATGCCATAGACTCGGCAGCTTACAAATAGGAATTTAATTCTGGAGGCCAAGAAGTCCAAGATCCAGGTGCTGGTCAACTCAGTCCCTGGGCAAGGACCCTCTTCCTGGCTTGCACTCAGCTGCCTTTTCACTGTGTCTCTACATGGCAGGGAGAGAGAGAGAGAGGGGGCAAGCAAGATCTTTGGTGTCTTTTCCTCTTCTTATAAGACAACTAATCCATCGTGGAGAGCCCACTCCTATGACCTTATCTAAACCTAAGTACCTCTCAGTGGCCCCACTTCCAAACGCTATCATATTGGGGGTTTTGGCTTCAATATACGAATTTAGGGGAGACTCAATGCAGTTCATAGCAGGAATATCAACCCAAAAGAGAGGATCTGGGCAAGGCACAAGAGTATCCACTACAATAATATAATTTGGGGTACCACTTAGGGTGGAAGTCATTGAGCAAGGGCTTTGTGGCAAGACCTGTGGGAAGTGGTAAACAAAGACACATTTTGGCCCCTGACAAGAAGTGGTTTGCTGAGGCTAAGCAAGTTACCACTGCCCTGGGCGAGCAGGCTGGCTTTGGTTGGGCTTCTACACCCAACATGAACCTGGAGACTGTCTCAGGAATTGAAATGAAGCCTCTTCCTAAAATATAGGCAATCACATGTCTGTAATTATCAATGGGAGAAGGCAGCCATGCACATTCATGTGCATAAGCATGCACAAAGGGAAAGACCCTACATTCTTCAAATACAAGGCCTATGCCTTGTGGTATTGGAAGTAGTTCCAGATCCATGGAGGGTCTGGGTCTTGGCCCATTGTGTTATTTGTAGCCACTTCCTTGGAACAGCGCTGTTACATTAATGAGAGCGTTCTCATTCAATAGCTCTAGTAGTCCAAACTTCATCAATGGTCTTTTATTGATATTATCTGCTGTTATCTATGATAATAGATATTTATATATGCCATGCTCCAAAGGTGAAGATGTGAAAGTGTGACACCAATAGCACCTACAGAATGCCTCTGTGTTACAGTGCATAGGGAGCTTCCACGGATCTTAGTTTAAAGCAGAGTATAACCTCTAAGGCTGAATGAAGCCACCCATTCCCCCCTCATGAATTAGAACATGTGCCCACCTCCTAGTTCATTTTTCTAGATTCTGAATTTAAAAGCTAGAAATCTGTGCCCCCCCCAAAATCATCTGGTCTGTATTTTACTATTTATAGTGGAAGATAGCCCCAAATACTTAATTGCTATGATCTGGAAGATTATACTACTTCTCCACCCCACCCCCCCAAAATAATCCATGTTTGCCTCTTGCTTTTGAGATTTGGTAGTCTCATATGTTGCTTTTTCTTTCTCAGTGACTCTACCTCCACCCCCCCCACCCCACCCCATTTAGGTTCACTCAGGAATTTTCTGTGAATTTAGTCACATTCAAGTTTTGTAGTCAGAGCACAAGGGTTTAGATGTTGGATATACAATTCATTCTTATAGTCCATGCTTGTCTGTCTTGAAAAAGTCATACTCATCAGTGCCAGTCCTGAGTTATCACACCAAGAATTTGTAATGCCAATTAACTCAAAATTTCCATCATGTATGAAGATTTATGATTACTCCAGTGATGTCTTGACTTACTAAAAAGCAAGCCCTGAGATTGCTAATACAAGGTACATCTTCAAGAATGAAAGCGTAACTTCAGGAAAATGAAATTAGCTCATCCTTTCCTGTGCAGGTTATTGAAAAGAAACCCGTACCTAAATAAAATTCAGTTCATGCATAATTTCCCCTTATGTCATTTATATGATACTTTTTATACTCTTATTCTTATGATAATTTATAAACAGATATTCAAAGTAATTCTGCCGTACATTGGAAATGTTTATCTTTCTGTCAGTGTTTCTGTTGGCAAAAAAAAAAAAAAAATTACTTGGCTTAAGTTATAATAACAGTATCCTTTACAATGCAAAAAAAAATTAGGCCCATTGTGTATAATATAACTAATACAATAATTATATATATGGAAATGGTCACATAGACATTTATTTAAATTATATAATTTTAAAATTTTTCAATTGGTAGACTATTGAAGAACACATAGGTGATTCCAATTTAAAACTCTGCTCAGACTTTTTACATGAAAAATGTGGCAAATAACAGTATAATTCAGAAGAATATTTTGAACAAATTCTCCAAAAGATTAGGCATTTGTGTAAAGGGATTTATAATTACCACCAGAATACAATTACATCCCATGGCTAAGCTGCACAATTCAACAAAGAAAAACGGTATCTCACTCATGCAAAAGATTTTGTCATGATGAGGTTTGTTCTTCCCTACGTGTCCCCTCAATTTTCTCTTTTTGAAAGTAGACAAATAGTAACCCCAGTATTTGGCAATATTTCCTGCCTTATTCTCGCCTAGGCCAAAATTCAAGTCCTGGTGTGGAGGGAGGGAGCTGTTAATGCCTCAGGCTGAACTTTGCAGGTAATCCCATTGCTACTTTACCCAGAGGAAAGCAACATTTATTGAGCACTTACATTTATTGAGCCAGATCTGTACTTGCTAATGCTTCAATATGTCATTTGTTCCTTCATTTCGTAAATACTTATTAAATACCTACTGTTTGCCAAGCACCGGGAAAACCAAAAATATGCCAGATTCCATGTCTTTAAGAGATATAGTCAGGTTCTCTTTGTTGTTACTGGATAAAACACTTTTACACTCTACTTGGAGTGCGATGGTGGGAACTGAAGTGGGAACTGAAATGTCAGTAAAGCACTCAGCGTCAAACTGCCGTGATGTATAATCTGAAAGCTTATCTTTTTCCTTTTTTTCACTTTATGTCTATTGCTTATATAAAAGATGCCTACAGATGGTTCTTTGCCTTCCCCACAAATTAGGAAAAGAAACAAAACTATTGTATGACAAGCAGTCTAGTAGTCATTTTGTTGGTGCTGCTTTGCCCAGGAGCCAAAACTGAGCAAGCTACAACATTTGGACTCAAATTCAGTGAGGGCAGATAATCTTCAACAGAATGTTAGTGGAGGTCCTTAAATGTGGCTCAAGCTCACTCCTTCACAGTTCATTTCTCCCACCAGAGGATTCTTAGAACTAACTCCTCTTTTCTATGCATAAATGTCGGGCTAGACCAGGCAGGCCTTTTGTTGTACTGTTGGGGGCACTTTGAATGAATGACCTGGGGCTTGGCCAAAGGCCAAGTCCACTGGAAACTCCCCTCTAAGCTGTGCATTTTTAGGCTGTGGTCATCTTTGGGATTTCCCCCCAAAAACTTCTCTGTCATGGCAGAAATTTAACAACCCCATTTTCAGAATAGTGTACAAAACCAGGGTGTCAAAGCGAGTATGAAGTGATTTGCTTTGCATGCTGATTTCTCTCTTCTTCTTAAAGCCTTCCTCATTCTTAAATCTTTTTCATTTGCATATTCTTAAATCTTTCTCTATTTGCATGCTGAAGTCTTCTTGTAAAAGTCTCCGCTTTCCCCACAAAATGGTGCACTCAACATTTCCTGACAGTCTACGTCCCATAGAATTCTAGGTACTTTTGGTTTGTTATAATCAAGACTAAAGAGAAAGTTTCTAAATAGCTTTTGACAGGCTTCTAAAGTAATAAGAGTTACAGACTAAATGTTTTGTCAAATACAATGATACAATTCATGTTTCCAGCAAGCTGTTTCTTGGTTAAAAAGCTGGACTAAATTTCTATATATATATATATATATATATATATATAGGCACAAAAAAGACATATTCAGAAACAACAGGTCATGCATATTTAAGTTGTTGGTAAAAGCACTGGATGACTGGATTTTATTTATTGTTCAGAGTAATAAAATTTTTGGCCTAGAAGATGGTCCCTAGAATGACAGACTGTTACGAAAAAGAAAAAGATCCTCATTGGTGGAAAGGTATTCTATTCAAACTGTTTCATTTTCCAAACAGGCTCACTACCTCTATATGGCGTACTAGGAGACTAAAAGTATATTCAGAAATTACTGGTCAAAAACTGTGACCCAGATACTGTTTGGATTTGCATGAGATGTTTCCAAAGCAGTCCGGGAAAGCCCACAAATTCAAAGCAGCCTCTTTATCCTCACCCCATTTCTGCTGAGTCCAGGAACCTTATTTCATTTCCTGCATGGTAGGCATTTTTTAGGGACTAGGTAAGCCATGACATCTGCACTGCTTTCTGAGTCATTGTCGTGAAATGATACATGCTTGGGTGTAGTGCAGCTACTTGGTTCCCAGAGAAAACAAACAAACAGCAGTCGGCTAGGAACCCGAGCTTTGCTAAAAACAAAGACGACGCACAATTCAAAAAAGGTTTAAATTTATTTTTCAAAAACAGAGCCTTCAGCTTTCAAGTTTTCCAAATGATATTTTCTAACCCTGAGAAAATATTTTAAAGGAGAACCTTTGCTCTGCATGCCTCATTCAGGCACATGCCATAGTTTGTGAAGGGAACTGCCCAGACCTCCTCCAAGAAGGTCTGTCTCTGGATGCTTGAGACACAAAGCTACTATTTTGGTAGATCAGTGGGGCACGGCCTCATAGAAAAATTCCTGTATTCATGTAGCCTTAAAATAATTTTACCAGTTTTACTGATATAAATGGTAAATATTTATCAATTCTAACAACTGTCATACATGACAGTATCCTAGGTTCTGGACAGTTACAGGGAGTCAAATATAGTTCCTGCTTTCAGAGAACGTGGAGTATAGTAATATGGGGATGAGGACGAGGCATCGATCAAAAGCCCCCAAATTTAGTATATTATGAAATTACAAATAAATCATATAGGGACTTCAGAGGTAGAGGAGGAAAACAATGTAAGTTAAAGTCTCCTACAAATTAGAGTAGAATATATTTGGGAATAGTAATCAGATTTCTTCTATCTCTGAAGTTAAAAAAAAAAAAACCAACAAAAAACAGAAACTAGAAGTGTTACTGGGAAATCCCTAGAACAACAATAAAAACAAAACCTTAAGTAAGTGGTTAGTCCTACCATCCTCTTGGGTGCAGAAGAAGGTTGGGTAGAAAACAGTTATCAAGTGCTTCTATTATGCCAGGCATGGGTGAGATATTAAATTCACTAATCCAAGTAACATCCTAGCATCACTGGCTTCACTTTTAAGATGAACTGATGACAGCACAGGCCAAGTAACTCGCCCAAGGTTACACAGATGAAAAACGGTTGAGCAAGGACTGACAGCAAAGTCCAGCTAGTTTCAACTAAGCGGCCTTGAATAAGCAAAGGGTGAGAAGGAAACACAAGGCATGTGAAGCCATCTAAGGATTTAGTAAGCGATTTAGGCCCAACAAGCTTAGGCTGTGTTGTGCCGTGATAACAAACAGCCCCTGTATCTTGGTGGCTTGTGGCCCCAGATCGATTCCTGGCTCACATTACATGTGGGCTGCAGTTCTGCTGGGGCTCTGCTGTGAGTCCTCTTCACTCTGGGGTCCGGGTTGAAGGAATCATCCCTATTTTGGACACTAAAATTCTACTCAGAAGCAGCACATACTACATTTGCCCTCGTTTTGACCAAGGTAAGTCACAAGGGCAAACCTGAGGTCAACGGGCAGGGGTGTGTAGCCCCCTTGGGGAGGAGCAGCAAATATTGTGAACAAGAGTACAATCTATCACTTTGTGTCCTCCTGATCGCATAATATCATCCCCTCCTTTCTGCACCCTGTGTCCACCCTGTCCCTGAAAGAGAAAATCCAAAATTCCTATTTATTCATGGGACTCAGCCCACAGTTCAGGATCTTGTGATCCTCTCTGTATCAGGTCTGGATGTTGCTTATTTTGATCCAGAGACGTACAAATTAAATAAGTTATTTTCCCCTCTACAGACCCAACATACTGTAATGAAACAAGAATCACCTCAATAAACATTTCCACACGGAAAGGGAAGAAGATAAGACACACAACCATCCCTGAGACACCAAAGTCCTAAGATTCCACTGGGCAGCCGTGGTGAGAGGCTTCTGACCTGGGGACGGGCCTCCCGGCTGGGGTCACTCCAGGTCTGGGGCAAGCCTGATCTGTAGGATAGGTGGCACATTTTGAACTGGAAACACGAGTAAAGGTTTGATTTGATCTGGATTGGACTTTTAACTAATTGAAAGTGAGTCTTGATCTGGGCTACAGAAGGTAACCAAGAGCTCCGTGATCAGCTGAAGATGTTTTAAGGGACAGAGAAGGGAAATTCAACAGAACGCTGCTGAAAATGGTGACTAAAGGAACTGCATACTCATTGCGCGTTTCTACCTCTCTGAACTCAGACTTTTTGTAAAACCAGAATTGGCAGATAGAGGGGGGAAAAAAATAAAAGATGACTACATTTTCTATCCTTGATAGCTGGGAAAATGATGATACTATACATAGACACTGGGAAATGGAGAAGAAAACAGATTTCAGAAAGGAGGCGATTGCTTTAACTTTGGCTATTTTAGACTTGCTAAGTGTTCAACATTGAGCTAAATATTATGGTCAAGGGAGAGGGAAAGAGCAGAATTATAAGAAACATATTCAGACTCCGGAAACTCACAGTGGTTTGAACTAAGTAAGACTAACCTGCAAGAATTCAAAGGTGGCAATATAATGTTTGGATTTGGTTGTTGACCTGCTTTTAATGAAAGTGAAGGTTTAGGACGTTAATTTCCTCTCTCTTCCTGCGTGGTGCTGAGGCTATGCCCTGTCTGTCTCAATGCTACATTGATGGCTCCTAATAATGTCTTGTCCAACGTCTTTGGCTGGAAAATCCAAATGTCAGAATTTCCAAGCATTCTCTCCCCGTTACACAACACACAACGCTTAGGGACATCCTTGAACAGTCAGTTCTCAAAGTCAGAGGAATAGAAGGGCAGCATGAGATTGGGATAAGATTGATGGCCTCAAAACCTAAGCCACAAAGAAGTCTGGATGGATAATATGTATGACTGAATCACTTGTCATGGATTGGCATCCTTGGGCCACTACTATAAAAATCTATTCACCATCATGAATAAGTCATTTTTCACTTTCTTTTTCTCCAAAGATAAGTCAAACTTAAGAAGTTATCATCTATTCTATACCATAACTATATAATTGTTTTTCAAAAACATATTATTTATGTCAACACGTAATTCATTTATTCTTATTTTTAATAAAATTAATTTTAGCTTTTAATTTAATTAATATATATTTAATATGTCAATATACATAATATTTAATGTTATTTAAAATAATACGTATTTAATAAATATTTAAATGTCTCTGCTTTAATTTCTAATACAATTATAGAAATAACTATAACCCATACTTTATTTTATTTTTATTGAGTTATAATTGATAAAATTGTAAGGTATTTAAAGTGGGCATCATGATAATTTAATACTCATATACATTGTGAAAGGATTCCTCCCATTAGTTAAATAGTATTTCTACCACCTCACATATTTATCCTTTTCTTTTCTCTTTTTTTTTTTTCCTTTGGTGAAAACATTAAGTTCTACTCTCTTAGCATATTTCTGTTATACAATACAGTGTTATCAACTATTATCACTATGTTTTATATTAGCACCTCAGACATTATTCATTTCATACCTGAAAGTTTGTACCATTATACCAACCTCTCTCTATTTCTCCTACCCTCCAGCCCCTGGCAACCACTTTTCTACTCTATGCATTTGACTGTTTCTTTCGATTCCACATGTAAGTTATTCCATGCAGTATTTGTCTTTATTTGGCTTATTTCACTTAGCATAATGCCCTCAAGATCCATCTATGTTGTCTCATACAGCAGGATTTCCTTCTTTCTCATGACTAAATAATATTCCATTGTGTAAGTATAAATATATGTATGTATATACATTTATATGTATGCACACATTTATTTATGTGTATATACACCACATCTTCTTTATCCATTCATCCACTGTTGGATACTTAGTTTGTTTCCATCTCTTAATGCTGCAATGATCATGAGAGTGGCAATTTCTCTTTAATACTCTTTTCATTTCCTTTGGATATATACCTAGAAGTGGAATTGCTGGATCATGCAGTAGTTCTATTTTTAATTTTTTGAGGAAACTCCATACTGTTTTCCATAGTGGCTGTACTAATTTATAATCCCACCAACAGTCCACAAGTGTTCTTTTTTCTCCAATTCCTCGCCAACACTTGTAATCTTTTGTCCTTTTAATGAGGACATTAAAACAGCCATTCTAACAGGTATGATACCATATCTATTGTGGGTTTGATTTGCATTTCCCTAATGATTAGTGATGTTGGGCGCCTTTTCATTTACCTGTTGGCCACCTGTATGTCCTCTTTGGAAAAATGTCTATTCAGTTCCTCTGTTCATTTTTTAATTTAGTTACTTTGTTTTGTTCTGTTCTGTTCTGTTCTGTTTTATTATTGGGCTGTATAAATCTTTATATAGTTTGGATATTAACCTCCTATCAGATATATAAGTTTCAAATATTTTCTCCCATTCCATAGGTTGTCTTTTCATTCTGTTGATGGTTTCCTTTGTTGTGCAGAAGCTTTTCAGTTTGGTGTAATCCAACTTGTTTATTTTTGCTTCTGTTGCCTTTGCTTTTGGTGGCAAATTCAAAAATAGTCATTGCCAAGACCAATGTCGAGGAGCTTATCCCCTGTGTTTTCGTCTTGAAGTTTTACAGTTTTGGGTCTTGAAGTCTTTATTTTGAGTGGATTTCTATGTATGGTATAAGACAGTGGTCTAGTTTCATTCTTTTGCATGTGGCTGTCCAGTTTCCCCAACTATAACCCATATTTTTAAAAGCTTGTTAAGATCTTCAGTAGTTCTTAAGAATGTAAAAGGATCCTACAACCAAAAAGTTTGAGAACACCCGAGCTATATCACTCACTCCACCTCTGTGGCCAGAAAATCCGTTATTGCTGTCATTGCCTGTGCTTTGTCCCATATCTGCAATGAATGCCATTAGTTTTGCCTGAGCCAGGAACCATCACTTGAGTTTGAGAATGATAGGGAAGCCCACTGGAATCAAAGCAACTTGAGTGCAGGGATTGTGTCATTTTCATCTCTGTATCCCCAGTACCTAGCCTAGAGTCTTGTACATCATAGTTGCTTAAGGAAAAAATATGTATATAAATGAATAGAAGTGATAACTTAATTTTTTTACATAAAATGGATTTCTTGGTTTGCTTAATGTTCAAAGGAGATTCTAAAATGATACTAAGTACACGAGAAACTGACACAACATTGTAAACTGACTATAACTAAATTAAAAAAATAAAATAAAATGATACTAAGGACTCTAAAATGAGAAAGCATTAAAGTGACCTACCACCAGTAGACCTGAACAAATACCAAATAACGTTATATTTTAAAACGTAACAATGATGAAAAACTAACAGCTAACCTTATTTGAGTGCTTCATGTGTCAAACACTGAGCTAAGCACTTTATATTCATTATCTCATTTATTCCTGAAGATAACTCCAGGAGTTAGGTGTTATTCTCATAGAGCAGACAAAGATACTGATCACTGCAGAGGCTAAAGCACACAGCTTGCCTAAAGTAACACAATGGTGAAGGGCAGAGCTTGGATACTGACTGCACCAAAATATACTACCCCCTCTAAGATGGTAAGAACAGTTTAGAGCCTTTATGTTCATGTGTCATTCTATTCTCACAGCAACCTAGTGTAAGGTGAGAGGCTCTGCTAATGTCCCTCTTCACAAATGTGAACATGGAGGCGCAGAAGAGTCCTGCAAATTACCTGGGGTCCCACATTGAGTCGGGGCAGGGCAAAGACCTACCCAGAGGCATCTCCTGCTTGGGTATGGAGTCACTGTCACCCAGGAAATCTATGGATCAGATGGGCATTTTAGTTCGACTGATAAACACTGAATGTGTGTCCCAGTGGCTGCCCTACTGCCCGAGGTGAGGACAGACTCTGTCCTTCAAGAACTGACATCCTGTTCAGAACAAAATTCGTAGACACTTTTGATACTGCTGCTTGATGAATGCGACCATACTTATTAGGTAGAATAAAGTTTGTGTACACAGGATAGAAAATAAATGAGAGATGGTTTGTGGTAGAGGAAGAGTGAAAATGTGAGAAATAGAGGTGAGAAAGACTGACTGCTTCTGTAAACGATTCCTGTCGGTAGTTATCTTTTCCTGAAATATGAAGAGAAGCAAATAACAAATCCAAAGTTTGAGTCTGTGTTTCATGTTTTTGACTAGTGCTACCTGTATGGTGCAGAGTAAGGCACAGTAGTCCTCAATTTCAGTTTTCTATAAATAAAATGAAGCGGTTGGGCTAGATCAATAATCTCCCATTTCCTCCCAGTACCACTCCCAGTCTCATTACCAAGAGAGAATTATTTCTTTCCAGAAATAGTTAATGCGTATACAAGCCACACACACATACATACATGCATGTACTCACACCATATCTCTATTTTTACACAAATAGAGTTATACTATGCATATTTTTCTATAACTTTCATTTTCCACTTCATCAAAGATCTTTCTCTAACAATACAGATTTATTTTTCGTTTAAAAACAGCTATTTACTATGCAATTTTACTAAGGTACCATAATTTACTGAGACCCCTTTTGAAAGACATTTACATTGTTTCTAATTTTTTGTTACTACAAACATTGCCAAGGTGAACCTCCAGGAGCAATTTAAATCTTCAGTGTTTGGCAGAGAATCCATCATTCTTTGTGAAACTCCTGAAGCGTTGCCACAAAGCCCCAGGGTTCCAGGAAGCACAGTTTGAAAACCACTAAACAAGATGATCTTAAATTTCCTTTTCTCTCAATTAAATGGAACTCTTTTAACCTTTAGCATTTTTTTCACTCACACATTATTTTGCAGCATCTCCTAACAGTTTTGAGTGAGTGGATATGTTTTGTCTTTCAAACCAAGTTATAATTAGTTTGAGGCTACTGATTGCTGAGCATCTTTTTGCATTCCTCAAAGCCTAGCATACTACTGAGAGAGGCATAAAGAGAGCTTAATAAATATGTGTTGAATGGTATTAGGAGTTAATTGGGTTGGTAAGACAGAATACTTAGCTATACATCTTTGTTGATTGTACTTGTCGAATGATGTGAGTACCTAGTAGTCAACCTTGATTTCAGTATAGAGAGCTTCAGTGGGTTTGATGCAGTTTGTAACTGTCGCTCAGATAGGGGTGTAAAGGTAAAATGGGCAATTCCTCCACGCGTGCTTCGCATTTCTGGGGTTGCCAGCCACGTACAACTCTGGAGGCATCATTCACATTGCATTCTAAGTGGTATCTCCTACAGTTGTGCTCCAGTTGGCTAAATTCACATTTATTGCTCACAGAATTCAACATGAATTGTGCCCTCTAGAGTTGTCCAGGGCATTGGTAACATATATATTACCCTTTCCTCTATTCTCAAGAACTTTGTTCCATCCATCATTCTCCCCGTTACCTTAATCTCTAGTCCTTCCCATCCTACTTAACTCTTTTCTTATAAATATGCTTAAGTCTCTTTCATCATCAGAATAATAGTCATAAAAATGATGATGATAATGATCAATCCCTTGCCTACATCACATCTCTACCTTTCACAGGTGAAGCTTTTTGAAAAAATAGTCTACACTTTCATCTTTAAATTTACAACTACTCCACTCGGTGACTTTCTGTCATATCTTACTTGACTTCTCTGTGGCATGAGCCATGATTCACCATCTTGTCCTTTGGAAAATCTCTCCTTCCTCTCCTTTTGCGATGGCACTTTCCCTGGGCTTTGCTTCCAGCTGTCTGTCCACATCTCAGCCTCCTTCCAGAGCTCTTCTCTCTCTACTCAGTCCTCACATCTTTTCTCTGGAGCTCCATCCTCTGGCTCTGTTATCCTTAGTTTAGTATCTTTCTGATTCATTGAACTTAAGACAAATAGCTTCTTCTAAAACTTACTCCTCTTCCAAGTTCCATTTGTTTTTTTTTTTTAATTCCATTTTAATTTGATGAATATACTACCATCTACCAGATGCCCATACCTGACAACCTGGACCCCTCCCCAACTCCTAGTCCCACTACCAAGAGAGAAAATTCTCAATGCATTACATCTTTCCAGAAATAATATTTAATGTATGTACAAGCTTATATACTTTACAAAGCGATGTCATCCTTAACTTTCCATCCCTAACTCGTCCCTAACTTCAATGTGTCACCAAGTTTAGTCAGTTCTAACCCTTAAATATATTCAAATCCCATTTTACCTTCTTATTGCTACAGTAATCTGTAGGCAAACCATCATCTTCCTGAATTACTACAACATTCTCCAAACTGGACTCCTTGCCTCTGGTCTAGCTCTTTTCAAATGCACTGTGCTTCAAGTGAACTTTCTACAACACACGCCTGCTCAGATCAATTGGCTGTCTAATGTTTTCAATAGTTTCTTCTACCATTTGTGATTAAGTCCAAATGCCTTTGCTCAGCACAAAAAGCCTTTCTTAATCTTGTTCTGTTTATCTCTCATCTTTGTCTCCCACCACCTCCTCCGTTTAATTCTCCCCGTGTTTGCATACCCAGTTTGTTCTTGGAATACCATGTCTCATCTTCCTTTACTTTTCCCCTTTTTTACTTTCTTTTCTGTAACACAAACTTTCATCATTCTTATACATCTACCTCAAGCATCATCTGCTCCAGGAAGCCACCCCAGCCCCAAATCTCATTTGACCTTCTCCCTCAGCCTGTGCTCCCCCCAGTCTTGAATATAACTTTATCTTAGTATTTGCCAATCACTGATTGATCTTTTTCCTCTCACTAAATTGCAAATCTCTTGATGTCTTTTTCTACTTTGTATGTCCAATATTTAAAACAGATAATAAATATTAGTTGAATGAATGAATAAATAAACTGTATTTTGATGGGGTAATTTTAAGAAAGAATGCCTATTGTTGTTAAATATGAATACCCAAATCTTGAAAATTCAATACATCAACATTAATATTTTTTGTTGATTATGAACCTTTGGATTTAGTTATAATTGATTAGATAATAATCATACTTCGATGCAAATAAAAATTACTTTTTAACACATTCCTCCTTCTACTTAACCACTCTTCATTATATTATTAGAACAAACATAGTCAATAGACGGTTTCACTCTAGACAGAAAAAGAAGCCGATGTCTGTATTTGTTGACATTTTGTAACATTGCCAAGTAAGAGTCAATAAAAAAAGTGCTCAAGAGAAATGTTTCTAAAATGAAGTGAGGACATTTTCTGTTTTCAGTATTTACTCTGGTCATCTCTACATCCTTTCATTCTTGTTTTTCTCTATTCCTTTTTCTCCCTTGAACTCCTTATCTCTCTAATCCTTTCCCCTGAATGCTCTTATATTATCTCTCGCTCCACTGTTTTCCTCCAGGTCGTCTGAGTCTATCTCCTCCCCAGGTCGGGTTCCCCAGGCTTTGCTTGGCCCCCTGACCCTCCTTCCTCTCCCAGGACTGTGTTTCCCCTGCCTCTCCTTTGCCTCCCGGCAACCTAAGCAGAACAATACTGGAAGTGGAACTGGCAGTGTGACAAGAGGGAGAGCAACTGGAAAGAAAACTTTACTCATCGAGAAAGAGGCAAGTATCTTAAAAATATCTGTGGGAAGGTGTTTGCTAAATCATCTGCTTCTGCAGATGTGGAAATTTCAGTACTATGGTTTCCCTTTCAGTGGAGGTGGGTAAGAAGCGCCTTCTTGGGCTGGAAGACTGAGCAGATGCGAGGAATTACAGACCTCAGTAACTTAGCCTTGAATAAAATTCAAGATTTCCCCCCCTTTATTCATGCTCTTTCTTTCTTTCTGAAAGCCCTGTTGCAGGAATTCAAAGGGCCAGGTTCTGCCCTCGGCTGTGAGTCATGACTCCCACCAAAGCCAGGAGCTCACATGTATGTATTCAGAGGAAGTATTGGGCCTTCGGGACTCAGATTCAATAACAACAGCCCAGGCATTTGTTTGCTTATTTGCTTAAACCGTTATAAAAGGAGCACAAGTCCTGCTGTACCTGAATGCTTTTTTATAATCATTTTTAAAATACACAGTAGAATTTAAATTCCCACAGTAGATCTCCTGCATTATAGCACAAATAATAAGTCTATCTTACCCTGTGCCCCAGGTCCAGGACAGAGTTGTAGGAAAAGAAGCAGGAATGAATTTCTAACATGCCAGCTTTTCACTGAGTACGTTCTGTTTGTATCCCTAGGGAACTCCACACCAGGGACTGACGTTCAGTGTTCCCTGTAAATGGCATGAAATACCTAAACAGCTTTTATTTCTCAGTGCTAGATCTCTGACCGTAACAAGGGCCACTCCACTGGCTTTGGGAAAAACAAAGGTCAACAAGCTAGAATTCCGCCCTTGGTCTTCTCTGTCGTGATCCCCTCTCCAAGTTCATGGACCCTTTCCTCCTCATCTTGTGGTTCTCTTCTCACCAAAAAAAAAAAAAAAATCAAAATTATATCCAATATCAATTCTCTCTGCCTTCCCTCTCCCAGAGAGTTATGTTTGTTTGTTTTCCTGCTAGTACAGAATCAAGATACCTTTTTTAACCAAGATAAAAAGTACAGGATTATTTTTCTAAGTTTTAATACGTGTAAAAACTTTATACTCTGCCATTTCTATTATAATGTATTTTTTTCTTTTAAAAAAACATTCATTTCCATTTCCATTGGCTTAGACAATATTATATGCCAACCATCATGAAACAATAAAAATACAGAGACAAATAAAGCAGAAGTGAAAGTCCCCTCCCTCCAGTTCTATTTTCCAGAGGTAACCACTGTTAACACTTCCCAAAGCATTTATATTTAAATTTTTAAATGTAAAATGAAATATTGAAGTGGTTGGCAGGAGAATATATACTGTTGTCTCTCTTCCAGACGCTTCTCAGATCCCCCAGTCCCAGGAGAGGTTTCCAGAGGGCAGACAGGAGTGGCTAGGCACCTCTGGCTTTTTCTAATATCAGCCCTGGAATGTGGCACCTTCTCTGCCCAAGCACAGATCTACCTGCTGGCAAATTCCTTTCCTGGGGCTTGTTCTTGTCCTTCATTTTACTGCCTGAACACAAGTGGAAATGTCTTTCTACACTTCTTAACAACAACTACTCCCTAGGTGCCCAAATGCCAGGATTCAGAGTTCATTCTCACTGTGCCCATTCTCTGTTCTTTGTTTTGTTTTGTTTTATTTTCTTGGCCTGAAACTTGACACTTTGGCTCATATGGTAAAATTATGCCTATGTTTGTTTCTGTGTATAAAGAGGATTAGCGGAACCAATATTAAGCAAACAAACAAAACAACAAACAAAACTTTGTAACATTGACATTGCTTATAGATAGTAGAGAATGAAGGAAAAAACACAACACATTGTAGCATTATAGTAACAAATGATGCTTATGAACCATACTGATTGCCCACATCATTTAATGTATGTTATTATTCATTCATTCATCTAATAAACATTTATTTCCTAATGAATTTTAATTTTGTTGTGAATATGAAATTATTACACATATTGGATATTGTTTTATAGGTTACAGTCTCCTCTTAGAAACATCATCTTCATTCTTTGGTATGATTACTGCCTCAAACACACTCTTTGACCGAAGGGTCAGCATGAGCTGTCATATTGAATGTGACCCCACACAGCTGACCATTATTAATGGATCCAGTAGTAGGCACTGGACCCAACCTACTGCAAAAAGATTCCTTCTCTGGGAAATTTTTTGAATGAGAACTGACAGTTGGTCTGCTCTTTTCCTACGTGGGAAGCTATGGGAATGAGATCTGAAACCCGGGAACTCTTGGTTACTTTGTTTCCCACGTGTGGAACCGTAGTTCTCAGTCCTGGTTCCAGGTTAGGATCACCTTGGGAACCTTTTAAAAAATGCCCTGGCACGAACCCCCAGAAATTCGAATCAACTTGGTTTGGGGTGGGACCCAGGTGTCTATATGTCTTTAAAACTCCTAAGGTGATTCAAATGTGCAACTAGTGATGAGAACCAGAGAAAAAACTTCACAGTGAGAAGGAACACAGTCCTGACCCGCAGCAATGCCAGAAGACACACACACACACACACACACGCACACGCACACACACACACTGGCTGAATTGCTTCCCAGACTTTCTTTCACACTATTCTGTTGACAAATTCTTTTTTCAATTACCTGAGATATCCCAGTGTCTTTCCAATAAATCCTCCTTTTATCCTAAGCTAATTTAAGTTGCATTTGTGTGATTTGCAAACAAAGAAGTCTGTACTAGATCTCTGTTTTTGTGTGCTCAGGCTTAATAGATTTTTACACTTGAAGAATAGTTTCTCTCGATTCTGGTCGTCATTCACTAAGTTATTAAGCAATAATGCCCACAATATGCCAAGTTCTGTGCTACTTATCAGGAATACGAAAACAGAGAGACTATACAGTTCCTTTATTTAAGCAGCTTCCACTCCAATGAGGGAAATGGGCACATCAGGGAGAAGTAGCAACATATGCCGTGTTATAATAGAAGTATGGACTGGTTACTGTGAGAGCACTGAGGAAGTGTGTGGTCTAGTGAAATCATGGAAGCCTTCACAAAGGAGGTAGCTTTAGGGTTGCCACTGGAGGAGTGAATTAATGTCACCTGGTAGACAACAAAGGGTTGACATGAGAAATTACCTAGCTAAGGGCCCAGAATTATGAAAGAGTAAGGCGTATTAGAGAATTAAACTATTTTTGTCATGGCTGGACTGAAAGTTTATGCTGGACGACAGAAACAGAGAACAGACCATAGACATCTGCATTTGTCATGCTAAATATTTGAGATTTTGTCCTGTGGCTACTGCAGAGAGTTTGGAATGGTTTAGATAGAGCAGGGCTTTGACAGAGTTGCGGGCTGGAAAGATTTCTCCAGAGAAGTGATTGGGCAGAGACCAGACTGTCTGGAAGGAATCAAGTCAGGCCATTGCAACCGTGCAGGAGAGAATGGTGTAGATATTGTAGTTACTTGGAACACTGATTTCTGATGAAGGGAACTGGGAGAAAAGAGGTTCTGGATAGTAGTGCATAGATACAGAAAAGAGAACAAAGTTAGGGTTGGTGAGAGCCTGGTTTTCAGTGACCCATCATTAAGATCTGAAGGCAGGACAGTCATGGATGAGGAGAAGGAAGGGTTTCTGTATTCTCGCCCTGCCTCACTTGAACTTGCCTGCCAGGCATTCATTCTCTTTTCTGGTAATAACACCTGACATTTCTCTGGGAAACCACCTCTGCCTCATTGTGTGTGTGGGTTGGTGGGACTGCCGGCTTTAAGGGATCCTGCTGCGCCCTAGCCAAGGAGTAAGCACATGGCATAGACTAAGACTGAGCCGAGCAGAGTGATACAGAGTTGGAACACACGTGGAGCTGACTCATCACAATGGCAGAGCTCTCTAGGGACTGCCCACCAGATTCTGCTCTGTAGAACTCTCTTCTCCCAGAATGTCTGACTTCTGCCCTTTTACAGGCTAGGATTTAAACCTTTCCTTCCAGTCATTTACTTTTAAATTTTTCATGTTTGTTTATTGTCTTTATTTAGCCAAAGTTGGTTTTCTGTACTTGCAGACAAAGGATCCCAGGAAAAACATGCTAGACATTACCTAGTAGATTACTCAATGCAATCATAGCTAGATTATGCATTCATTTACTTTTTAAAATAAATTACAGTACTTTTACATGCTACAAAACTTTGGATTTGAGCAAAACTCTGATTTAATTTTCTTGTATCATGCCAACTGCAATACAGAATTTAGAAGTCGTGTAAGATTCTAAATAACATGCCATGCCAAAGAGAGGCATAGGCAGGTCCCAGGGATATGCTAAAAATAACCTAATCCAAGTATAGAATTTCTTTTACTAATTGAGGGGATGCCTATAAAGGAGAAAGGGGTAAAGTAAAGATAAAAATCAGATAATAAAATGCTAATAGCTAACATACAGTGACTTAAGGGATGTGAGAAAAGCTATTTTAAACATACGTACGTGTGATAATTGTGTTATGATTACATGAGAAAATATTCTTTGTATTTTTTGAGACATACTGTTTTATTTAGGGGTGAAATAACATGACATCAGGATTTTCCTTAACAAGATTCTGTGTATGTTTGGGAATTCCCAAAATAAAAAGTTAAAAAAATGCTGAGGAATTAAGAGGTACAAACTTCCAGCTATAAAATAAATAAATCACAGGGATGTAATGTACAGCAGAGGGAATACAGTTAATAATATTGTAATAGCTCTGTATAGAGACAGATGGTAACTAGACTTATTGTGCTCATCATTTTGTAACATATAAAAATATTGAATCCCCATGTTGTACCCCTGAACTAATATAATATTGCATGTCAATGATAATACAGTTAAGAAACAGAGTGAAACAACTTTAACAAGCTAATTCCTCTGTGTATGTGTATTCTTGCACCAACATTTAGCTCCTTTCATCGTTTTTCAAAGTACCTTGGAAATTGTGTCTTTTGGCAGTGGTTTTCATCCTACCTCCTGTAATTTACTGTCTCAAGATTTATAAAATATTTGCTTATTAGTGGTAACCTGCTGACACTAAATTATTTTATTAAGCTCTGTCTTTGAAATATGCCCCCTCCTCCAATATGCCTATGTATACCCAGAGGAAAACCAAATGGTAAGAATGAAAAATGCAGAAGCAAACGCCTGTGCTTACCTAACTTGATTTTTGTGTTGAAGTTTTTTAAGTGCTAAAATAATATGCCACCAAAAGACATCTTACTAAGTGTCTTTTGGGGGAAAAACATTACTTTTCAAATAGTCAAACCTATTGTGAAGATGTAAAGGTACCAGATTACTAAACGCTAATAGTCTTTGGTTTACTCTTTATGTTCAGGGTATTTTTAAAAAGCCAAAGCTAGCCTGGGAAAATCCTATTTTATTTTTATTGCTTCTACTTTTTAATAGCAGCCAATCTTGGAGAACAGAGGTCACATGGAACAAAATGAGTCACTACCCAAACTATGAGAATGCTAGCATGACCAATTATTGTCCATAAATTAGACATAGTACTTCATTCTCTTGCTTGAGTATGGCTAATATAGTCTATCCTCTCGATTTTTGCAATGTTTACTACAATAATGAACAATTTGGTTAATCTGCCTGTAAAAATCGATTCTGTTTGTCCTCCAATACTTTGTACTAATAAGAATTTCCCTTTAAAACATAGCTGGTTCTACCTCATCAACCTCAGACTTTCATTTTAGAGTGACTCTTCTAATTATACAACCATCCGGTGACAGTCTGGACAAAAATGGCATTCTGGTTAACGCTCACCACAAAAGAATACAGATGCCTGAGTTTATACCAATGCACATCCCCCACCTAAAAATGGGGGCAGACGTAGAAGTCGGTTATGACATTATTTCACCTAACACGTTTGATACAGCCTTACCATTTCAGAGAAAAATATAGGTGCTAACTACTCAGAGAGGAATATACTATCATCTGTTACAGAGGGACCGTTTCATGCGAGTTCATGTTCAGAAGCAAACAGATCTTGAAATGTTCTGATGATAGGCGACACCAATTGGCATTTTCTCAAACATTCTGCTGAAAGAAAAGAGGGAAGTTTGATAACATCAAGATCGGCTTCCCTTTTGTAAAGTTTTCTTAAATCATAACTTCTCTTCTATAGGAACAAAAGCAGCATGGCCCTATTTCAAAATAGGGACAAATAAATACTAAGTAGAACTGAAAACGATTTCAATGAGTCCATTTCATATGGTTCTTCTGCATGACTGCAAGAACGTTGTGTGGATTTGTTGGGAATTATTCAAAAAGCAACAGGAAAAAGAATACAGTACTTTTTTTTTTTTTTCCGTTTGCTCTGTGAATGAAGGGAAAGGTGATGTGTTAAAATACAAGAAATGCTAGTAACCGTACTCTACTCGTGAGAGAAGCAAACTGTAACTAGCTTGTGCTTTACAATCCCCTTGTTTTGAAAGAGATTTGAGGCACATATAGGATTTTAAAGCAAGAACAGAGTTGCTGACGAAAGAGCCTCTGCAGTGCTTCAGAACCCACGAAAGAAGGATTTCCCCTGCCCCTTCTTTATGTGCTTTTGTAGCTCTTAAACTACAATAATTTTCAATTGTTCGTTGTTCAATGGCTAAAACTGGCCTTCTGCTTTCAGGGGTAGAGCAGCAAATAGTGTTGATCCGAGATATCTGCAAAGTATCTGACTCTGAAAGTTGTTCTTCCATCATCCATTCCCTCCACCAAAACTGTTAGATTCATCCTTCCCATAGGTGCTGGACCCAAAGCACACAGAGGAGTGAGTCTCTCTGTTTCAGCCTTGCACACATCTGTGCATGAATGAATTAGGAATATAAGGGACTAATCCCATAGAAATTTAGATGATGCACTTAAGGAGTGAATGTGAAGCAGCAAACATGATAAGTAATCAATCCGCTTCTGATGGTATTGGGTAGGGATGTGCCATCCATCTGAGAGCCTAGAAGATGGACTGTTAATGATGTATGGCCAGGTTGGAGAGAAAAGAGGTTTAGAAATGATAAACAAAGATACTTTTCCTAGATATGGTAGATTAAAGATTTCACTAATTCTTTATTTTAGGGGAGGACTAGAAAGCAGCACCAGAACTGAACTACGTAAAGAAATTTTTTTTAAACCACAAAACACACTGCTTGTGATTTTTGTATATCTAATGTACCTAAATGGTCTACTTAGTATATTGTACACTGCTCATTGTATTATTCTTTTGCAGCTGTTTTATGGTCCAAAATGTAAACTCTGTTACTGCAGTTGTGAAAGAGAGTACTCTAAATCCAGTCGTGTTCTTCAGGATAGGCTAGACAATGAAAGCCCAGTTAAGCGCATTGGACCACTCGGCTCTGTCACTACCAAAGGCTTACTTGTAGCTCATGAGAAATCTCTTGAGGGTTGAGTTGCTCTCCAGACCTGGTCCCAAGGGTCCAGGCGAGCTTCCTTCTTATAGCTATGCCCTCTGGAAAGTGGGGCTTCTAGGGCCACAGGAAGAAGAAGTGCTCCTAAAAACTTTGGCTGGAAGTGACAAATTTCATTTCTTTTCAAGCCCATTGGTCAGTACTAGGATGTGCCCCCAACCTAACTACAGAAGAGAGTGCAAAATATGGGAGAGCCACATGCTGTTGTATGAGCACCATTGTCCCTGCCACACCTGATTTCTACAGGTAAAATCTGTACTAAGAATGTCTAGATAAAGGAAGTAACACCTCTCCTAGAAGTTCTTCTCTAACGGTAGTAAATATATAGTCATATTGGGGGGCTGCTTGTTGAAAAAGCAGATTCCTAGGTCTGTGTGTTGAGTTCCATCTAGTAGGGATGAAGCAGAACTAGTGCCCTGATCAGGCTTACTCTGCAAAGGTGTACGTGTTGTCTGGTGCACATGGAAAGATTCTGCATTGAGGTGCAATGTAAAAAGTCTCTTTAGGGGACTGGAATGTAAATGAAATGAAACTAAAACTCAAAAATAAGTCATATGGGACAGTCAGTGTCTTTTTGAGTCACCTCTTCAATACCACAAGGGAGTCCATTCTACTCTAGGGTCCTGGGAAATTGGACAAATACCCCACCAACCTCTCATAAGAACAAATGCAGCACTGCCAAAGCCTGTCTGTGGAGAATCGTGTTAGAGCAGGACCTCTGTCCAGGCTCCCTAGTTTCTTAGGTTTTCTTTTTCTTTTGCCAATTGCTCTTATACTTGACTTGGAGAAACAGTGTTAGAGGAAAACATGTTGGCTTCTCCTCCCTGCTCTAAAATAGGGTCTTTCCCTTCTTTTCTTCTCAGATTGTTCCTCAGGCTTCGTGCTCATCATTGTTATTCTCTGGAGCAAAAACTAGAAGAAAAAAAAATTAGGTGATAATAATGGTAACTTTAAGTGTAGGCATGCACAAAATCTTCTTGAAAATCAGGTTGCGGTATGCGTTCTTATTTTAGATTTGCCCCTGTTAACATCTTCTCAATAAGCAGGTGCATACACTTCCCCAATCTGTCGCTATTGTTTGTTTAGCCTGTATGCTTCAAAATCTACTGAAGGATGATACCCAACCAGCTTGAAGCTTGACTTTCAGAAACCAAGGCCTTGAAGTTTTAAATGAGACTTTCTTAAAAGTGTAGTCCAACGAGTTTGTTAGAACAAGAGCACATCTCTCAAAGATACCGTAAGAGTATCACATTTGTATGTTAATTTTAGTTCAACAAATAGGAAAAATGATTATGAGTAATAGCTCTCAGCTTTCAGATAGTTCTTTTCATGTTCAAAGAGCTTGACAAACATTAATTAAATCACTGGCAGTCAAATTAGATAAATATGTTCTCTGTATGTGCATAACTATACCTTCCACGCACACAGTCTTCTAAATCACATCACTGCAGATCAAACAATTTTTTGCCATCCGAACTTGGTTGGCTGACACTGATTCTAAGCAACAGATAATTACTGGAAGGGCTAATCATGAGGAGAGATTATGTAAGCTTTCTTTGTTTTTAAACAAAAACATGAATTTATCCTTCATAAAAGGTACAGGATGAACCACAGCATAAAATGTTTCTGTCTCTAGGCCAGAAGGTAACAATGATAAAGCAAATTCCCTAACATCATACTGTGGAATAGCTAAATCCTAATTTAAAAAGACCATTTCATCAACAGAGAGTACATTTTATGTTTCCTGGGCTACTGATGTTTTTGGCCTCTTTAGCACCAAAAACTAGAAGACTTTTCAGGCTAAATATGGTGTTGATTTCAGCAATATGGTAATTGTTCATTAATGCTAGGAATCCTTGGTCACTACTGACTTGAGAAGCATTTGGGCCAGCAAATTAAACACAATAAATTTCATGATTATTTTTAGAATAACTTACATTTATTTTTTTCTTCATTGAATTTAATGAAGCTTTCCAGACCATCCCATGAGATTAACTGCTCCCAATGGACCCCCAAATGAAGTATAATCCACATAAAAAAGAGTGCTAATAGCATTCCATCCTTCAATAACACTTACGTTAACACACTCTACCCGTCTATATCAGACAACTGAGAGAAGGCATGTACTTGCATGTGTGGACAAAACTTAGAGTCAGGCTTGGTTTCCTCCAATGCTAAAGCTGCAGAGCTACTAATGGTGGGGGCTTAAGTTTCTTCTTCCGCTCTGTTTGCCAAACTAGTCTAGTCTGTTTCCAGGGAAGAAAGGTACTCATTAATTGTCTTACAACTTGTTAAACAAAAGAACCAAATTGTCTTTTTGGAAAGACTTTGCCAAAGGACCTGTTGGAGTCATGGTAGCTGTTCCTGTGGATCTCAAGGAATGGAATTGTTTCTCTTTTATAGAAGTATTCCTCTAAACCTAAAATATGAGAGACCCCTTTTCCTTACTAATGAAAATCTGGAGTTCAGGGAAGTTATGTGATGTGTTCAGGGTAATACCAACAGCCCAGAAGGTTTAGATCTGACAGGTGGCAGTAAAGGAACCATAACTGATATGGTACTGCCACTGCCTTAGTATTTCTACTCTGAGACTCTTGCCATATCCCAGGAGTAAGACTGAACTTTTTTTTAAAAAAAAAATTGATTTATTTAAACTAAAAACAAAAACAAAAATAATTCACCCATTTCTCCCACCCCCAACTCCTGCCTCTGGCAATCACCAATCTGCTCTCTCTATCTATTAGCTTGTTTAAATATATGTATTTCCTTTGGTAAATACACAGAAGTGGAATTGCTGGATCATATAATACTTCTATTTTAATTTTTTGAGGAAACTTCATACAATTTTCCATGGTGGCTGCATTAATTTACATTCCCACCAACAGTGAGCAAGGGTTCCCTTTTCTCCACATCCTCACCAACACTTGTTATTTCTAGTCTTGTTTGAGAACAGACATTCTGACAGGTATGAGGTGATATGTCACTGTAGTTTTGATTTGCATTTCTCTGATGGTTAATGATGTAGGACATCTATTCATATACCTGTTGCCCATCTGTTTGTCTTCTGTGGAAAAATGTCTACTCAGACCTTCAGCCCATTTTTAAATCAAATTATTTTTGGCTACTGAGTTGTATGAGAAAATATTCACAAATATTTTCTTCCATTCAGCCGGTTTCCTTTTCGTCCTATTAATGATTTCCTTTGCTGTGCAGAAGCCTTCCAGATTGATGTAGTTCCACAGTTTAGTTTTGCTTTTGTTACGTTTGCTTTTGGTGTCAAATCCATAAAATCATCACCAAGATCTACGTCGAGAAGCTTATTGCAGGGGTGGGTATAGCTCACTGGTAAAGTGCATGCTTAGCATGCACTAAGTCCTGGGTTCAATCCCTAGTACCTCCATTAAAAACATTATAAATAAATAAATAAAAAGAAGCTCATTGCTTGTGTTTTCTCTGAGGAGTTTCATGGTTTCAGGTCTTAAATTCAAGCCTTTAATCCATTTGAGTTAATTTTTGTATATGGTGCAAGGTAATGGTCCAGTTTCATTCTTCTGCATGTGGCTGTCTAGTTTTCCCAACACCATTTATTGAAGAGACCGTCCTTTCCCCACTGCATATTCTTGGCTCCTTTGTCATAAATTAATTGACCATACATGCATGGGTTTGTTTCTGGGCTCTCTCCTCTGTTCCACTGATCTATGTGTCTGTATTTATGCCAATACCACACTGTTTTTATTACTATAGCTTTGTAATACAGTTTGAAATTATGGAGCAATAATGCCTCCAACTTTGTTCTTATTTCTAAAGATTGCTTTGCCTATTCAGGGTCTTTTATGTTCCATATAAATTTTAGGACTGTTCTATTTTTGTGAAAAATATCTTTGGAGTTTTGAGTGAACTGTAATTACATTTAGAGCAGAGAGTCATTGATGTGAGTAATTTTTGGCCCAGAAAAACACATGTCTCTATGGTATAAATTTGTTCCCCCCTCAGTATAGAGACAAAAATTAGACCCAACTGGGAATGTTTAAATGGATTTAAAATTTTAATACTTCTCCAAATGTAAATGGCCTTAAAAGGTAACTAAAATGCATACATGCTCTGTACATTTTGAATTGTACTGATTCTTTGCTGCCTCAATTTCCTCACTTCTCACCACCCCACTCTATGCAAACTCTTCTCTTGGAGGTCACATATGACATTTTTCCTGTTAACTATACTAGTTCTTAGCTAACGCTTATTCTCCTTGACCTTTTCGCTGCATTTGACACTATGGACTCTCCCCACCTGACACCGCCTACCACCACCCCTCATAAGTACCCATTACATGAGCTCCTTGACATTTTTACCTTCCTTGCTAACCTTGCCACCAACCTTGTCTACCTCACATCACCTCCTGCCTGGATTATCACATAGGCTTCCATCTGGTCTTACAGATTCTAATCTTCCCTCCTCTAATCCAGAATGCCAGAGTGACTAATCTTCCAAATATCTGTACTTTAACCTGACCTCAAAATCCCTTCTTACCTACAAGGCCTTGCTTACCTTTCCTGTTTCATCTCCTTCACATTCCTCTTGGCTGTTTATGCTCCAGAAACACCTGGCCTTTTTCAGTCTCAGGACACTAAGACTGACCCCTCCTTAGGGCTGTGCAATAGCTAACTCTCTGCCTGAATAGCCCTTCCCCAGATCATCCCAGGACTGATTGTTTCTGTCATTAAACGTTCCTCAGAAACATCTTACCTACTTTCCAGACCCTCATTTTGGCATCCTCACATTTTATTTTCTTTGGAACAATTATTACGATCTGATAGTTGTACATTTATTTGTTCCTTTCCTTCTCTCCTAAGTGGAATGTGTGCTCCATGAGAGCAGGAACTTGTTATTTTACTGGTTCACCTCCAGAACTTCAAACGTGCTTAAAGGTTAGTAAAAATTTGTTGAATGATGAGCAGTATTGATTTCCAATTCATTCAACTCTGCTTCTCACTATTTCTATATAAGCACACTTCACAGTCCACCCAGGTTGTTCGCACTGTCCATGGAATTTATTCTCTGTTGTGTTCATGGAATTTATTTTCTATTGTGTGAGGTGTATTGACCTTTTATCTTCAACCGGATTGTAAGCTTATGAAAGGCAGAGGTGCTTTTTATATTTTTCCAGCCCAAGGTCTAGCAGAGTGCTGAACAGTATCTGGCACGTATTTAACAAACACTTATTGATTTATTCCTGACTGTAACATTATATATACTGCACTACTGAGCACTTTTACATCAGTAAGGGCTGAAACGGAAATAAAAATAGGTCGACCATAAAACACCAGCTTAAGGCCTGGGTAAGAACTTTCTTTCTTACCTTCTAATTTGATTTGAGTAGCAAACTAAAGTTTCCTAGAATAAGGATGTGATGAATAGGAGGGTACATCTTGGGAAAATTTTTTGCTTCGTTCTCCAGCAGTTGAGAGCTTGTACCTTTTGAGGGCTGATCATCTTCCAACTCTAAGATGCTAAGGTCTATGTGTACTGTTATCGACTCTTGCCACAACCCAGAGTCATCTTGGACTTCTTACTGATTTTTGATTCCCTAATATATACTCACTAAACCCAAGTCTTTTCCTTAGTGGCATTTATGTTTAAATCCCACTTGCTACTTCAGAACCTCAGGTTACAGTCTCCTGTATCATCTTCACTCCTCTCCCCTTGCAAATCCAGAATGATTTCCATTAGATCAAACCTAAATTTCTCAGGCTCAAATTCAGGTTCTCTATCAATGGTTCTACCCTATTGTCTCAGCTTTGTTTTCTATTGTTTCTAAAACAAACCTCCTGTTTTAATTCACCTGATTTCCTAACATTTCCCCATTGTTAGCTTGCTCGCTTTTTCCCCCAGTGCCTTTGTTCAAGCAATTTCCTTTATTTCCTATAAACCAATCCAAATTCCACATTTCCTTTTTGTCCTTTAAGAAGACTTCCCTTAATCTACATGGTTAATTTCCAGATTAAGATTTAGATTTTACAATTGAATCCTTAGTTATTAACAGTGAATTGTTTACATTTTATGTTCCATATTTCATGTCCCTAGTAATGCTGTAATTTTCTTGGCAAAAGGGACTTTATAATGCTTACAATCATGCACAGCTCTCGGCACCTCCAAGGATGAATGTGTTTGGTTGGGACATGACTCTAGATGCCTGGCCAGAATTGCCTGGACTACCATGATAAACTCTGACCAGGTGAGATGGAGCTTGTCTAACAGGAATTCTTGAAGCCGGTGGGATAAAATGACCTCTGACAGTGATACCTTCCTTGCTGATGCCAAGTTCAATTTCATACACACTCAGACCATGTAGGCAAAACTACAAAGTCAAAGACCTCTGATGTTGAATAGCTTTGAATACAGTTACTCAAATATAAATATAGTTAACTATAAGGCAGATGCTGGCAGCGATGTGAAGCAGGAGATTTGAGTTTGAATTCTGGCTTTGTTTCCAATTAATCTGGGTAATACTGAGTAAGTGATTTATCATCTCCGGGCATCATTTCTTCAACTGTAAAACTCTAGATGTTATTAAGGACTAGATAAGTTAATTATAAAATTGTATGACTCTATTTCCAAAGCAATGAAATGGCAGCCATAGTTTTTGGAGTTTTTCGTATACCTGTTCTGCAGGATAGGGTGTACTAGTTTCATGTATGGTCAGGAACCCTCACTTTCAGCTGTCAGCATTTATATTTTTCTATTTCCCAATTTGTGTTAAAGTGGATGGACAGATGGTCTATTAGGATTTCAAATGCTTGTAATGCTGTTGTTCAATTCCACAATGGTTTCAAATTTTGAAGGTCTACATAAAGCCTGGATTTTGTTTAGCATGGCAGATAGTTTTGACTCTTCAATTTGAAGATAATAATGTTTACTCACATAATTTAAAGCAACTTGTGGTTGTAACTCCAAAGGCCTAATCAGTTTTCCTTATTTTGGTATGTTTCTTAACTCATTTCCACATAACAGTCTAATTCTTTCAAGTTGCAGTTTTAAAAATGAAGTTACCAAATTCCAGTTACATTTGCATGTTTTGCCTGCTTCTGACTGATTTAACCCAAAATCTCCTTCCAAATACAAAATCTTTTGATTTGGAGTAACAGAAATTTCAGTGTGGAATAAACAAATCCCTCCTTTTACAGGTAAGAAAACAAGAGACCTAAAAGATCCTGGTGCTCTCTCTACTGACTATGAATTTTATAAATAAAAGAGCTAAAGTGAAATTAGGTTGCAGGGGAAAAAATGCAAATTTTGTGAATTGTAAGCCTCAATGGAAGTTTGAATCAATTAATACATTATTGCAGAGAGAAAGTATTGATGGGAACTATGCAAGTCAAAGTTTTCTGTGTGTGATTTTAAACTACTCGAGTGACCCTCTTCGTGTAAATGGGGCCGCTAACATGCAACTGCTTAAGTCCCAAGGGCATTTGAAGTATTTGGAGTGGTGAGAACAGGAAGGAAGCGCAAAATGTAGGTGAAGGAACTCGTGAGCCTGTCAGGAGGGTTCTGAGGGGACCAGAGAGAGGGAAATTAGGCCTTGTCGCCAAGGAGCAGCCAAGGAGGTGCGAGCTGCTCAGCAGGTGGAGGTGGCAGGGAAAAAGCCGGTCGGTGCGGGACCCTGCGGCTCTCCAGCAGGCCAGGGAGGGGAAGGGAACGGGGAGAGAAGGACCGCCAGGACACTGAGGAGGAAGCCCAGGGTTACCCAGTGAGCAGCGAAGACCTTCCAGAAGGAAAAAGAAGGCGCCAATGCAAGTTTAGAACCAGATTAGGGGTTAGAGAAAGACTATAAAAAACCCTGAATGGGGCAGACTGGGATGCTGCCGAGAGACAGGGAAGGCCGTGCGCGGAGATGGGAGGCGAAGCGAGGCCCCCTGGGCAGTGGGCAGGTGAGGAGAGGCGCGGAGGCCGTGAGCCGAGGTGTTCCGGGTCTCGCGGGCGGGAGCGGCCGCTGAGTCAGGCACCCGCAGTGTCCCGGCCACGCAGGGGGCGGAGCCTTGAGCCCGTGGGCGGGCCGAGGGCGGGGCCTGCGCCTGACGCGCCCCGAGGCCTCCGCGGCCGCGGGCCGGGCGGGGCGGCGGTGGCGGTGGCGGCCGCGGGGGAGGGGCACGGCGTCAGTGCGTCGCCGGCTGGGACGCGCCGGTGGCCAGGAGGGAGAGACTAGGAGGAGGAGGAGGAGGAGGTGAGTAGGCTCTGGGCTGGGGAACCTCGCGGGCCGGCGGGGAGGCGGGGAGCGCAGCCCCTCCCCTCCCCTCCTCGGCGCCCGCCTCGCGGGGCCGCGCGGCTCGGAGTTCCCAGAGGGGCTGCGGCGGCGGCGGCGGCGGCGGCGGCGGCGGCGGCGGCGGCGGCGGCGGCGGCGGCGGCGGCGCGGGGAGCTGGGGGGGAGGCGGAGCTGAGGGCCGCGCGGGCGGCGCGCTTCCCGGGCGCACGCGCTTCGCTGGCTGCGCCGCCGTCCGCTCCGCGCCCTGAGAGGCGCCCCGGCTGCTGCGTTTCAGTCTTCCTGCACGCCGGTCATTTTCTGACTTTGTTTTCTTGGGTTCTGCGCGTCATGCGGACCGGCTTCCCGCCGCTGCCGCCGCCTCATCGCGCGGCCGGCGAGGGTGGGTGGCGGCGCGTCGCCTTCTCGCTGGGAGGAGGGAGGCCGGTTCCCGGGCTGGCCCGAGGAGCAGAGGGGCCTCCTCGCCTACCACGAGACGGCCGGGCCGGTGGTCCCCCGTGACGCGCGCCCCCAGGCCTTCCTGGGGGGCCTCTTTGCGCCTGGCCCCTTTATCGCCCTCACTTTCCTGACCTCACCAGCCCCTCAGTCAGTCAGCTGACTAACGACCTCCCCCACCCCCAGCCTTCCTCTGCGCATCCAGCATAGGATTATTTTGACCGGGATCTAGGCATTCTGTGTGTTCGGGCGGAAAGGTTCTCTGAATTTGTCCTGTAAATCCAGCCATGTACCCAACAGCGAAGTTGCAGTACTACATTAATTTAGCCTTTAGTTTCGAGGGAGGTCTTTTTTTTCCCTCCTCCTCTGGCAAAGACAACTTTTAGTCTTCTGAGAACTGTACTGCATTAGATTATCTTTGAGATAATTCTTGTTAGCGCCTGGAGGCAGTATGATGGGAGGTTCAAAGAGAAGGCTTTACACTTTTTTCCTCCACCTGTATCACAGTTTGAAGTGGAAAACGTGCGTTGACGGTGATTTTCCACACAGAATGCAGCCCCCGTGTGCCGTGGCTCACCCTGGTTATTGGGTGCCACGCCTGAAGTTGATTTTAAAGCTCACCAGAATGGTCAGGTAAAGGGGCTGCTGTAAAGAAATCCAGTATAATTCACTAGAGCCATTTTATTGGATTCTATTAACCTGTTTATCCCTAAGCTAAAGCATGGCAGGAGTTTCATGTAGGAACCCACATACCAAGTGCAATATTGAATTTTAATTAGTGTATTCCACATTTGATGTGGATTAGAGTCTCCTCGGGTCCCACTGCCTTTCATTATGTATTTTCTTTGGGATCTTGTGTTTCAGACTTGAAAACTGGATAGGTAAGATCTGAGCCATGATACTAAAATGAGGTAGGAAACTGAATTTTATAGCATTACCAGTTTGAGAAGTTAAGAAGGTTTCTTTATTTTTGTTATGAAACCGTGTTGACATTTTAATCTTATGGACTTCAGAAGCACAGAGTTTTTCTATTTGTAAGGAACTTCAGCAGTTTAATCCAGCCCCATTATTTTGCAGAGAAAATCCAAGTTTCTTGAAGAGATTTAACATGAACTGAATAGAAGTAGTTGACTTAACTAAACACTTAAGTAGATAATTCAGACCTCTTCAGTGGATATTTTTATACGAAATTTGTTTTGATTTTGATGTTGTAAAAGTTAATAATTACTTGGTTTTTTAAAATTTTCCCCTGTGTTTTGAGTATCTTCCTTAGTTTGTGAGGACTCATTAGATACAAATGAAACATATTTTGGGAATGTTTCCATTCTTTCATTAATTGAAACAGTACTTTGCAGTTTGTTTGAATTAAATAACTATTTTCACTTTAAGAATGTTTAGTCATATTGAGTTAGATAAGTCTATGTCAGTCCTAGGAGAATGGCGTTTCAAGGGTCTTAGAGTGATGGTGTATGGAGTCTTGATATTAATTAGGAAGGAAGGTCCTGTACTCATGTAGTAATTGAATTCCAGCATCCTCAGCATCCCTTTTCTTAGTGGTCCTCAAATGCAGAAGTCCTGAAGTCCTTTCTCGGGTGGGGAGAATTTTTTGCATCTCCCACCCCAGTGTTTACTTGCAGGCATTTAGTAGATCCTTTTTGGCTTGTGTACACTTTCCCTGGTAGGGGCTTCATGTAAGATGGACTATGTCTTATTCATCTGTGTATGACTCATGTCAAGTGTAGTGGGTATTCTGTAAATGCTTGTGGTCTTGCTGGCCTTAATCAAACTTGAGAAGGTAGCAGAGTGCCTGGAAGTCATGAATCATGATATTATAAACTTGAAATAACTCATTTCCGTTTTTGTGTTGAATCAGATACTCTGTTAGGCTGAATTCCAATATTGAAAGAGATAGCAGGTATCAAATATTTTAGAAAAACTGAGGGAAGATCTTAATATTGAGAATTTTGTTCTTTAATATATATTATTAACTATGAAATTGGGAAAGGACAATATTATTTAAATTTTTTGATAGGACACTTAAGTTGATCTGAAATAATCCGAATTTTCCCCTGGAGCAAAGTTTGAAAACCATGAATAAAATGACCCTAATTAATAGTAGGCCACATTTTTTAGCCTTGGTTTCACTTTATAAGGATATATTTTTCAGTATGTAGATCTCTGTAAGCAACATGACTTTCAGACTTCAGACTACCTTGGCAAGCTGTCTTGAAATGATATTTTAGACAGTTTTTCGCTATGTTGTACATAGCGAAACAAACAAGAAAACAACAAAAACCCCACCCAAAATCAAAAAAATGAAACAAACCCTGCTGTATTTTCTTTTTCTCCTGGGCTTCTCTTCTCTTTCTTCAATACATTATTATAGAGTATTTTATTTTATTTAAAAAAGTAACTGAGGAAAATTTTCAAGTATTCCTTTTGGAAAGTACCACCTCTCCACTCTTTGAATGGCCTTGGCAAATAATGTTTGGGTAAATGCAGGGCTGTTTCCATAGTGTGATTCTTATTTGAGTATGTTGAGTTATATAAATAGTGGTCTTCACAGGGACACTCCATCTTTGGACTACATGCAATTTTTTTTTTCTACTGACACTATTACTGAATACAATTGTACAGTAGAGTAGGATGAGGATGGTGCTTAATTTATAGGGAGCAAATTATTTCATATCTATCATTACTGGCTCCTATGTCAGTTTCAGTCTGCCTGGTCTACCCACTCCCTGTTCTGTCTCTTCAACCCAGTCCTTGAATTGATGTTTAAGACTGAAAATACCTTAAGATCCCCATCTCCCTCAGGAGTTGGGATCTGTAATTGTTCTGGTTCCCTGAACATCCCTTGCTCTCAGAGGTATGTTGTCTTACTGTATCCTTAGCATGTACTCAGTTTGACTATGAGATTCTCATTTTTAAAAATACTTTTACTCATCAAGAGTTTTGAAATTTGTGGCGTAAACATTTTAGGGAAGTGTGTGTGAAGATCTAGAATATATCAGTATAGATTTAGATGGAGTTAGGGTATAGAATCCAACAACTGGTAAGAATTAGTGAGAATATCTAGTCCTTTTTTTCCACACTTGAAGAAGGTCACACTTAAGTCACTTAAATTTAAGATTATAATTTTGGGGGGTATTTATTTTTAAAAGTAACCAGAAAGCAATTCCACCATCTTGCCTTAGCATTAAATAATCCATAGAGTTGATACATTTCTTATGTTATTTCTTTTTGTATTCCAGATCCTTTGTAGACCTGGAACCTTGTCTTAAGCCTGCTTAAAAACTCTGCTGCTTGGCCATCTCCGTCTCCTTGCCATCCCCTCTCTTCTCAGGGAGCGAGGACCTGGTCGTGTCCATGGTGGATGGTTGGCGTCCTACTTCCAGTGGGGCAGAACTTAAAGTCACGATAACTTTGCTGCTGCCTCCTGAACTCGCGCTCACTCTTAGATACTCAGGTCAGGCCAGCTGAGAGCTGGGCTCTTTGGCTGTTTTACTTTCAGCTTTCTTTTTCAGGGTCAGCTGTCAACTTTTCACTTGCATCTGACTCTAGGACACCCTGGATTATCCAGTCGTTACTTAGATCCCCTTTCTGACTACCCTGCTCTTGTTCTGCCTTCTTGGCCTAGTTACTAGGTGAATTTTATCCAATTTCAGTGGTAGCTAATTATTTTCAAGTGTTTGATTTTCTACCCATGTCTTAGTTTTGAGCTTGCTTTTGACCAAGTGCCTGTTACACTTTCCTGTAGTACATTTGTTCATTATCTTTCTTTCTAGACCGTGTACCGCGAGTGTTGGGACTGAATTTGTGCTGTTCCTGGCCGTGTGCTCAGCACTTAGTACGGTACCTGGCACATAGCAGGTGATAAATAAATGTTGATTAGGTATACGTTCACCCTAACAGTAAGTCTGTTATAAGTGTGGGAAATCAATGTTCATATAGAAATTTGTAGTTCATACAAGAGGTTCAGATATTTCATTGCCATCATTAGCACTAGGGAGTCTGTATTTTAACTTATAAGCATATCCATATACAAAATGGCATCATTAGTCATCTGGCAGGTCATTTATTTAAGAAGAGAAGGTATATAATTTTCATCATGTATTGTTAGGTGTTTCATGTTTCTCTTTTTCTTGAGTTTGATTAATATGTATTATTATTTTATATTTCTTACAAATAGAAGTTTTATGGCACTATAAAGAAGTAAATTTAAAGGCCCTATTTTTGTTCATTAGTAATTATATACTAAAGAGTAAATTCTCATTAAAAGGCCCTTAAATGCCTGCTCATAAAAAGGAGAGACCTCTGATTTTGTTCTCCATACAATCCCAGTTATTGTATTGAGGCAAGTCGTGAAATCTTTAGTAGTCTGAACCTGTAATTTGGTTTCAGAACAGTAGTCATGTATTGAATACCCAAATTACCATGTCTTTAACAAGTAATACAAACAGTGTATTAAAAAGGTAATGACCATAACTTTTATTGTAGAATTTCTTGTGCTAATTTTTAAAAGAGGACTTTTGAACTAAATTTCCCGTGAAGGCCAAAATCTCATACTTTTAATGATGGTGGAGTATATATGTGTAGAGAGGAGGGGGTGGTAATTTTTGTAGTGTTTTTAAGTGGACAGTTTACTAATTATGTTGAGGTAAACTCTTTACAACTCTAAGAGGAAAACTTCAATTACCTGAATGAGATGAAGTACATGAAATTCATTCAGATAGTGGGGGAATCCTTAGGGTAAATGATGCATGTCAAGGGACGTGACCTCAATCTTGAATTTTTTTTTCTATATATCCGTCAGCTGCTTGTACCTGACTAGATTCTGATTATTTTGGTCATGCTAGGAATCACTGATAGAGGAGATAGAGTTGGTTCTATAGGGTTTTTTCCCTTTGCCACAGAGGGAATCCGGAATATGGTATTCTGTGGCAAGTATAGTTGCTCATCTCTCGCCTGCACTGCCTGCCCTTTTAGGTGGTACACCACAGCCTTCCATTTTGTCACCTTCCTGTCAAATGTCAAGTGTGTGTGGGGACTCCTTGAGGACACAATTGAAATTAAAGCCACACTCCTCTGTCCAATCTCAAAATGGTTATACTCCTTGCAAGTTGTTACAACAAGTTGTAAGAGTGAACTGAGCTGGATAGACCTTGATTCTTTTCCTGTCCCCCTTGGGATTTAATATTAAGCAGTATTTTGCAATGTAAGCCCATGAAATAGGAACAAACATTGGGGCATAACCCCTGACCTTTACAAATCCTAACTTGAAATGAACATTTTTCTGATTGATTAGAGTTTGGAGTGTTTTAGGAAGATGATTTCTGCTGCCATTTACTGAGGTTTGCAGCATTCCTAGGCTCCTGGCATCTGAAAGTTATTGTGCAATCTGTAGATAGGCTATGTAGCTGTGGTGACATTTTCCTCTAGGCTTTTTGTTTTATTTTGTTTTTAAACAGAGGCAAGCTTATCTTAGCCACAGAGATATATGCTATCTGACACCTCTGTTAAGTGAATTTTACTTCTTTCTTCAACATTACCTATGGATGCTTTACTTAAAGCACCTCAGAACATTGCTCCTTATTTTCAGCATGCACCAGCTTCCTTTTCACCTCTTGGTCTTTGAGATACAAGATGATTCATATCTTAATTGCCTTGGGTAGAGTGGATATGATATGAGCAAGCTCTGCATCCAGACCTTGTGAGCAGTTCCTAGCTCATTGCCAGAGACCTTATATATATGCAGGTGGTGTAATTGAAGAGTTTAGGCTTTAGGATCAGTCCAAACTGATTTTGACTCTGTGCCATTTATGAACAGCATATCTTTGGGGGAAGTTAGTTACTTCTCTGGGTTTCAGTTTCCTCATCTGTAATATAGGGATAATATCAGCTAAGTGTATTGAGTGTTTTTTTTTTTAAAGAGTAGTCTCAGCTGCATTGAGTTGTCATACACAGATATGTGTTTAATAATGTGAATTAATGAACTGTTTATCTCGATCTATGTTATATGTTTATACTGTGTTAAAAGAAAGTAGGTTTTGTTCTATTTGATGACAGAGATAGTCAAATTAATAAAAGTTATTCCAAATAGAGGCCTTGCGCAGCTGACTTTAAAACTATGTAAGACTTTTGTAACCATCAAGCTGTTTATGTACAAAGCATATACTGATGTATGGGATAGGGAGGCAGAATGAGTAGTGTGCTCATTGGAGTAAGACAGACTTGGCCTTGTGTGTAGATGATCTAACACTTGGGTAACGTTGGTCAGGGTACTTTACCTTTTTGATTCAAAGCTCTTGTCTGTAAAATGGGTAATAAAAGTATAAAAAGTTATAAAGGAAAAAAGGATAATAAAAAAGATTGTTAAGACTTAAGAGGTGAAGTATGCAAAGTACTTAGTAAAGCCTGAATCCATAAATACTGATAACTGTTACCATGACCTTGGAAAAGTGGCTTTACTTCTCGGTACCTCAGGCTTCCTCATCTGTAGCATGAATATATCAGAGAATTAATAGAATTATGAGGATTAAATGATACAATACAAATAAGAGCTCATTAAATGTTAATTGCTACTGGTACTTATATTATTATTAATTCAGTTTGAGAACATATTAGACCAGTTTTGAGTTACAATGAGAGAGTTCATGCAGATATTTAATATATTTCTTATGATGGGAGATATTTACTATGGATTTGGGGAGGACAGGTCATCCATCATTCGTAGCCTTCAGTGTTTCCTTAAGACAGGAGTCATTCTCAAGTTGTGGTATACAGGCCTGTGGGGGGATCACTGAGATCCTTTCAGGGGGTCCATGAGGTTAAAACTATTTTTATAGTAATAGTAACTTTTCGCCTTTTCCACTGTTTTATGTTTGCCTTGCTGATACTAAAGCAATGGTGGGTAAAACTGTGGGCATCTTAGTAGATATTAAATGTCAGTGGCACCAGACTGTACTAGTAATCATTGCATTCTTCACTGCCACACATTCACAGGAAAAAAAAAAAAGAAAAAGAAAAAAAAAAAAGCCAGTTTCACGTGAGAATGTCCTTGATGAAGCAGTAAAAATGATTAGTTTTATTAAATCTTGATTCTTGAGTACACTGTTCTAATATTCTGTGTGATGAGATAGGAAATATGCAAAAGGCGCTTCTGCTGCATATCCAGAGTATGTTGTTTGTCTCAAGGAAAAACCCTTATGTGATGTTTTGAGTTGCGAGCTGAACTAGCCATATTTTGCATGAAACATTTTTACTTGGAAGAAAGGCTATCAGACAAACTATGATTATTTAGACTTGGATATTTGGCATTCATCTTCTTGAAAGTGAACAAAATGAGACTGTTATTTCAGAGAAAACAACTGACAATATTTGTTGCTGCTGATAAAATTTGAGCTTTCAAGTGAAAATTAAAATTTTGGGAAGACTTGTATCTATTGCTGTGCTCTTGTCAGCTTTCCAGTTTTAAAGATTTTTCTGATGGAATAGGTGGTGATATTAATGAGTGTGAGTTTTTCCTGTGGTATTAATTATGTCAAGATTTGGAATATTTATATAACTCAATGAACCAATATTTTCAAGGTGATCAGTGTTGCAAAGTTATGGTACAAGTTCCTTATAAAAAGCAAGTAACGGAATACGAAAAGCTTATGTGATACTGGATTTCATATTACAGCCAATAAATTTGTAAACTCCTACTTGTTAAGTTTTGATTTAGTATCAACGAAGAACAGTTACCTGAAAATGCTATTAATAATAAGATATACTTCCTTTTTTCTCACTACATATTTGTCTGGGGCTATTTTTTTTCATATAGTTCAATCAAAACAATGTATCACAACCGATTGAATGTAGAAGCAGATATGAGAATCCAGCTGTCTTTTATTAAGTTAGACATGAAAGAAATTTGCAAAAGTTATAAAATAGTATCATTTTTTATCACTAAGCTTTATTTATATAATAAAGTAATTTTTCATAAAATGTATTGTCATATTAAATGTCATTAAAATTTAAAATGAACCAACACTTAAAATTTTCTCATCTAATTCCTAATATGGTAAATGTTGATAATTATAACTCGTATTACCAAAAGCCCTTAGAAGTCCTCAATTTTCAAGAACACAAATGAGTCCTGATCCTAAGAAGTTTGAGAACTATTTCAAGGGAAGGAGGCTAGATTCATCAAATGAAGAAAGTTTTAAAGTTTTAATCTTCTGAGTATTCCTTTGGAATATGGACTTCATACCAATAGTTTCTTTTCCTGATTGTAAGGGTATGTCACTAGAGTTCTTTGTCATTCCCCAAGTGGGCAGAAACTTCGTGTGTGTGTTTTTAAAGAAGATTTTCATTTTTATTTAAGATTGATGTATGTTGGTTGCTATGCAGAATTGAGATAATGGTTTATGGTCATTCCAGTCATCATATTCATTAGTGATACCACTCGTTTGGTTGTGAGCTATTCATGCAGTTTTAAGAGGTGTTTACCATGTACTTTAGGGTTGCAGTGAAATTCACTTTGTTGAAAATAAACTGCCATTTTCTTTGAAGTCTCTACACTAGGCTAATCTGTCTGCTGTAAAGTCTTTCTGACGTTTCATAGCTGTTTTCTAGACAGTCCACAACTTACTAATGTGTTTGTGAATTAGTTATTAGCAACAATATGATATGAATTACAGATAGATTCTATAGTACCATTAGTAGTATGGGCATAGCCTTGTTGTGGATTATTAATGTCTTTCTGTGGGGAATTATATTCTGACTCCTAGGACTCTAGCCAAATACATTACTCCATTGCAGTCCAATAGTGGCAAGGAACCCCCTTTTCCCATTTATAGTAGAAACAGGAGTGTTAAAGCTTTGATAGAAGCAGGAGAGGCATTTTGAAGCAATGTTCAAGAGACACAGGTATCCTAGGCACCCCGGGTGGGTAGAAAGGATGGTAGCACTCTCAGATGAAGCAGATGTAGAAACTTTGGGGAAACTAGCAGTGGTGGAGGGAAAAAGGACAAGGGATGTTCTGGATGCTGCTTGGGGATGATATATTCCCTTTTGGGGCAGTTGCTAAAAAATAAGGGATGGGTAGTCCTAGGCTGAGAAATCCATCTGAATAGAGTTTTGTTGTGTTGTGCTCTTGTATCCGATTATTGTATGAACTGAGCTCAAGAAATAGAATGACAAACTAATTGAGAAGGTTTAACTCATAGATTTACAGGCCAGAGGTTTGAATGTAAAAGGAAATTGATGAATTCCAGGGGCATTCATGATCAGGAAGAGTAGAGGAAGCCAGGAGAGTGTTGGAACATGGAAGCCCTTCACAAGGGCCCCAAACAAATTCACGTTACAGGGTGGCTGTTCAGGCAGGGGTAGCTGGCACAGTTTAGTCAAAGAATGCTGTGACTCAGCCTACTGCCCTAGGGTTTCTGGACCATAGGAACTATAGACTTTTAAGAGTCACATCTACACAGGAAGCCTGTGATGGTGAATGGTGGATATAAAGCAGAAATCCAGAAGCAAGAGAACTTGGGGACACAGTCGAGGCCAACTTTGGAGAACCAGAATTTGACCTGAGGTTGAGCTTGTCTTCTTCCTACCCAAGGCCATTGTTGACCCCTTGGATTAAGGCAGGACTGATCCAAAGTGGAAAGCAAAGTGAGCATAGCTAATTGTCTACACTGAAGTGACAGACCTGCCCAAGAAATACTTGTTAAGTCAGTGGATGGAAGTAAGGCAGGGGAATACCGGAGTCATCACACTCATGTTCTCCATGCAACAAACATGGGGTATCATATTACCTGCCCATGGAATATTCTCTAGGTCAGGGGTCAGCAAACTATTTGTTAAAGCTCCAGATAGTAAATATTTTAGGCTTTATGGGTGATACAGTCTGTGTTGCATCTAAAGTCTGCCATTATAGCATGAAAGCTATAATGAAAAATGGTTATGTAAGAACAGGCAGTGGGCTGAATTTTGGGTCACAGGCTTTGGTTTGCTGACCCCTGTTTTAGGCAAATAGATGACTATCATTTATGATGCAGAAAGCTTATTAGCATTACTGAAATAGATATTCTCTAGGACAATGCTGTTGGTGACACTGTCTTGTTTTATAGGTAACACTGATGATAAAAATCCATTCAAGAATTTTGATTTGACATCTGCAGCAGGTTCATATCTCTCAGCTATAAGACAAACTGGATACTTCATAAAGATTTTCATCTGTTATGCAGAGAGAGCCAAAATCCGTTACTGAAATTGTCTGGGTGAACTGCCTGCTGGGTCCAGTGATGCACTGGTAGACAAAGAAGTTGAAAAAGAAGGCTGGCATATTCTTTGGATGACTGGCAGAGTATGACACCAGTATGGCATCAAGCCCTACTATGATTCCAAGGACTTCATGACTAAATAAAAGTGATTTTTTTGGTGGGGGTTGGGGATGATTGAAGTAAATTTGATCTTTACATGGGGAATGTGTAATGTATTATTCCATAATGATATTTAGTAATTGCTTTGCTAATCAAACTTTAAAGATCCTGTCTATTATGGAAATTAATAATTATCACCTTTTAGTATTGGGCTTTCTTATACTTAGGAAAATACTGTAAAGAGAAACATCTGCTCAACCTAAAAAAATTTACCTAAAAAAGATTAATGTAAGGACTATAATTTCACATGGAAGTTTTTCTTTGGAGGAGTTTTTGAAATTTTACTCTCCCCTAGAGTGTTTAGAATATGTTTCTATTTGCAAAAAGCTACTGTAGTTAGAATTTTCTAGGAAAATATCCCTTTGTGTAGGCTCTTGAACTCAGTAGTAAGTAGAAAATCATACTGTACAGTATTAATATGCACAGAACATTAAGAAATTAATAAATTAATAGATACTAATTAATAATAACTATTAATAAATTAATGTCTTCAGATCTATTAACTAAATTCACTTAAGATGATTTAATGAGCAGATATGAACTGGAATTAAACCTGTGTATTTTCTAGGAGTACTGAATCATAAGAAAACTGCAACATCAAAGTATTCTCTGAAGCAAATCAATATTTTATTTGGTTGGAGTCCCTGCTTTTGGTATACATTTATTTATACCAGTTATAGAGGATTTGAAAGCAGTGCTGGGAAATGAGGTGGGTGGATTCTCTCAGAGTTGAATCCCATTTTTTTCCTCAGTGAATCTTCAACATTTTTTTCATCTAGCATTCAACAAAAACTCTGGCAGCTATAAAACATAGATTATATTTTATATAGTTCATACAGCTCATCTACAGACAGAGAAAGATTTCCTCATGATTTACCTTGAAATCTTTATTTAAGGCCTATACTATTCAGTCTGTCAGTGTGCCACCGCTGTAGTGCACATTTTTGGTCAGAGTGCAGTGCAGCTAACAGCCATCCCGTTAGGAAAAAGATCTGCGGGTTGCTGACTAGTGGAAGTTAACACACATCTAATTTACAAGTCAGATTAGTGATCACAGTCATACGATGGCTTTATGTGGAATTGATTTCATTTCATGGTTTTTAAGCTGTTTTTTCATTGAAGCAATGCCTATAACTGAGAGACAGGTGTGTTGTAGTATTTGAATGCTTTAAACTCTTGAATCTGGAATGAAAGAGATGTTCTTATAGATGTTCAGATTCTAAAACTCAGGGATTTTGAAATAAAATGCTCCGTCATTCGTTCATTGTGTTATAATTGAACTGCCCTGAAGATTTTATTTGGCATAATTGTGATTAATATTTGGAAAACTTTCCCATTTTCAAATATAAGGTACTTTAGGAAAGACTATGATTGTGTGTGCATGTGTATGTTTAAATAGAGCAGCAAAACCTGTTTACCTTATAGATAAGATGTATTTAGTAAGAAACATATGGGTTTAATGTTGATAGTACATTCAAATCAGGAATTCCATTGTTGTCTTCTGGAAACCTATAAGGGGGAAGGGACAGTAAATAGATCCCTTTGTAGATTGCAGCTATAATTTTTCCCTAAAGTAAACCTTTTTAAAAATATATAGAATAATGCATAAATATGGCTTGATAGGTTATAGTTATTCTTATTTTACCTGTTCGTTCTGAAACTGAGAAGACGTCTCATAGATGTGAGTATGAAAAAGTAATTTATTGCAGAAAGAAAGTGCTGTTTATTGGAATTTGAGAACATAATTGCAGGCAAGCAACTATGGTTCTTGGGCCAGTAATTGATTTGAGTTTAATCAGGAGAAGAAGAAACTTAAAGAATTTAAAACTAATTTTCTCTCAGTGATGGAAAAAAATTTTGTCCTCCCTCATCCTGCCACGTAGTAAGTTCTCATGAATTGATTTTTGAGATGACAAAACATTGATATTTAGAGGGTCTTAAGAATTTATCAGTTACATCTTTTTGTCCTGTATGTTTTACCTAGGACTTCTTTAGTCATGGTTATAGGACATAAGGAAGATAGTGATCCTGACTTTCATGGACTTCAAGAAAGACTATTGAAGAAAGATTAAGGTAAAGATGTAGTAGGCATACATTACTGTGTTTATTTTAATAGAGCAGTGACTGAGTGGATCCTTCCCTCATTTCCTTTTCCTCTAACTTCATAATCCATGGTTAAAGCTGCATTTCCTTGAGGTGAGTGGGAAGTAATTTTGTGAATGGAGACAGTGAATCTATTGTAGACTTTGGGAAATGGGTGGGACGTAAAAGAGAAAGAGATCGTAAATGTGAGGTAATTAAGATCATAGGTGAACACTGTTGTTTTGGCTTGACAAGGGTACTAGAGTAAAGATATCAGTAGAATAGAGTGACTTGTTATTACCGTTTACTGTTTATTGTTGCAAAATTCTGTGCAACACCCTTTTTTGGTAAATTTTTGTTTCACATTTAGTTGCTTAAAATGAAGTTTCCCTTATAATAAGTAAGCAGTACATGTAATGCAGGGAAATCATACCTAAGATAATAGGATGATGACTATGACTTCTCTGTTTTCAGAATTTCAGCTAAAGCTCCAAGGCTGAAACAAAGGTTAGTAAGTATCCTTACATTCTAAAGAGGAATGTGGGGCTTAGTAAAGGAGACTAGAACTGCAGTACCCACTTCCATACATAAGAGAAATTAGAAAAGGGGTTTTACAAATGTCATTCAAGTGAAGAATTGTTAATCTAGTGGAAGGTTAGTTCTGTGACATTTCCCTGTTTCTCCCCAAAAGGACCTTTTGTTTTCAGCCCAGGATTTGGATATGTCTTCCAGAAGGGTAGATTGATACTTAATTTCTTGTCTAGATGTTTAATGAGCTGCAGAATCTTGTTTCTTGATACAGTAATGGCACCTTCTGAAGAGTTCTTGAGAGGGCATAGCATCTGTCTCCTAGAATTTGGAGCATTCCTGAACTTAGATTTTTGGAGGATTCCTGAACTTAGACTTTTGGAGGGGAGGAGAGTGACCGGAGCTAGTGAGATGGCTTGTTTAAAGAGAGGGCAGTAATAGAAAGAGTTGACATTTACATTTAGTGTGGTAAGTAGGTATGAGGTTTTTTTGTTTTTTGTTTTTTGTTTTCTTTTTTGGTCGACCAGGTGGATCCCTTGGGAAGTAAACAGGCTTGAGTTATCTTGATGGATCCTGCCAAGGAGGGCTGCTTGTCTTTGAAGAGGATTTTGGGTAGGATAGTAAGAGGTCAGCCTGAGAATGCATCTCCCATACAAGAGAACTGTTCAGGGTGGAAGGGCCAGCCTCTTTTTTGCTAGAACGTAAATGTTTTCCAAACAGGATTTTGAGAATGAGAGAAGATAGTGGTCAATAAGTACATGTAGATGACATATCCTCTTATTTCATGGCTACACTTCCATGGAAGTAGGCACACAGGACTTTTGTCCCTCTTCCTCTGCCTGTTCTGATCTGGAGGAACCAGAAAGTGAGAAAGGAAGTAGAGAAAAAGCCAAGAAGGATTTTGAAAGAAACTGATTACGTTTGTCTTTTGAAAGAAACTGATTACATTCTTTATCTTGGCTGGCCTGGGCAGAGGTGGGGTGCATGGATACTCTTTGAATAAAATGTAAAATTAAAGGTGTAAATTGGACTAGGTTGTATTTTACAATACTTGAAAATGATTGAGAAGCAGTAGGATTTAACTGGGATGTTATGGAGAGATGGGTAGGTGAAATCCAGAAGACTATATTTGAATTGATGAAAGGAAATTAAAGCTTATATTCCATTGAGTTAAGTGTATTTGATCATCTTAGTTTAATAAGATTTTAATTTAGGTTAAAGGTTGAACAAAGCTTTACTGAATACCTACAATCTGATATGTAAGGTACTCTGTTGAGCATTTTAGGACAGGCAAAGATGACTTAAGATTTTCTGTCCTCAAGGATCTTCTGCTTTAGTGTAAATAGGTAAACTTAATCAATGACAGAGTGACATAGGTGCTCCAGACCTTTAAGTGGCAATGCTGTGGGAATGTGGAAACAACTGAATGCCACTGGGGTTCAGGGCAAGTTTTGTGGAGGAGACTGAGTTTGGGCTGGGCCTTGTAAGAGGAGAATGGGAAGAAGGACATTCTAGCATGAGGAGTAATTGAAGGCATGGAATTGGAAATGAATAGATGGCTGGGAGGAAATAATGCTCATTTACACTGAAAATTTTACTTTTTAAAAACTGATTTCAGTCACCAGTTGAACATGCTTGCCCATGTTACAATTCCAGTTGAAGTTTGGTATTTTTATATACCATTTTTGCACATTAGTAATGCACAGAGTATCTTCCTTTATGAGATGTAGCATGGAGACGTTATTCACTTTAGAACCTAGATGGTTATAAGCATCAAAACCAAGCTTCTAAATCTAATCACAAAGTCTATTGCTTTCCTTGATTTAAAACAGTAAAATCTAGAGAAGATGATGATTTTTACATATGATCTTAAGCATTTGGCAGTGCAATTAGTTTCATAACAAGTGATTGTTTTTTAAAACCTTCCCAGAATAAGAATGAGTATCTTGATGCTAGTGTCATTTTTAAATAGCAATAGCTCCAGGAATGTGTCTGTTCACGTTGTTATCTTAAATACACACCTTATCTATCCATATTGCTGTACTTCAGATGTGAAAGTAAAAATAAAGGTGTGAAGTGCCTAGCCGACTTGTATGGATTTATGCAAATCAGAAAACACACAGTCCATTAGTGCTGAGGCCCTAATGTATTAAATTCAAGTATGGATTATTTCCTGAATGTTTTACACAAACATACACAAACACACATACACCATGATAACCAGCGATTTACTTTGCAAAAAAAAAAATCTTTACAAGAGGTTTTTTCTTTGAACTCTTGGCATATATCCAATTGTCGTGCCATACCTCCATATGGATATTTAAAGGTATTTAAATCTAAAGTGCTCAAAACTCAGTTGATCCTTTTACCCAAACTTGTTTCATTTTTAGTCTTCTCCATCTAAATTAATGACAGTACCATCCATGTTACTCAGACCAAAAACCTTGGAGTCATCCCTAACTCCTCTCTCACATCTATACCTCATCTATCAGTTTATGTTGACTCTTCATCAAAATACACCTAGAATCTGAATCTGACCACCTCTCACCACCTCCACTACTACCTGGTCCAACCTATTCTCATCTCTTACTTGGATTATTTTAATAGTCTTCTGATTGGTCTCCTGGCTTACTTTTAAAATTCTCAACCTATAACCCAGCACTTCACTCTAGTCTCAGTGCAGTAGCCAAAATAATCATAGTTCAAACATAAGTCAAATTCTGTCATTCTTCAATTGTTTCCTTTCCCATTCACTGTAAAAATTGTCTTTGTAGTACCCTGTAAGGTTCTGCATGATGTCGCACCTGAAGTCTTATCTTATGACTGTCTTGTTTACTACCCCCCATTCACCCTTGATCCTGTCATCCCCTAGATAGCTGGCCTGAAGGCCTTTGTACTTGCCCTTCTCTCTGCCTCTAAGGCTCTGCCCCCCGGATTACTGCTTAGTTTATTCCCTAACCTTTCTTGGGTCTTTATTGAAATGTTACATGCCTAATGAGACCTTTCTTGACCGTGTTATTTAAAACATTTTCCTTGTTCCAGTTGCTTTTTCTGGTTAGCACTTCTCCACACTAACTGTATATTTTACTTTTACTTTTTTATTGTAAGTTTTTTCTTTTTAGGATGAAAGCTTGATGAAGGCAGGGGATATTGTTCTGTTTACTACTGTACCAATACACTTAGAATCATTCTTGGCACATAGTTCATAGTTGAATACATAATTGATTGAAAAAAAGATAATGAAAAACCTATTATATAGAGGTTAAACCAATAAGGGCATCGATGTGCCCTCTCTGAAGCACATTTCCAGGTAATTACTGATCTCATTTTTGTCATTATGAATTAGTTTTCCCTGCTGTAGATTTCCATATAAGTAGTATCATGTTATGCACTCTTTTGGTTTTGAAGCTTCCTGTGTTACTGTATGTTTTAGTAGTTAGTTCCTTTTCACTTTAGTGTTCATTGTATAAATGTGCCAGAGTTTACTTGTCCACTTACCTGTTCATGGACATTGGGTTGTTTCTGTTTTTGCCTGTAAAGAATAAGCTACCATGAATGCTTATGGACAAGTCTTTGCGTCTTATGCTTTAATTCTTCTGGGTTAGATGCCTACGATTAGGATTATAATGATATATGGAATGGTATGTTTAACTCTGTAAAAAACTGTCCTACTGTTTTCAAAGTGACTGTACCATATCCCCCCAAAATGTATGAAAGTTCTAGTTGCTTCACATTCTGGCTAGCACTTGATGTTATGATTCTTTTAATTCTGTATTCTAGTGGGTCTGTGTGGTATTTCATTGTGGTTTTAATTTGCTTTTATTTGTTTACTAGTGACATTGATCTTTTCATCTACATATTGACCATTTGTCTTTTGTGAAGTATCTGTTCAAGTCTTTTGCCCATTTAAAAAAATTGAATTATTTGCTTTCTTATTCAGTTTTAATAGCTCTTTAGCTGTCTGGAAACAAGTTCTTTGTCAGACATATTTTTTCCCTACTCTGTAGATTGCTCTTTTACTTTCATTAATGGTGTCTTCTGAATAGCAGTTTTAATTTTTGAGTAAATCCATTTTACCAGTCTTCCTTCTTTCCTTCCTTCCTTCCTTTCTTGGTTCTATCTAAGAAGTCTTTGAGTAACTCTAGGTTGTGAAGATTTTCTCCTGTGTTTTCTTCTAAAAGTTTTATAGTTTTAGCTTTTTTACATTAAGTCTCTGGTCCATTTTGATCAATTTTTGTGTAGAGTGTAAGGTGTAAGGATCAAAGTCCATTCTTTTCCATATCTAGTTTTCCAAGGACCATTTGTGCAAAAAACTGTCTTTTTCTTCTTTGAGTTTTCTTGAAACTTTAAAAATTCAACTAATCTTACAACTGTAGGTCTTTTCATAGATTATCACTTGTTGATCTGTATGTCTGTCATGCCACTGTTTCATACTAAGTCTTGAAATATGTGGTGTAAGTTGTCTAAGTTGGTTCTTTTTTGAAATTGTTTAGGCCCTCTGAATCCTTTCCATTACCATGTTAATTATATGCTAATATGCTTTATGCTTATGCTTTAAATGCCTGTAGGAATTTTGATTGACATTGCATTGAATCTATAGATCAGTTTAGGGAGGATTAATTTCTAAACAATATTGAGTTGTTCTAATCCACAGACATGATTTATCTTCATTTATTTATGTATTCTTTAGTTTCAGCAATGTTTTATAGTTTTTATTATGCTGGTTTCCAATGTCTTTTGTTAAGTGAATAGGATACAAACTATATTTTTGAATGTTTTTGAAAGGGTATTTTTTAAAAAATAAATTTTACAATTGATCATTATTAGTATACAGAAATGCAGTTGATTTTTATATTCATTCATTAATTCTTTTGGCTTTTTTTGTGTGATTTTTCTCAGGATATTCTATGTGGATGATTGTGTTAATCACAAATAGAGTTTTACATCTTTCCAATCTTTGTATGTTTTATTTCTTAATGCACTTACTAGGACTTCTAGTAAAATGTAATAGAAATGGTGAGAGTGAGCATCCTTGCTTTGTTCTTAGTCATAGGGAGAAAGCATTCAAACTTTTACTGTTACGATGTTAGCTATAAATTTCTTATAGATGCCCTATATCAAGTAGAGCAAGTTTAAAATTTTTGGTATACTCCTTAAAATTCATATGTTGAAGCCCTAACTCCCATTGTGATGGTGTTTGTAGGTGGGATCTTTGGGAGACACTTAGGTTTGGATGATGTCATGTGGGTGAAGCCCCCATAATGGCTTTAGTGTCCTTAGAAGAAGAGACTGAAGCTCACTTGCTCTCTCTGTCTTATGAGGACACAACCAGGATGCCCTTATCTGGGACACAGTTGGCCAGCACCTTGGTCTTGGATTTCATAGCCTGCAGAACTATGAGAAATAAGTATCTATTGTTGAGCCACCCAGTCTGTGGTGTTTTGTTATGGCAGCTGGAGCTGACTAAGATGGAGGCAGTGTATTATTTTTGTCAGGTTTTGGTTTCAAGGTAATGATCATCTTATTAGCCAGAAAAATCATTTGACAAAATGCAGTATGATTTTATAATTAAAACACTTTACCTAGGAAAAGGAGGAAATTTCCTCAACGTGTTAAAAGGCATCTATATAAAAACATAGCTAACATCTTAATGGTAAAAGAGTGAATGCTTTTCCTTAAAATAAGGAGCAAAGCAAAAATGTTGCTGTCACCAATTGTATTCAGTATTGCACTGGAAGTTCTAGTTAAGACAGATAAGAAAAAGAAATAAAAGCATCCATACTAGAAAGAAGTAAAACTGTCTTATTTGCAGATAACAATATAGAAAGTCTTAAGGAATTCATTAAAATTTATTGTAACTAATAAATGATCATCAAATTGTAAAGTACAACAGCATTATACAGAAAATTGTATTTCTGCACAATAGCAGTGAACAATAAAAGTGAAATTAAGGAAACAATTCCATTTACAATAGCAACAACAACAACAAAACAATAGAAACATTTAACAAAAGCAGTAGAAAAATTGTACTCCAAAACCTATAAAAATTGTTGGGAAAAATTCAAGAAATAAATAGACATTGCATGTTCATGTATCAGAGGCCTTAATATTATTAAGATGGGAGTACTCTTCTAAATGATCTACAGGTTCAAGGCAATCTCTATCAAAATCCTTGCTGTCTACCCTCTCCTCCTCCCCCTGCCCCCAGCCAAATGAAAACCAGATCCTAAAATTAGATGAGCAAAGGTGAAGGGCATCCTGATTTCAAAACTTACTGCAAAACTACAGTAATCAAGACAGTGTGATACTGGTATAATGACAGATATATAGGTCAGTGGAATAAAATTGAGAATTCAGAAATAAACCCTGACATTAATGTTCAGTTGATTTTTTACAAGAGTGCCAAATAATTTAACAGGGAAAAAATAGTCTTTTTAACAAATGTTGTTGGGATAACTGTGTATCCATTAGCAAAGAATAAAGTTGGACCCTTTTCTTATACCATCTATTAATATTAATGCCAAATGGATTATAGACCTAAATGTAAGAACTAAAGCTAAAAAAACTGTTAATGAAAACATAAGAGTAAATCTTCATGTCCTTAGGTTAAGAAAGCCTTCTTCAAAGATACCAAAGCCCAAGTGACAAAAGAAAAAAATAGATAAATTGGACTTAATAAAAATTAAAAACTTTTATACTTTACACGGCACCATCAAGAAAGTGAAAAGCCAATCCACCAAATGGGAGAAAGTATCTGCCAGTTTGTAGTAAGGAACTTCTATTGACAATATACAAATAACTCCTGCAATTCAGTAATCAGAAGACAAATAACAGTTAAAGATGTGCAAAGTTTCTGAATAGATGTATTTCACTGGAAATATGTCCCATCTGTTCTTTATTCCTTAATCTTCTTTTCCTGCTTTCTTTAGGATTAGCTGAGTATCTTCTTTGTGTTTATTTTTACCTTTTGGATTATTAGCTACACATCTTTGTATATTTTTTATTTCTTAATTTAGTGATTCCTATAGGATTTATAATACACATCACAATCTATTTAAATAATGCCATCATGTATAATATAAGAGCTTTATAATAATATATGACATTTCTTCCCTCTTGTTCTTTGTAGTATTGTTATATATTTTGCTTCTGCATATTATGTAAAGTATCACAGTTGTTCTTTATTTTTTTCTTTAAACAGTCAGTTTTCTTTTAGAGGAATTAAAAATGAGAGAAAAGTCTGTTATTTTTACCTGCATATTTCTTGTGGTCTTCATTCCTTCATGTTGATCCGTGCTTCCATGTAGTATAATTTTTCTTCATTTTGATGAACTTCTTTAACATTTCTTATAGCACAGATCTGCTCTCAAAAAAGTTCTCAACTTTTACTTAAAAATGTTTTATTTAGCCTTTATCTTTGAAATTGTACCTTGACAGTTTTTTTTTTTTCTTTTTTCTTCCAGCTAGTTAAAAAATATCTTTCCATTGTCTTCTGGCTTACATTTTCCCCCCTTTTCTTTGAATGAGAAGTCAATGGGGTTCCTTAAATTTTTTTCCTCCTGTGAATCCAATATCCTAATGTGTGTGTTTGTGTGTTTTAAACCTTCGTGCTTTTTAGATGTTCTTTTTACCACCAATTTTTAGATTTTTTTTTTTAATATGATGTGTCTCAGTGTTTTTTTGTATGCATCCTGCTTGAGGTTCATTGAGTTTCTTGGATCTGTGGGATTATGGTTTTCCTCAAATTTGAAAACTTTTAGGCTGTTTTTTTTTTTCCAGAAATTTTTTCTGCTTCTCCGTTTTTGGCATTCCAGTTACATATATGACTGATGACTAGATATTATTCCACAGGTCACTGAAGTTCAGTTCACTTTTTTTCCCAGCCTGTTTTTCTCTGCTTCTATATGGACAGTTTTTATCTTTATGCCTTAAAGTTAAATTATCTTCTACATTGTCACAGGACCAAGTAGTAAATTTTTTTTTTAAAGAAAGTTTGATTTCATCTCTGTTTTTTGTTGGTTTTTGTTTTTGTATTTTTTGGGGGGGGCATAATTAAGTTTATTTATGTATTTTAAATTTTATCTTTCTCTCTTTTTTTTTAATGGAGATACTGGGAATTGACCCTAGGACTTTGTGCATGCTAAGCACATACTTTTCCACTGAGCTGTACCTTCCCCTCCAGTTTCATCTCTGGAAGTTCTACTTTTTAAAATAGCTTTCATTCATTCATCATTATGTTACATTTGAAGTAATTCTAAGTACATTCTTAAGTACTCTTTTAATGTACCTACTGTTTTAAAGTCCTAATGTACTAGTTCTATCATTTCTGCCATTTCTGGATCTGTTTTCTATTGTTTTGTATTGGTTATCAGTCACATTTTTCTTCTTCACATGTGTTGTAATTTTTGGTTGGCTGTTGGGCATTGTGAATGTTGTATTATTGAGTATCCCAATTTTATTGTCTTTTTAAAAAGAGTATTAGTTTTAGCAGGCAGTTTTAAGTTCTTTGTGGATTATCTTGATCTTCTTGAGACTGGTTTTGAAGCTTTGTTAGAATTGTTCTTGAGTAGCCTTACTCTAGCGCTAATTTAATCCTATTATTAAGGTGTGACCCTTCACCTTCTTTTGAATGCCATGTTTGATCAATGAACACTCTCTACTTTCTTGTTCTAATCTTGACTGCTTCTAGGCCTATGTGACCTTTGGGTAGTGTTAAGATTATTGCACTCTTGTACTTGTTCTTCTACCAGCCTCATGCGGTAATATTATAATATTCACCATGAACGTACATATGGGATCCCTGTGTAGATATCTGGAGCTTTTTCTGTGCACAGCTACTTTGTCTGATGCACTGCATCCTTACAGATTCTAGCCACAGCCTCATTAAGACTCTAATATCTGTTCTCTTAACTCAGCTTGACCACCTGCACCTTTTATCTCTGTGCCATGGTGCATCGAGTACCTCCATCTAGAAAACTGGGGTGATTACCATAGGGCTCATCTTCTTGGTTTCCCTTCTTCAGCGATCATGGTTCTGTGCCATATTGTCCAGTGTCTGAAAACAGTTTTATATGTAGTTTTACAGTTTTATGGCTGATTTATGGTGGGAAGAGGACACATCTAGTGCCAGTTATTCCATCATAGCCAGCATTAGAATTTCCTTGTTACTCCCTTTTTTAGTATTGAAATTTAAGAAAAAGTAAAAATTTTTATGTACATCTAGAGAAATATTTTTGTTGTATATTATCCTATCATTAAAATATAATTGAATATTGTCAGTCCTTTCTTGATGACTTTTCTTCTTTTAACTATGTTACACAGATGTCAGTAGCCTTAAACTATTAAAATGCTCCTTATCTAATTTTCCTAATTTCTGTTTTTCCTCCTCTAGTGTTTTATCCATATCAAGACCAATGTCAACTTCTAGTAGCTTTTTTCTTCCTTGAAACTGTGTTTTATTTTTAATTTATTTTTTATTGTTTTTGTTATTAAAACTTTCTTTCATATATAATCTTGGCACTGAAGGCCCTCTTCAGTTAGGCTTTAGTCTGCTTTTTTTACCTTTATTTTCTACTTTTTTATACGCAACAAATACTGTAGTGTCTTGGTCGACATTCCTATACTTGCATCTTTTTCTTTTTATTTTGCTGAAAACCCTTCTTCACCTCCTCCTGTCCAAATCCTAATCATTCTTCAAAGTCTCTCATTTCTTTATGGTGGTACTTTTCTTACTAGGATATTACAGTCCTTTGAATATTTGTCAAATTCTTATTAAATTGTAGTCTCATTGAATGCTTTACTCATCTTTGATTCTCCTATAGTGCCCAGAGCCTGGCACACAGTTGATGTTCTGTAATATTTACTGAGCATTTACATAAGTAATCTTCAAAATAGAAAGCCTTTAGGGTGTATTAAAGTAGTAGATCTCCAGTGTGACTTGTTGACTGAATATATGTAAGAGTGCACTACTGCAGGCATCATGCTGCCCCCAAAGTAGATCTTTCTGCATGGCTATAATTCTAGAGTAGGGAACAGACAGAAATAAAGAGGCCATCATTTGATATAAGTAGTGTTCACCCAGTTAAGTCGGGGATTGCTATGGGCAATCTGAGGTGGTGGTGCAGTACTCATCCTCTGATGTAATTCATATCTTTCTCCTTTTCTTTTAACTTTTATGAGAATCCTTTACTTTAACCTGTATTGATCAACATAACTTTTTATTGAGGGTAGGCACTATTTATGGTGGCATGGGTGAAGCAAATAAGCCCTCAGTGGCTTGTATACAAATGGTGGACTCACGGATATTTTCTGTATGCCATGAATAATCATGGAGATGGGTGTCACGGTAGAACAGAGGAGAAACACTTGGATGTTTGGTTGTCCTTTTAGGTTCTCACAGGCCTATATCTAGGCGTATAAATTAGGGAGGACTAAATGTGCGTTGCTTAGCCTAACTTTCACTTACGGGGCAGTCTATTTTCAGATAGTTCTTCAGATAGTGAAAGTCATCTGTCATTGCTTAATTTTATACACTCTTCCATTTATTTATACCCACTGCCATTGCTGAGGTCATCCTTTTAAAAAACATTTTCTTCAGGACCCATGATGTGCTGGGTACTAGTGTTGGCACTAAAAAGATAAAAACGACCTGCCTCCAGAAGAATGGTAATGGCCTTCAAAAGTCTTGATTAGTGATTTAATGCCACAGTGTAAGGAACCTGGCATTTAATACTTGTATTTGCTTAAAAAACATGGACCTAATAACAGAGTTCCTGAGAGGTAGAATGATAAACCGGAATTTTCAGTTGAGGCATCAGTATTCAATAGATACGTCTATATTCCAGGGAAGTGCTACACCATATACAGAGTTGTGAAGAGCTAGTTTTGTGACCTTTGAATCCCTTCACTCACATAGAGGATATCAAAAGAGGGAGAGATTCCACTACGCAAATTTGACTGGAATGTCATTGGAGTGCTGTGTGTTTTAGCCCTGCCTCTCAAGTTAGAGATCTGAATCTTTCACCAAGCCTAGTGAGAGGAGTTTCAACTGTAGTACATGGGTCTGCAGTTGGAGTCACAAGGGATTGATGCTTGACTCATGCCTGAGAAAGCTAACGTGTTCTGTGGCAGTGGGGCTGGGTTTGAGAAGTAATTGCACTGCTTTCTTCCAACAGGTCAAAGTGTATGTATGTATCCCAGAATATGAATATCAACCTGATGTTATTTGAAAAGGGATCCTGCCCAAGAAAGTTTTCTGCCAGGGGAAGAAGATCCCAGCAGTAAGGAGTTGTGGGGTATGACCAGGGGGAAGTTTTGTAACTGGTGGATCATACCCTTGGAAGAATGCACGCTGCCCAAGAGAAGGAAAATCAGCTTTAAACACCTGCCATATCCACCAAGCCCTAGGTCATTTTGGTACAGTAGCAGTCAAGTAAGAACTGTCCTGTTATGCCTGACCTCTTCTCCCCTCCCTGACCTTGGTCCGGGTGGGCTCAGAACTCAGGAAGATGACAGAAGAGAAACTTTTTGGTGAGAAGAGAAGGATCCTGCTCCTTCCCTCACTGACAGTGACTAGCTCTAGCAGGCCCTAGCTGAATGGAGAACATAAGATTTAATGTTAACTGAACTTTGGAGTGTGGACTATTATTTGGATGTAGTCTTTAATTTTGAAAAAATTCAAACCTACAGAAATGTTGAAATAGTAATCTAATAAACACTTCATACCTTTTACCAGTTAATAACATTTGGCTACAAGTATATATTATATATACTGCATGCTTTGGCCAGTCGAATGGGGCTGTACCATGTGAAAATGACACTTTACCCCTAAATACTTCAGCTTTTTTATCCTAAAGATTAAAATAATCTCCTACATAATGCCGTTATCACACTCAAGACTTCACCACTGATACAACATTATATAATACATAGTCCATATTCAGATTTCCCCAATTGTCTGTCTGAGACTAGTTATTTTAAATTACTGAACTGAGACTTACCATTTCTAGTGATCATATGATTTTCTGTTACTTACCAGGGAAGTCATGGGGATTACTTGAATTTTTTTCTCTAAGGCAGAGGTTGGTTTTCTGCTGAATGTGTTTAATAGACCAGTAAGAGACAAAAATAAAGATTTTGCATGAAACCCATCATTTCTGCATGGTCAGAAGTTGGGTACACTTTTAAAAGGGTGTCTCAATTCACTGTGCTTTTGCATTGTTCAAGAATAGATTTCCTAAAGAGGAAAGAAAATTGATGGAGTGATGATAATTGTTGAAGCTAGGTGATATGATTCATTAAACTCTTCTCTCTACTGTTGTGTATGTTTGAAATTTTTCATAATAAAAAGTTAAAGGATTTTTAGAGTCTTGTGTTTTCTAATTTGTAAATTTGGAATGTTAGAAAATCACTTATGTTATTTTTTACTTTTAATATCAGAGGAAATCAATTTTTAAATTGAAGCACTATAATAATAGTTCTGACTTTTGAGTACTTAACAAATGTCAGGCATTAGGCTAAATCTTTTACACATTACACATCCACATTCCAACATCTCCAAGGTAAATTTTATTTCACTGAAAAATAATCATTCTTCGGAATTCATTTCTCAGTCCAAAGATTTCCTTTCATCTTTTCCTTAGTTTGTCGTTTGTTCCTGAAGTGGAGGAGGAACTGAGCCCAGCACTGGTGCTAATAATGGAGTGGATGACTTGAGTGAAAGTGTAGGAAAGTGCATGTTGGGTCCAAAATTAAAGCTAAAGTTTATAAGAAGCAGGGTTGAGTCTAACGGATTTCAACATAGTGCAGTGTTGGCTTTAATTAAAACTTATCAGGAAATACAGAGTTCTGAATAAGATGGTAGTGGGTAATTTCTCCCAAGTAAAAATAAAATAGTCCTAAAATCTAGTGTTTCGTTTTTATAGAGTTTATTTATTTGGAATTTCAAATATTTTGTGTATTAGGCATAGTGATAGTTTTGATGCAGATAGAATTGTTTTTGTACTTTTAGTAATTTAATAGAATTTTTTTTCTCATAATCTTAATGCTAACGGTAGGATCTTGTAACTTTGTCCTTAAAAAACACTTAATGGAAGCCAAATACATTTCTCTGTGTACATTACATACATCAGTGATTTCTGAATGTTAAACACAATTTATGTCTTCCTTTTTGTTCAGTATATTTTGTAAAGCTTTTTGTTTAGTGTATTTTGTAAAAATGAATAATCATTAAAAGAAGTTGCACTGATAAATGAGATGATTGCAGTTGACCTTTGTAAGAGAGACAATTTACTCATCAGTGTTCAGTGTTTCTTAGCAACAGAAAGTATTCCTGTGCTGGGCATTTTCATATATTTCTTATAAACACACATTTGGAAATATTTTATATGACCTGATGGTTGTCCATCTGTCCTGAAGCTCTCACTGCTTCTTCATTACCTAAATGTCCTCATTAAACTTCACATTCAAGTAATATATTATTTCAGCTTAATAACCCACAGTTTGACTTGAGAATCATTTGGCTTGTCAGCATCTTACAAGAGTTCTGGGAAATATTTTTTGTGTGTGTATTGTGAAGCTAAAAGTTATTGAAAATGTGTTATATTTTCATAATAAAACAAGTATAAAAAGATTGCCTTGGGAGCTTGCTGACTATTTTCTTATTGTGCTTGGCCTCTAGGGAGGTAGTTTAATCACTTGTGATAAAGAAATAGCTTGGGTATATTTTGGCAAGTTGACTTGTATTCAGTTTAGATCATAATTTATGAAGATACTAGGTTCATAGGGAACGTTGTATTCATTCACCCATTCAACAAATTTTTATCGCGCTCTTACACTGTGCCAGGCTCCAAGACAGGCCCTGGGGATACAATGGAAAGCAAAAACACAGGTCTCTGCTCTCTAGAAAAGGATGGGGGTTGTCAGAGAGCATGATTTGGTCAGGTAGGAAAGGCTTCCCCCAGGAAGTGTGCCTTAGCTGCTATCTGAAGCGCATTCCAGGAGAAGCAACATGTGCAACGGAGGCCGCAGGGCACACTGAGCACCTGCCAGAGGCAGGGCAGCTGGAGTCCAGAGAGTGCAAGCCTGCAAGATGAGGCTTGCAAGGAAATCGGTTTTGAGAAAGGACTTCATTCTCTGTTGATGTTTTATGAATTCAGTAGTCATCTTTATGTTGACTTCTGTGTATCTGTTTTAAGATAATACGCTATTTTCAGATACAGATTTGAAGTTCCCTTAGAATTCATTTTTTCCCATTTGGTGCTTTAATCCCCTAAAGTAGTAATCCACTGTGAATGGGAACTCCTGCTTGAATACACAGGTATACTTGTTTTATTGCTCCTCAGATACCCTTTTTTACAAATTGAAGGTTTGTGGTAACCATGTGTTGTCAGATGATGGTTAGTATCTTTTAATTAAGGTATATACATTGTCTTTTTAGACTTAATGCTACAGTATAGTGTGAACATCTTTTATACGCATGGGGAAACCAAAAAATCCATTGGATTCACTTTATTGCGTTATTTGCTTTATTGCAATGATCTGGAACTGAACCCACAGTGTCTCCGAGGTATGCCTGTACCCAGCCCAGTCTCTCTGCTTTGCAACAAGCTTCAGTTTTAGACACTTTAAATTATTAGGGAGTTCTTACGTGAAGCCAAAATTTTGGTTTCTACTCATTGATCCCAGTTCTCTGAGGCAAAATGATTGTTCGTCAGTTCCTTCATGTATGTGGTGGTTACTGCTGTGTAGCTACAAGTCTCTCATTTCTAGACTTTTCCTCCTTAATATTGGAAAATTTTCCAATGTATACAAAAGAAGACAGACTAGTCTAATGAAATACCCTTCCTGCCCTGCTCTGCAGGTACTTGTTGCCCCTCTTCAACAGTTATCAACCCATGGCTTTGTTTGAATGACAGATACTTAATATTTTCTTTGCACAAGATGTGGTACAAGTTTCTGGAGCTATAAGATAGGACCTGACAGTTTCTGGCCTTAAGGAGCTGACACTTCAGTGGAGAAGGAAATAAGAAAATCAGTTAAAATGGTACAGCATGATGCATACATTCATCTAATTTGCAAGAGAATTATGGGGTTATGAAGAAAAAGTACAGGAAAGGCGCTTTATCCTGTTGATAGGTAGTAGAACTGGAGGGGGCTTGGGGTTGGGATTAGTATACAAATTTAGGCTCTGGAAACACTTCCCGGGAGTCTTGGAGAAAGTGAGTAAGATAAGTCAAAGTTCACCGGACATTAGGAAAGTCTAAAACAGCCCCCCGACATTGGTATGTAGAATCCTATGTCTGTACGTACTTAAGTAGGTATTTCTGTGGGAGGGCTCTTAGTTCCCATCAGACCTTAAAGAGGTCTATGATACAAAATAGGGCTATTGTGTAGTCCCTCATAAAGGAGTTGGATTTGGTAGGGATTTCTTAATGGTCAGCTTAAAACCTCATAAGAATTAAAAAGCCAAAAGAGAGAGAGATGTTCAGTCTAGTCAACTGCAAGTAATGTTTATTATTGCAAATAGATAGAAAATTATTTGTAGTCTCCTTACGGCCTAGAAATTGAGTAGATATAGATATAGATATAGGTAGATATAAATTGTATATCTTAAAATGTGAAGTAATTGGTTTAATTGTTTTGCCCAGAGGTCAGGGATTCAGTACTTGGAGAGATGATATCAAACCCAAAGTAAAAATACTGCCTCTTTCCCTAGATTGCATTAGGGTCCTTGCTTAGTTCAGTTTGAAAAACAAGCTATGTGAACACAGGGAGGACTGAAGAGTGTTGAGTTATGCTGAAATCTATTCTTTTTTGTAGCGTCTTACCAAGGATGCATCATAAACATTGATCTTGATACTTACCCAGATTTGCTCTTGTTTGAATTTTGTGACCCATGTAATGTCTTTTGGTGCAGCTACATGAGAGCGTAAGCATATGTGTGCACACACACTAATGCAGTAGTGCAATTTCCTCTGAGAACTTTTCCATCCAAGGAAGCAGGTACTATTTACAACATACCCCAGACAAATTGGAAGCAGGTGCTTCCCACTCTGTCTAATCTTCGCTGCTGTTGTTTCACTTTGTACTTGCTTGCATCTGTATACTATATGCAACTCTATGGTGTATCTCCTAGGTTCTGGAATAGATGTGTGACAAAAACGCTGTAATGTAGTCTTTTATTCATTCAAAATGTCACTTTGTGCTTGAATACTGTAGTTGACTGATCACTCCTTTTATGTATGATTTGCTTGTTTATTTCTTCTCCTGTTTAGTGTTCAGGAATTACATACATACTCTGGTTTGGCAAAAATGAGCAACTCAGGTTAATGTTTGTAAAGTATCTTGGAAATTTCATTCACATAGCTTTGTGCTGCATTTTGTTCATGCATATAATCATTTGTTAGGTTTGAGTGTTCCTGAAATGGAATTATTTGATAATTTGTGTAAATTATCTTTAAAATAAATAAAACGATAAGGTTTATCCTTTTGAATAGATTGGATTTAATTGTTATTATAATCTTGTTATTCTCCATAAAAGAGACCTAACAAAAGTCTTTTCTTGTTTGTGTTGAGTTACATAATCTAAGTCATATTTCTCTTTAGACATGTCCCAGTTTATTGAATATTTTTATTTGATTTCCATACGGAGCATATAGATAAGATAGATGGCTATGTAAGTTATTTGGGATAATTTTATGGATAGTATTGGAAATCAATTTCAGAATTCTAAGTGTTACCACTATTATTTTTTTTATTTTTCTTTTAGAGTAGGGTACTGAGCCATGTAGTGGACAAAATGCTTAATTCTGGCCCTCAAAGAGTTTACATCCTAATAAAGAAGAAAAGCTTTTGTATAAATAACTTAAGTGGAATACATGGTATAAGAGAGGCACAAATAAAATCCGGAGGAAAAAGATTATTTCATATTAGGCATTTCTTAAAAGATGTGATACTTGAGCTGGACCTTGGTAACTGGTAGAAAATTGTCAGGGGGAGATTTGGGAAAAGAATATTTCAGGCTGAGAACATAACACGAAACAGGCAGGGTCACACAGTGTATCTGAAGGGCCTCTAGTGGGCTTACACAGGAGCAGATGGGGAGCGACTGGCTACTGGACTCGAAAGATGGGTTTGACTGTCTTGTAAGCATGTGTGGATCTTATTTGTTAGGAATTGGATAGCCCTTGAAGGTTGTAGAACATCTCTTATGTGTCAGGCCTGAATGTGTCTTCTGATTTATTTGTAACGACTCTTGTTTAGTAGATATTACAGCCTTCATTTTAAAGATGAGAAAAACCAAGGCCCAGAGAAGTTAAGTGACTTACCCAAGGTCTCATGACAAGTAATTATTAGAGCTAGTATTCAAACCAAATGTTCTTTTGAATCTGCATGCTTCCTCTCTTTTAAGTGGAAGGATGAGACAATCAGGCTAAACTTTAGGAATGTTACCAAAGCAATTGGTTTCTTGGGTGGGGGAGTAATGTCTTAGAGGCATGTTGCTGAACTGGGAGGCTATTTTAGTGTTTCAGACAAGTGGTAATATGAAACTTGAATTTGGGGTTTTAACAATAGGAGTGAGAAGGAGAGTTCATGTATGAGATTAAGGTGGCAGAACTGTCGAGTCGGGGTCATTAAGAATGTATGCATTTAGGAGGTACTGGGACGGAGTTGCATGTGAGAAATGGAAAGAAGTAAAAACTGGAGAGCCAGAAGAGTATAACATGGAAGTCAAAACAAGAAAGTTTCAAGGATGGTTGAAAACGCTGTTGAAAACTATGTAGATTTGAAGGTATAGGAGGACCAAGTAAAGCTCATTTGGTGTTTGATGACCACTGGAGACTTGAGGATGACTTTAGCAGAGTGATATGATTAGAAACCAAATAATCAAGGATTGAAAGATGAGTTTGAAGGCAAGGATATGGAGGTAGTGATGTAGATGCCTTTGAAAAATTTAGTGGAGAAAGCTGAAATGCTAACTCAAAGGATTAAAGCAAAGGATTTTAATGGCTGTCCATTTTAATGGACAAATGGGTTAATTTGTCAAAGCTACGAAGGCCATGGTGGTAAGAAAGGGATTGAAAATTTTAGAGAGGGAGTAATTGGTGGTTCATGGTCCTAAAGGATGGTAGGAGGGTTTAACATAGGTGTGTGGGCTAAACTTTGACTGAAAAAGGATTTTTTTTTTTTGCATGTGTGTATGAATTGGCAGGGAAAGGAAATATATGGGATGAGTATCTACTTATAATTTATAGGAGGAGCTTAGTTGCTCACGTTAAATGACCTGGAAAGTTTACTGAAGGTAAAGAGTGCTCATCTAATAAGAGTTAATAGGTAGAGGTGGTGTTGAGAACTTTCAAAAAGAGGAAAAGATTTGAAAGAACTGCTATGGTCAAACATTAAACAGCAAGAATTTCCAAAGCAATGATTTCTAACAAGAATCTAAACATACATTTTTATTGGGAATTTTTTTTCTTGGGAGGCAATTATATTTTCTTGTACAGTGTGAACCTTCTGTTATTCAAGTTTGTAGCAGGGCATCTATTCCCTCTCTTCCTCCCTCATTTACTCCTTCCCTACCTGTATCCCTTCTTCTGATTCATTCAACAAATACGGTTAAATGTGTGTGCTCTGCCAGGGACTTGGGGTATCGCAGTGTATAGATCAGATGGTCTCTTCCCTGGTGTTAGCATCTAACGTAGATTTCACTAACTCAGATTCCTAAGGAGCATTGAAATATCCAGGAATACAGTGCAGGGCCTGGTGGGTAGCCAATTCCAAGGGTATTCTCATTCAGATTAAAACAAAAGAGGTGTGCAGGCCATGGGTGGTTTCTTTTTTAATGCAAAAATTTCTCTGTAGCAAGCATTGTTGTAAATCCTTTAACTAGCTTTCACTTGTCACTTCCTTTTTCATGTTTCAATAGGTTAGTTTACCCAATCAGTTTTGAAAACATGCTCCAGTTATCAATGTGCTTTAAAGTTTTGAGTATTTTCAATTGTTTAGTTCATATTAAATCAAACCAACCCTTAAAACTTACTAGATTCCAGTGTTTTACACAACACATGTGGACTATAAAGGATAGAGTCATTAAAAAGTGTAAATATCTTTAAACCTTTACCTTGGTTTCCATTGTTCTTTATTGTAGACAGATTGTAATTTCTTTTGCACAGTTTTTTTTTTCCCTCTAAAGAACGAAGGATAACAGATAAACTTTTGGATACATTTTCTTTTTTTTTTAAATCTGAAACTTATATTTGAAGAATATTATTTCCATCAAAGGATTGGCTATAAATTGTTTTGGTAATAAACTCTATATTCATTATATATGACATGTATTTTAGCAATGTGCCTGATGAAATTATACCATATGTTTAAAAGTTAATCGAGGAAAGTAGAAGAATTTTACTTTTCCAGTGATGATGATGTTAGTATTTCCTATACTGTGTGATCCTGAATAAGATTTTGTTGGGAGGTTAGAATTATGAGAGACCTAGGTTTAGCAGGAAGGAAAGGTTTGGTCCTCATCATACTATCAAAATGTCTTGTGCTTGTGGAAAAACTATGCCTAAAACACAAAAGCTTTTTTTTTTTTTCTCATCTTCATGGAATTTTATTTGATTAGCAGCCTGATGTATTTTATCATCAAGGAACATATTATGGTCATATCAGTTGATCATTAATCTCTACAAATAACTAACTTTGGTTAACTTTTTAATGTGATACTTGCCACTACCATTCTAAAATCCCTTCCTAAAAGCTATGAAGTAAACTAATTTCAGTGGTTCTGTTTTAGTTGCATTTAGCTGGCTTCATGCAAACCTCATCATTGAAATGTTTTGTAGCTGGGAAAATTCTGTCATATTTACATGAGAAAGGGGAATTTTTTTTTTTTTACTTATTTCAGTTTATTTAATTAGAGATTGCATTTAAATTTGTATAAACAAAGTTAAGGCAGTCAAAAAACAGTACACTGGCCTGAACTGATAGACAAATGTGCAGAGTGTCTGCATCAGAAATGCAGTGTTTTACATTCCTTTTTTTTCCCTTTCTACTCAAATCTCTGTGTGTGTTTCACTCTCCACAATTTCACTCTTCATCCTCTATACATTAAAATATTTTGTGGAAATACCTTACTCTGGGAGCATTGGTGGTTGATGAACTTTCTGCAAGAGTCTTTTGTGTTAGAAGCTAAAACGTGGATGCCATGACTGTCATCTTAGAGGGGAGGTCCTTGGCATCCTTGCTTAGAACTTCCCCCTGGAAGGATGTGGCACCAACCTTTAAGGTGATACTTTATTTCAACAAGGTACAGTTTGAGTCTAAAAGGGGAATCAAGCAGCCTTGAAGGCTCAGGTTTCCAAGGACCAATCTAAAGGCAGAAGAGCTATGGGCTGGCTATGGTTTTGCTAATTAAAAAAAAAGGACAATTGCAGAAAGTTATCATGTAAGTTTGCATGGAATAATCACAAAATTCTTTAACTTGCTGTGAATACAGCCCCAAATATCTATTTTGGTGATCTCTTACTACTTTATAAACCACTGTAAAGCTTGGTGGCTTAAAAACATTTATTTTGCTTTTGCTCAAGAGCCTGTGATTTGAGGAGATCATTCAACATAGCTTGTCTTTGCTACATGTGGTTCCAGGGGAGGTCCAGAATCACCTGAAGGCTTGCTCAGGCACATGTGCTGGTAGAGCCTGGCTGTCCACTGAGGTAACTGGGAGTCTGGGTTAGAACACCCACATGGGCTTCCTCACACTGTGGTGACTGGGTTGGAAGGGTGAGCGGGAAGGGGGAGGGTGCCAAGGGAGAGAGTAGAGAGGGAGAATAAGCCAGAACTAGAGAGTAAGAGTAAGAGAGAAAGAACCTATACTGTCATCCTGGATATCCTCCCAGGGTACCAAAATCCAGGGATGCTCATGTCTGGTATATAAAATGGTATAATATTTGCATCCTCCTGCATACTTTAAATTGTCTCAATTATTAATTATAATTAATACAATGTAAATGTTGTGTAAGTAGTTGTAAATACCATATTAATAGTTGCCCATGCATGGCAAATTCAAGTTTTGGTTTTGGAACTTTCTGGAATTTATTTTTTTTCCCAAATATTTTTGATCTGTGGTTGGTAGAATCCAAGGATGTGGAAGCTGCAGATACAGAGGGCCAACTGTATTGCCTTTTATAGGTTACCTTTGGGAATTGGACAGTATTACTTCTGAGGCATTTTGTTCCTCAGAAGCCCTGCTCAATTTAAGCGGGAGGGGTCATTGTCCCTGCCTTTGGGTGAGGGAGTGGCAAGCTCCTGGGAGGGCATGTGGGACTGGAAATACCGCTGTGGCCATTTTTAGAAAATACAGTCTGTCTCAACTCTTTATTTTGTTACCTGTATTCTCTTACCTCTGGCCTCAGACATAGTGATCCAGGTGTGTGAGGTCAGTGTTCAATAGTTAAGTGTAGAAAGTAGATGATAAGGATACAGAGTGAAATCCTTCTCTGTGATTAATAGTCAGCTCCTTTAATTGCATTTTTTGGGTAATTGCACCTTTTCCTCGAACTCTGTCCTTGTTTATCCTCAGGAGGCATAATTAAAATTGCAAACAAAACAGAAACCCAGGATTTTATGTTATAGCAGCTTTATTGCTAGGTACTGTGATGCACCCCTGTTGAATGACCAGGATTCAAGTCCCAGGTCTGCTGTGTGATGTTGGGACAGTTACTTAGCTTCTCTGAGTTCACACATCTACAAAGTCCAGATAATGATCCTTTCCTTATAAAGCTGGCTTGTAAAATAGAGATATTAAGGGACAGCTCAATGACTGGGAAGTCTTGGTTTCTCAACCATTATTATTAGGCAGGTTAATGAAAACGTGTGATTGAGGATGTTAAATTGATTGTGATCTAGAATGATAGATTAAGAAACCAATTTAGGATATGTAGATACTCTGACACTAAACAAATGTAGGTGTCTGTGACTGAAAGGAATTAGAATAGAAGAAAAACTACGAAGGAATTCTGAAAGAGTGTCTACACTTTGAAAGGTACATTGTATTTTCTCAGATATGATCAACTTTTTACTGAAATGAATATTTCAAAGATTTATTAAAATAATTAACAGTTAAGGTACTTCATTAAATGCCCTAATACCTTAGCTTGAATTGTTTTATATTTAGTGAAAAATGCTAGTATTTTTTAATTTTTATTTTTTAATTGTGAAAGTAATATATATATATGTCATAGAAAAGAAGCTAAGGAGACAAATCACCCGTGATTCTGTTACGCAGAGGCATACTGTAATACTTTGGAATATTTCCTTTCATTTTTCTTTCTTTGAAATTTTATATATAGTTTTCATAGTTAAGATCATAGTATGTATAACTTTGTAATCTTCACTTTTCATTTAATTTTATATTGTAATCGCTTGAAACTTCATCTACAAATGCATGCATCAAAATTTATCTAGTTTTTGTGATTTTTCCTATAATACATAATATTGTGATGAATATATCTCTGTATGAATGTTTATCATTGTTATTGTGATTTTTTTTTTCACAGGATATATTCCTAGAAAGAAAATTGCTGGATTAAAGAGAGTGAATATTTTTAAGGCCCTTGATTTATGTGTTAAACTTGCTTTCTAGAAAGTTTTACCATTTTATATTCCTTACTAAAATGAAAGTAGCGGCACTGATTATTCATTTTTTATGCCTAGTTGGCTAATTAGATAGTTAAAAAGTTATTATTTATAAAATTTGCATTTATTCTATATTTGTTAGTTTGAAATTTTCTTTCTAATGTTTAATATTTATTTTCATTCCTTTCATTTTAATTTGCATAGATTTTCTTTATGTTAGAATATAACCCTTTCATATTATTTTTTTGGGTTTGGAGAAACTTCACCACTCATTATATTTTATCTGTGTTACTCTAAACAGCTTAAAATTTATTTTAGTCATTTCATGCAAAAGACATACTAGAGTCAAACTTACCTGAATAGTGCAATTATTATTATTTCCAATGGATGGTAGTTCTCATTTTTAGTGTTCTTAATTTACATACTATGTTAGTTATTTTTGTTAGATATGTTGTTCATTTAAAGTGAATTTGTACCCATTTATTCTTTTAAATTATGATTGTGAGACTTCAGATAACTTTGTATCTTGGTTATTGTGAAGAGATTTTTTTTTTCATAAGTAGAATTGTTCTTTCCACTGGCAAATTTTCTAATTTTGAATGGAATATTTTACTAGATTGTGGGTGATTACTCAGATTATATAAAAGTGTTCTTTGTTTTCTCTTTAAAATTTTTTAAAGCATTTTAAATTTATAGAAAATTACGGAAAAGTCTAGAGAGCAACATAATGAAACCTTCTCCCGCTTCTATCAAAACTGAACCTTTTGCCTTGTTTACTTCAATTTTTAATTTTTCTTTCTTCAGGAAGTGGGACTCTATAGACGGAGGTGAGGCTCTGTGGTGCCGATCCTCCAGTTCCCTTCTCCTTGCCCTGGCCTCCGAGGTAGCAAGAGTTCTGAATTGGTTGTTTATATTCTGTGCTTGTTTTTATACTTTTATTTAACATGTGTGTATCCATAACAGAAACCTCATATAAATTATATCTGTACCTATTCTGCAAGTAGCTCTTTTTTGCAGCTATGTTTTTGGACTTACCTGGGTTGGTGGATGTTGCTGTGGTTCAGGGGCTCTCAGAATGTGGTCCCTGACTAGCAACGTCAGCATCACTTGGGAACTTTTGCAAACACAAAATCTCAGGCCAGGACTGGAAACATTTGTGTGGCCCAGTGCAAAATGATAATGCTGGAACCCTTGTTCAAAAACTATTAACAATTTGGAGATGAAAATGTGGCAGCGTGTTAAACAGAGAGTGGAGCCCTTGTAGGCATGTTCACTCATCCTTGAGGCTAGTTCTGTTTCAGGTCCCATTCCAGACCTACTGAGCAGAAACTCTGAGAGTAGGGCCCAGCAATTTGGGTTTTAACAAGCCTTCCAGGTGACGCGTATGAATGTTTAAGTTGGAGACCATTTGTATGAGTTTTCCTGCACTGACTTGACAAAATACCATAGATTGGGTGGTATAAAAAACAGATTCATCTTCTCACAGGTCTGGAGGCTGGAAATCCAAGATCAAGGTGTCGGCAGATTTGCTTTCTCTTGAGGTCTCTCTCCTTGGCTTGACCACCTTATGTGCTTTGTCCTCACGTGGTGTGCAGGGGAACATCACTGGTGTCTCTCGGGGTCCAAATTCCCTCTTCTTATCAGGACACTGGTCATACTGGATTAGGACCTACCCTCATAGCCTCATTTTAATTTAATCACCTCTTTAAAGGCCCTGTTTCCAAATACAGTCAAAATCTGATGTACTGGAGGTTACGGCTTCAAGATATAAATTTTGGGGAGATAAAATTCAGCCCATGAGACTGCTGCTATAGTTCAGTGATTTTTTTTACAGCTGTATTATATTCAGTTTTATCATTGTACCCCTATTTATCTTTTGTGCTGTTGGTGGATATTTAGATTGTTTTCTATTTTTTCTACTGTGTCAGTTACGCTATATCCATTTCTTTTTCTTTATAGTTGCTTTTTTTGGTTTTTATTTATTTTCGATATGGTATCTTGGTAGACTTTAAGTGCCCTGATGTCAATTCAATTGAAACAAAGACAAAATCTCATATTGTCTTTTGTTTAATGGAAGGCTGTACTCTATAAGCTGTTAATTTTGCTAGCATGTAATTTTAAATAGTAATGTTTTTGCTCTTTGAGACTGGATTTTCCATGTGTTCCAGCACATGTGGTTTTGGACCATATTTTGAGTTAGCTACACAAGCTACTATTTCCATATATGGGTGGGTCTGTCATAATGATACTAAATAAATAAGTTCCTTTCTCTGTTTGTAAATAAAAGAGAACAGTGACTCCATCATTGTGTATGTACTGTCTTGAGTTTTCTTGACCTTTGCAGCTCATTATTATCATCTGGGAATACACTGAATTCCCACTGCTGTTAACTTTTTGTGCTGCTAAAGTTTATTTGGGAAATAAGTTATTTTTACTAAAAAGTTAGGCCTATTTTTTTATCAAAAGAGTAAGTTTTGTGCTGGGCTAGGGCAGCATTTTCTCTTTGTTCTGAGTTTCCACATGTTAGTTATATAATTTATAATTTTATTCTCTTTATTCAAATTTTATTCCCTTTCCTCTACCCCCACACCCCAGCCTGTAACTTCTAACAAATGCATATTATATGTATCGTTGATTTAGGAATTTATTGGATTCGTTAAGGATCCATTGATTCTCTGGACTTAGACCATGTCCCCGTGTGGTCTTCTCCCTAGCTTCCACCCTGCCAACACTTTGGCTCTTTACCAGGTTGTTAGTTATATCTCAGCTATAAAGCCTTGCTGTACCAAAGAGAGAGAAACACCATCTTCCTAATTGTCATTAGTGACTCTTTGGTGGCTGAACTTGGTGGACAAAAAGAAGTTTAAGGATGATCATAATTGAAACTTGAGTGGTCTGGTGGCAGTATCACCTGGGAGCTTGTTAGATTTGCTCATTCTCGGGCCCCACCTCAAACCTGCTGAAACAGATGCCTTGCAGGTGATTTCCTTTTCATGCAGTTCTCTTAGGATGATGCAGTAAGTGTACTGCCTAACTGTGCTTGGGTTGGTAGAGCAAGTCTTAATGCTTGTCTATAGCTTTTATTTTTTCCTTTGGTGGGGAGATAAAGTGAGGGGTGGGCTAGGCTGAAGGGCTGTGAGGAAAGGGGGTCTGATCCTTTCACTGGCAAACATACACTGATCTTCAGGAATGCACTCTTATCATTTCTTCCTTCTTGTCTTTTCACTCCATGTCAGCACTAGACTGCTGAATTTATGTTACCTCTTCGTGTGCATTTGGTGTCCCTAATGTCAAAGTAAAACCACTGATTTATTGAATGTTTAGCTGTATAAGGCCCATGTCGGTCTCTTCAGAGGCTGAAAGGAAATCTAAGTTGTGATCCCCATACGTGTGCTTGGGCATCGTAGAGACTTGGGTTCAGATTCTGGCTCTGAACTTCACTTGCTGTGTAATCTTTGGCAGAGTTCTTAATCTCTCTGCATCTCATTTTCCTCTATTGTAAAGTGAAGGTAACACCTACTGTGCATTTCTTAGTGGGATGTTCAGGGGATTAAATGAAGTAGTGTGTATGAAGCACTATAAGCATAATAGGCACTCAGTACATGGTGGCTGGATGCTATTATCATTATAATCATCATCATCTAGTTATTTCTGTATTTGAACATCACACTTGACTCTACAGGGCATACTATATTAATGGTCTAGGTGACACTTCTCAGGAATTGCTTTCCTGGCTGGGCAATGATTCCATCACTGTGGATAATTTAATTAGCCCTTGCCTGCTGAGCACTGTGGCTGTGGCAGTCAGTAAGAGAAATGTGAGACAGAGGGAGCCAGGGCTTTGGAGTCAGACAGATCTTGATCTGTCATTGCTCCAACAGTCAGTTGCTGTGCACCTCGGGCAAGTTGCTGAGCTTTTCTTCCTCCATTTTCTCATCAGGAAGGAAAGGATTGTAACATCTACCTTGAAGTGTTGCTAAGAATGGGGCTGGGGGAGTGTTGTTATTGTGTGGATGAAATGAGGGTATATGGAAGGCACTTGGCCTGCCGTGCTTATCTGGTAAGTTTGTGGCAAATATTGCCTTGTCCCTTTCCCACGCTCCCCTTCACTCCCTGCAGAATTTTAGTGCCTGACTCATCCCCAGTATATGCTGAGATTTCTCCTGCTTTGTGCACTTAGAGACCAAGAGCTAGACCAAGAGGCTAAGTGACTTACTTGCTTGATACTATTGGAACAGGAATAAGTTAATGAAACCAAGGTTATCTATGAGTTCTTGATTCCTAGGCTGAAATATAGTTTTTTTGGGGGGAGGGGTATTTATGAAAATCATATTGTTTTACTGTGGTAAACTATATATAACATAAAGTTTACCGTTTTCAGTGTATAGTTCAGTGGCCTTAAATACATTCACTTTGTTATGCAACTATCGGCCTATACTTTACAGCCTAGTTTTGGTATTATATTTGAATATTTATTTAATGTGTTCTGTTTGCTTGCCGCATAAATTAGAAAGGGCTCTCTTAGTGGCAGATAACAGAATCACCATAGCTGGTTTAAGCAGAAGGGGATTTATTAAGTTGTAACAGTTTACAGGATCTTTGAGAAAGCAGAAGAAATAGACTTTGGACTGAGCTTCTAGGAACAACTCCTGGAACCACACTTTTCAGCTGGCTTGCTAAGGGAGCCCAGCCTTCTCTGGTCTCAGAGCCATGCTGCCCTGCTCTGGTTTGGAGTCTTGGCTGTTGCTGCTGTTTCCAGGAGAATCATTGTCTTACCTGCCTTCATTGCTGGATGGGCTCATCTGCCTGTGTTTGGTCGCTGCCTTTCCCTGTTTCTTTCTCCTTCTGGTCTCCTAGGAGTGTTCCTCATTGGGAATCCTAGGGCATATGCAGATCTCAAGTTGCAAGGGAGTCTAGTAAAAGTACCCTTTAGCATGTGAGTGTATGTGGAATCTGTATTTAATTGTTAAAATATAGGACTCCCTGTTATAGATGGAGGGGATTCTTAACTTGGGGTTCATGGGGAATCTTCTGAAATTATGTACAATTTATATATGCAAATGGGTCTTTTTCAGAGACAAGCTGTAGTTTTTTTTAGAACCTCAAGTGGCCATGGGCCCTGGTAGAATGTTAATAATAGCTAGCCAAAGGCCATTATGGATATATGGGTCAGAGAAGATTGTTGGACTGGAGAGGCCAGGATGGATTCCTTCAGTATTAAGCTTACCTGCGATAGGGCTATTAGGACTGAGCAGTGGGCAGACTTAGGGGTGGTGGTCGTAGTGGTCTTTCATAGTCAGGGGCAGACCATGGGAACTATATCTGGGAACTGGCCTGAGCAGTGATAGACTAGGGTCATAATTGCATTTAGAATGTGTGACCTGTAAGTGGACACAGGGAGTCCAAAGACTGGACAAAGTCAAAGCCTGATGGAACAAGTTAGATTTGAAGTCTAAGCAGGTCAGCATCACTGATGAGCAAGAAGGCTGAGGCAGACATGACACACTTGTACTCCAGCAAGGCCTAGAGCAGTGGGCCAGAAGTTGATTTTTATCTCCTCCTCATCATGAGTTTTCCCAAAGAGACGGGGTCATCGCCCTGATATACATGCTACATGAAGCCTTCTTGCCTTTGCGTGGAAGGAAGCACAGGTGATCTACAGATTCCTGCCTGTTCTAGAATTCTGTGATTTCAAATGCAGTAACTCATCTTTCAGCAAGTAGAGTGCACTCCAGTAATTTCTGTCAGTGTTAGAAGTTCATTCCTGTAGGCAGAGCTGTTGTGTCTAGAATCGGTATGTTTTCTGGATTTGATCACATCCTAGAGGAACGGTCCTTTTCACTACTTCTCTGTGCCTTCTTAACTTGAGCCCTTTTCTTTCCTCTGTGTAGTGATGTTGATTGGGCCTTTAGAGCCCTGGGGTAATGGTCAGATGGCCTTATGAAAGATTTGTATTTGACCTAGCACTCCTGCCCTGTCTTTTCTATTTGCTGCGACCACCGCTTAAAGGAGACTAAAATTCATCACACCCCTTCGTTGTTAGGCTGACTTATTAAAAGGAGTCATCCCCAGAGGAGTTGCCAATTGAGGTCATGTTGAAATGACATCTTAGGGAGGGGTCCCCTAAAGACATTTTCTAGAAAGAAATTGAGAATTTATCTTGATCTAATTGAGCATTTCCTATATGATTAAAAAAAATCTTTGTTAATCATTTAATTTCAGCATTCATGTCTTACAAGAAAACTTTACATATGGTGAATTTAACCATACATGTGATGAAAGTGTTTTAGCTTCCTGAAAAGAGTCAGGCATATGAATACTAGATTATTTATCAATTTAGTAGTTTGTAAAATTTCTATCTGTCACTTCCATGTTCCATTGTTTTCCCTTCCTTTTCCTATCTTCTTACAATTATTACTAAAAATTCTGGCTGCCATTATTTTCTACCAGTCAGACATTTGATTTGATCATATTAACAATATAAAAGGATAATGTTAGGGTTTTATGCTTTCTTGAATGTCATTCTGTTGTCAGATGTCGAAACCTTCTACATGTCTATATACATGGGCATTCTAAAGTTTACAGAATCAAGTAGTGGAATTGTGTGCTCCAAAATATATGTATACACACACACACACACACACACACACACGATACAGATTTCTGCTTGCCTCAGTCTTAAAATATGCCTTTGTAACAATTTTGGTGGTAATGGTTTGCTTGTGAAGAAGGAAGAGGCCTGATACAATGTCAGTAAAACTGTCTCATAGGTATGATTGAAACAGTTTTATTAGCAACATATGGGGCATGAAGGAGCAACAGAGGGGAGTTTGGAGTGTGAGGGTGCTGGTCTGTCTATTTTGGCATATGATTATATCAGCCCTCATGCAAGGTGTTATTTGCTACTGCCTAGGGAATACAGAAAAAATAACTTCTAATGTGGTGAAACAAACATACAAAAAAGCAGAATAAATTATAATTGTTGAGGGAATAAATTATAATTTATAGGGAATTATTTATGTGAATGATGTATTTTTTCCAACCTAAATTTTGTTTGGTCTTTTAAATTTTATTTAATCAGTCTTTTAAATTAAAACCCAATTTTTCAATAATTTGAATTTTTGGATTAGCTTTACATAATAGATGCCTAGCTGAGTTTCATAAATGGGGAAGAAATTTGTTTCTTTTTCCCTATTGTGACAGTGTGATTCTGTATAATTAGTTTTACTAAATATTTATTAATTTTTGTTAGAGGTATTTGTAGCATTTAAACAATTAGAGTATGCTGATGACTAGATGCTACACAGAAGACAATATGAGACACAGCCTGTGGGCTTATGGAGTTTAATTCTATAAAAGCAATTACATGTAGATGATGTTTAAATAATCAGTGGTAGAAATGATAGACATGCATGTCTGCAAAGTGGTTACCTCTGGAAAAGAGAAGGGGAAATGGGATGAGGGAGGGGTACAGAGGAGCTTCAATTCTAAGTTTCTTTCTTTCTTTTTAAAATTTTCTTTTCACCTAAGATTTATTGGTTGTCAGACTTTTTTTTTTTTTTTTTTTTTTTAACCAGAGATTCAGGTTGAAGCAAAGGTAGTGGAATAGTTGGGTTCATCTTCCTTTCCTCTAGTCATTTCCTGGCTTGTTCTGTGCAGTTTCTTAAAGGTAAGCAGGTAAATTGGAAGAGACTGAGGGCAGAGCTGTAAGTAAGTGGGGTGGGAATGGTAGGTTCTGGAAAAAGCCCTGCAGGAAAAGATACTGAAATGTTTTTCAAACTTCATTCCAGTTCCGCTCACTATCTCAAGATGTAGGTTAAATGTAGACATTTATATCACTGTCTACTTTGAAATACTTACATGTTTTATAGGTGATTTCTCAGTCTTTAGGTAGGAAAGTTACTCAGTCTTTATGTAACGGCAAAATTTCCACACTCTAGGTTTACATGTGGTCCTAAGACTGGTTTTAGAGAGACTTAGGCCTTTGAAATGGATGAATTCTTATACTAATTAATCTCAAAATGGCCAGTCTGATTCCTTCTGTAATGCTGGAAAAATAATATCGAAAGCCAAGCTGTTCAATATTTAGGTTGCAGTGATTAAGAAAGCAGCATGGATTACATGTTTATTTCTAGAGTGTGAGCAAATAGGGTCACTCTTGAAGTGCTTTTCAAATGCTTGTGACTACTGTCATGTTTTGTGACATGTTGATTTTATCTAAGAGCTATTTCCATGGAGTTACTTTATTTGCAGAATAGAAGACCAAACCTCTGCTTGAAAATGTAAGGAAAATCTTTACACTCATTTCTCCCCTTGAAAAATCAGGTTGAAAGCCTTGACTGTCCTATGAAGAAAAAGAAGTATAGTTGAATAGTTTTGTTCTACCTGGAAAACAATGTTTAATAAGAATTAGAGTTGTATTATTTATTGGTGGGTGGTTTCAGACATAGAAAAAGAAGGAATATTGCATACTTGCAGTCTTGTTTTAGAGAAAGTCAACTCTGCTAAATGAAATATAACTAAATAGTAATAATCTTAAATTTATCATTTATTTAAACCTCTTTTTCCTACCAGATCTTTAAAAAGAGCACCTAAGAAATATGTCTTATCTGATTTGAATTTAATTGCTATTATTTTTTTCTTGAATAAACTACCTTATGTACAATGTGGAAAACCTAACTGATTGAATAATCAATATTTCACTTTATTGACATTCAACACTAAGTAGGTTTATTAAATCTCAGAATAATTGAGATAATGACGTAGTATTATAACATTAAAATTTTGTTAAGCATAAAGATAAGGTACGGATTAATTAAAATAATCCATCTGTACTATACAATAATGATTAATGGATTGTTGCCTTCTATTTCTAAAGCTCTGTGTGTATATGAGTATCGTTCTAGTTCTCCACACATGTCATTATTTATATTTCTTACATATGCTGTTACATTTTATCATCACAACAGTTTGGAAGTAGGTGGGGTAGGTGAGATTTCTCTTTACTAAATGAGGAAAATGGAGTAGTGTAGTAATAAATTGTTCTTCATGGGTGGGGCTGCACTTCACCCAGGGCTCCTGACTTCCGGGTTAGTAATATTTCCCTCTGGACCCTAGTCAGAATCAGGAAAATTTAGATTTGTCTGGCAAGTGATTTTTTTTTTTTTTGGGGTCATTTTGTTTTGGTTTGTTTCATTAGAATTTTTCCATTGCTTAGAAAGTCAAAAAGAGCCAATTCTATAAAATCACTTTGTTGTAATTAGTGCTTTTGGCTGTAGGTTTGGGGATGAGAAGGATAAAACTTGACCCAAATGACATTTTTAAATTATATCTCTATGTTTTTATTAATTTAATATCATCTGCATTTTTGATATTAGAGCAAAGTCTTGATGATTGAGATGCAAGCAGATTTATCTTCCTCCCTCCCTTCCTTTTTAAAAAAAATGTTTAAAAAATTTTAATTAAGATATAATAGACATATCGTTATATTCGTTACAGGTATACAACAATGATTTAATATATGTGTATATTGTGAAATAGTTACCACAGTAAGTTTAGTTAGCATCTATTATCACACAGTTAAGCATCTTTTATTCTTGATATGAACTTTTAAGATTTACTCACTTAGGAACTTTCAGATATACAATACAGTATTATTAACTGTAGTTATCATGATGTATATTACTTTCCCATGACTTATTTATTTTATAACTAGAAGCTTGTACTTTTTGACTACCTTTTCCCATTTTGTCACACTCTCCCCACCTTCCCCTGCCAAACCACCAATCTGTTCTCTGTATCTATGAATTTTTTGTTTTGTTTTGTTTGTCTCATGTTGAAATTCCACATGTAAGTGAGATCATATGGTATTTGTCTTTATCTGTCTGAGTTTTCGCTTAACATAATGCACTCAAGTTTCATTTATATTGTTACAAATGGCAGGATTTCCTTCTTTTTTAATGGCTGAAAAATATTCCATTGTGTATATAATATACATATGTATGTATATGTGGTATATATATGTTTATATGCATATATACCACATTTCCTTTATTTATTCATCCATTGATGGAAATTTAAGCAGTTTCCATGGCTTGGCTATTGTAAATAATGCTGTGATGAACATGAGGGTTTAGATACCTTTTTGAATTAGTATTTTTGTTTCCTTGGATAAATACCCAAAAGTGGAATTGTGGATCATGTGGTGATTCTGTTTTTAATGTTTTGATGATTAGTGATGTTGAGCATCTTTTCGTGTACCTGTTGGCCATCTGTATGTCTTTAGAAAAATGTCTATTCGGATCTTTTGCCCACTTTTAAATTTTTTAATTAAGATTTTTTGTTGTTGTTACTGTGTTTTATGAGTTCTTTATGTGTCTTTGGATATTAATCCCATATCAGATATATAATTTGCCAGTATTTTCTATAAGTTGTCTTTTCATTATTTTGATGGTTTCTTTTGCTCTTTGATATTGTCTCACTTGTTTATTTTTGCTCTTGTTGCCTTTGCTTTTGGTGTCAAATTCAACAAATCATCACCAAGACCAATGTCAACAAGGTTTCTCCCTATATTTTCTTCTAGAGTTTTACAGTTTTAAGTCTTAGTTTCAAATCTTTAATCCATTTTGAGTTAACTTTTATGTACGGAAGATAGGGTTCCAGTTTCATTCTTTTGCACGTGTCTCTCCAGTTTTCCCAGTGCCATTTATTGAAGAGACTGTCCTTTCCCCATTGTTATTTTTGGCTCCCTTGTAAATCAATTGACCACATATATGTGGGTTTATTTCTGGTTTCTCTATTCTGTTCCATTGATCTCTCTGTCTGTTTTTATGCCAATATCATACTGTTTTGATTACTATAGCTTTGTAATATAGTTTGAAATCAAGAAATATGGTGCCTCCAGCTTTGTTCTTTTTTCCTCAAGATTGCTTTGGCTATTTGTGGTCTTTTGTGGTTTCATATAAATTTTAGGATTGTTTTATTCTTCTCTTCCCTTTTGAGGAACTGTCTCAAACTAGATGTTGGGAGCCTCATGATTCCTGAAAGAATTTTTACTCATCTTCTCCCATTGTGATTTTTATAATGATTATTATTTTTAACTGATCTTTTTGAAAATACTATACTTTTAAATGGAATTAAAAGTAACTGAGTACTTATTTAAATTAAATACCAGTTAGTGTATATTATGAATGAAACCACAAAAAGATGTTTGTTTGTCTTACTTAGGTACACATAGGCATTAAGAAGTGGAAATTTGGGGCATTAGAAAGAAATGTTTCCTTGTTAAATACAACATAACAATGTTATTAACTACTCTTTTTAGTAATATGTAATTTATTCACACAAAGGTCACTATGACTTGCCTATAGTACTTAGTATAACCTAGTTACTGAAATACCTTATTTAGGGTAAGTGAATTAATTGTAATCAAAAGTTTAGATCACTATTAGGGCTAAGTCATTAAGTCTTTTTTTTTTTTTTTTTTGTCCTTTAGTTGCAGCAAAATCTAACTTCCATGTGTTTTGCTACTTATATATGTCTTTTGGGAGATTTTGAAAAACCAAAGTCTTCTTTCTCCTGTGGAACTGTTAAAAATCCTAAGAAGCTTTCTTGAGATAAAGTTTGTCCCATTTCAATTATTAAATGTGCTTTTCTCTTATCTGTGAGTTTCACCTTCAGTTTACTGGCAACTGCTTTTTTGTGTTAGGATCACAGAATTATGATTAACTCCTTGCAGTCTGGCTTTGGTCCCACTCCTGTACTGGAACTGCACTAATGAAGGTCACTGGTGACCACATTCTAGCCAGTTGTAGAGATATTTTTTTCTCCTCAGTTCTCAATCTCCTTGACATTATAATGCCACGTGACCTTGACTTTTCAGTTACATGAGCACACTACTTTGGATTTTTGCTTTGAATGCTCTGCTGCCCACGCTTCTTCCTGTAATACCTGTCTTTTCTTTGTAGGGTAGGTTTTGTCCATGTCCTTTGCTAGGTATTTAATTATTGCATTTTAAAGCTTATCACTTTAGTTCTTCTTGCTTTGCCTTTGTGTCATAGATAAATCATCATTTCCATAATTCTCACTGTGATGGATGTGGCTGGAAGTTCTCAGAGCTCCATTTCATGCCGTTGCCCATCACCCAAACTCCAGTCCTGCACTTCCGTCTGCTTTTAGGTAGATGTCCTTTTGACTCAGAACAGATCTTTCTCAAGTCATTTCCTTCAGATTCTTTTCTTCTCTGGATTTCTAAATTTCTTTTAAAGAAGCATTGTCTTAATACCTTGAAATTTTTAATATGGTGTCTGTTATCTCTCAATGTCTCTAGTGTCCTTGAGTTTTTCTTGAAAATATTTCTTAAATTTGTCCCATCCTCTTCATTCCCTCCTCTTCCCCAAAGTACTTTATTATAGAGTGTGAAGCACTTGCAGATGTATTTGTTTTAAATTCAAATAGCCAACATAATACATTTGTGAAATAGGAAGAGTAGAATTATCCCAATTTGCAGGTCAGGAAATATGTACTGAGAGAAGTGACTTGTCTGAGGTATCATTGCCTGTTAAGGAAAGAGCTAGAGCTAAGGTAATGTGCTTTTAAGTCTATACCTATGCCCAAATCAAGTTACTATTTTAATTTCCCATTAAATGATCTTCCAGCTTCCAGTTCTCTCCTTTAATTCACTTTACTTAAAATGCTAGATTAATGTCTATAAAACCAGTCAAGGTAGCAGCTCTTAGAGATTGGCATAGTGTCTCAGTCACTGTGATAGATAATATTGTTTAATCCTCCAAACAGCTGTGCAAGGTAGATATTGTTATCCCCATTATATAGATAAATAAATTGAGGCTCACAGGAATTAAATAACCTAGTCACTATGTGTGATGGGGTCAAGGTGGAGTGGGGATTCACTCTGACTTCCAAGTTCCGGTTCTTTTTATAACCACATTATGCCGTTTATCAAATTCTTGATGTTACTCTTCTTTCTAAAAGTTGCTGTGGTTTTCTTTTGCCTGCTTAACCTCATTTGCATCCCTTTATCAACCCTTCCAGACCCTCAATAATTTATAAGTTTCTTTTCCATTTATTTTCGCCAGTAGCCCTCCTAAATGAATCCTCTGCTCTTGACCTTGTTCTCTTCTCACACAGACCTTATCTAGTCTCACTTTCTGACTTTAACTCATGCTATTTTCCCCCTGTGTTGAATTATTTCACTTCTACCTCTTTACTTATCCATAGCCAGCTCTTTGCCTTTTCCTCATTCTAACATTTAATGAACACTTAGAGCGTACATGGTGCTATGATAGCAGTTGCTAATATAGATGAATGCATGCACAGGTAAAGGGAGGAGCCAGACTGGATTTTCCACTCTAATCTGAGATCCTTGGTCAGAGGGAGGTGTGCTATGGCAACACTCAAGAAGATGTGGGTAAAGCTAGCCTGTCCCTGGCAATATGGTTCCCACATATCTTGCCAGAAGAGAGAGTGCACTGGTCAGAAATGCTGGGTCAACTTGAAAGCTGTATTTCTTAATCATCAGTTGACCTCCATATTAACAACTTGGCTTCCCAAGAAGCCTGCCTACAGGGAGACAATGAACTGATCTACCAAATCAAGCAATCCAATTTGCTTGACAGTTGTATCTCTCGTTGGAAATTAATAGATGGGCAAACACATAAACATATAGATATCTGTATATCAGCAGTATCTCTTAGCTGAATTAGCTTAAGTCTCTCTTACCTACCCTAGGAAGAGCATTGCCAAGGAAACCGGATTGTTCTAGTCAACTCAGCCATGACTTCCTCTCCTGTGGCTTACTTTGATCTTGTGAACATTTGCCTAGATGGCTTTTCTGATTCCTTTGCTGACCAGTCCTCCCCTTTCCACCACCTTCTGTTTGACACATTCTGCCTGTAGATGTGTTGAGACATTCTGTCAAGTTACAGAGACGTCTTAAGAGCTAGAGAAACAGAGATTTTCATATCTCTGTTTTGATATCCTGTTTTTATTTTAAGTCAGTTTTCTTATTTTCAGTCATTTGGGACCAAAATCAGGGAGTGGTGAATAGCACCCTGAAGCCAAGAGTGTGAAATTTATGGTGGTGGGATGTCAGAGATGAGGCTAGAAATGAAAATTGGGACCAGATTGTGAAGGGTCTTGGATGCCGCAATAAAGAGTTTGTATTTCAAAATCCTCTCACTTCAGTTCTCTCCTCTGTGAGTTCTTCCCTCCCCCACCTCAAACATCTTCTTTCAACTTTAAAATTTTTGTTATTATCTGTATCAAACTGTTAAAATCTTACTTTGGAGCATATGATAATGGCTCTCCTTAAGAGATCTTAAGATTTTTTAAGAGATCTGATTTAGACACTTTATATTTTGACAGATAAATATTAGGTGATATCTGCAATTTAAACATAAGGTGCTTGAGAGCTCAAATATTTCTTAATTTAGGTTATTTCCTCAACTTCTTTTATCCCTCAGTTTTTTAGACAAGTACTACTTTTTGTATTATTATTTAAAGTTTCTTTTTAATGTTATTATGTAATTTTTAAATCACTATGCTTATATACATAAGTAGCTCTCTTATTAATTAATTACCATGTATGTATCTGTCTCTTTTCTCTCTAGGCAGCTTGCCAGTTCCTTGTATTAGGTGGACCTCATACTTAATCCTTTTGTGTCTTATACCATGTAGCTCAATTGAATTTCAAGCAGTACTTAGACAACAGGATGCCATTTTAGAGCCAGAGGTTATCCTAGTTTGTTCAGTCCTCCCCTTTTCTACACGAGGAAACTGAGGTCCAGAGCTGCTGTCATTTGCCAGAGCACATGACTAGTAGAGCCCTGTCCAGAACCCAGATGTCGTCATGTCTGTTCCAGCCACCTTTGCACCATACTTGAGCTTGTTCCCTTATTTGGCTGAGAGATATATTCCATACGGATGAAACAAACCCTCAAAGATCACCTATATCAACAGACAGTCTCCAGAACCGCTATTTTAAAACCTAATTTAGCAGCTTTTCTTGTTAGTGCTAGGAGGAGTACAGTTTTGAATGTTTTAGATCTAACCATGTTATGGAGGAAACCAAATGAGAAAGGAGTATACATAACTGAGCTCTTTCTGTGTTCCTTCCAAGCAACGTACAGGGGCTTTGCCTCAACTATTTATTGCAACAGTCCTGTGAATTGTTATATGCATTTTGCCATGAGCAAACTGAGACTCACAGAGGCGAAACCATCTTGCAGGTAGAGCTAGAAGATGTGGGGTGTGAGCCCAGGTCTACAGGAATACAAAGACCCCACTGTTGCAGTTACACTTCATTGTTAACAGCTGTTGGTCGAAGCCCAGAATAGCAACTTTAGCAGCAGGTACTGACACCTGACTTCCTAATGAGGGGAAGTCCAGCAGCCATGCACCACCGTCTGTGGCAGGAGGTGATTGTTGGTGCTTAAGCTGAGTGGCAGTGTCTGACTCACTGAGTCATCTCACATTTTCTAACCATGGTTTGTGGCTCATATTTGTGACCTTTTATATATGCATCTTATGTCATTGTTCCCATTTCCATTCTGTGGGAGAACAGCACCATGTTATAAGCCCATGTGTCTCATTCTTGCTTCTACCTCCAGCGTCACTTTCCATCTTGCTGTCTTGTTAGCGCTCCTCCTTTCTTTCCTTTCTCTTCCCACTCTTCACTCTTGAGTGGAGAGAAAATTAGATGTGCTTGTAGCAAAGGTGCTTGAATGGATCAGCTTCCTCTTTTCCTCCCCCGAATTCTTCTGTGTTGGTATGAAGAGTCATAGGACAAAAAAATAAAAAGGTGATGCATAATCACGTTATTTGTCTTCCAACAAAACATTTTTCCCAAATGGCAAGATATATGCAATTCATAACTTACATAAAGTTCGTCATTCATATTTATAAAATCTGTTTCAGTGCTAGATGCACTTACTTCAAGTTTCAGAGAATTATTTTAAAATACTTTTGAATCATCTGCCTAAGAGCTTTCAACACTGTATAAATAGTACACTTTTTAGCATTTCCTTTTGCATACCTGAAGTTTGCATTATCTTTGAGATTGTTTACCACTTTTTTTTTTGCAAGGCACTTGTGGAGACTCAGCCAACAAATGTCATTCTATATGTGGGTTTCAAAAAGCAAATGGGGGAAGTTATGTTTAACCTTTTCAAAGAGTTGTTATTGGGCTTTCCCCCATTTCAGAGCAAAACCAGATGTAAACCAAGGATGTGAACCGATGTACATATTTTTGAATATATACCTTCTTTGAGGTTTTGCCAGTGATCATTTTTGTTAAAATATTACCACCCTCCCAACCTCAGAATTTAGAATGCTTCTGGTAAATAGTTGGCTGTAATCTGGTGATTTCCATCACTTTGCTTGTTCAGCTAAATTCTTATGGATTGTTTCTTTAAAAGAACATTGCCTTTGTGAGATGAGGAATTAGAGCTGTGGCATTTGATTAAATGTGTTGATGGGGGAAAATATGCTAAAGAGGCATTAGAATTTCCCCTTTATGCCAGAAAGTTCATTAGACTGGCAGGCTGTATAGAGGGAGGTAGCCCAAGGGAAGAGCCCGAGGTGGGAGGTATTGGGTAATAAGAAAACAGAGTGAGAGAGAGTTTCTCCTAGCATGGGAGGTATAGTCCCTTTTCTAAGTAGAAGGGCTCAAACCCTAAACCACTATGTTGAGATGGCATTTTTATTTATTTAGATTTTGCTTTCTGTTTAATTAAAGGTTGGAATATGATGACTCTTTTTGTTTTTTTAACCCTATATCTTCCATATTGCAAAAAAAAAAAATCCACTAAGAATGAAGTAAAATTTTGTTCGTAGTATTTGTGTTGTGTTTATTCTTTCAGATTTTAAATTTCATATGATCAATGCTTTTTATTAGAATATTATGTTTTACATATGCCTTATAATTATCTAGTACAAACTTTCTCTTATTAAGGATGTGATGGCACCTAAGATGTTTAAGACAATTTCATGTCTTATTTCTTCTCCATAGTGGATACAACACAGTTACTGGTTGAATAAATGAGTGAATAAATACCTGAATAAGTACAGGAATATGTGGGGGCATGTATGTTTTTCTACTCTGAGTCAGACTTGTGATTTCTATGATGTTGTTCAAGTTCTTAAAATGCTGATTTGCATTAAATGATTGGGTACTCACTGTACAAAAACTCATCGTAAAAATAAGGATGAAGAAATTTTAAAAAATCATTCTACAAATAAATAATTATTATAATTTGGAACTCATTTCAGACTTTTTTTTCTCCTTCTGTGCACACATACCCATACCCACACACGCAAATGTACATGTGTACATAGATTTATAGAGAAACAAGAAAAGTGATAATAGAATCATCCTACATACTACTTTCACTTAAATAAAAGTAATACTACTTGATTGTAATATAAGTAAAAGAAATTGAAGTAAAAACAAAAGGAGTTACAGTAATTAAGTGAAGACCCTTTACAGTAAGAAATACCTAAGTGATTTCACTTAAGGTGAAAAAAATTATGAAAAATGATAACAGATCAAGATTATTATATTTAAAAAATTAACTGTATATGTTATTGTATCAGTTTATTTCCTGCAATGAAAAGTAAGAAAATAACATATTTCCATTTTCCTACTGCCTAATTTTTATTACTTATGTTAAATTTGTATCATGTCAATATGTGTAACACTTGTATTCTATTTGGGAACTAATTTTCAGTTATTTAGTCTTAGTTTTATATTTAAAAATACTCAGTGCTTATGACCTGCTTTTTAAAAATTTTTAAATTTATTTAATTTTTTTTTTAAATTGCAGATAGTCTTGAGACGTGTTCCCTGAGAAAATTCCATTCTCAGGGACTGATGCTTCTAATCAAGTAGCACATTTTTTTAAAGGAGAATAAACTTTGATTAGCAGATAGAGAAACTGAATCGCATAGAGTAAAATCAAGTTTTAGCTCATGCAACTTGAATATAAAGTAATAGTTTACTAATTTAATTTAAGTATAGTCCTTGAAATGTAAGAATGTTAATCTCTTTTTCTCTTATTTTTGAAGAATTTGATGTGTAGGTCATGTAGCAAAAACTATATAAAAATAGACTATATGAAATTGAAGAAATTGAATGTTAGATTACTTTAAAAAGTTTATATAGGGTATTGCATATAATATGGGCCCAGCATAGTAAATAGGATTTAATGTTACAGAGTTAGTGAAGGTGGTGATGCTATTAGGAAGGAAAATGGAAACAAAACTATGGACCCAGAAGAGCATACATTGGGTTAAAAAGAACACCTGTTGGTTCAGTGCTGTGGAGGAAGAGAGCTCCCAATAGGAAATCAACTATATAGGTAGCCTGGGGTCAGAATGCAAATGCTTTTGAAAATCTAAGTGGTTTAGAATTTACTCTGTAGGAAATGAGGAGTAACTGATGGCTTTTTAAATTTTTATTTTTATTATTTTTATTCTTTGTTTTTTATTGAATGAAAGAGTCTTTGAAAGCTATAGTTCTTTGCAATTTTCAAAAGTTTCACACACATGACTTCATTAATCCTATAATGATCCTTTTCTCCCCTACCTCTTTAACGGCCCTTGTTATTTTCTTTTAGTTGTGTATTTTTAAAAGATTGATAGATTATTTATGCCTGAGAAGTGAAACCCTGGAATGCCTGGGCACTCTCAAAAGAGTCAGTACTAAATCTAGTTGGTTTCACAGAAGCAGAGGTCCACTGGGCACCTCCCCGGGCTCTGTGAGGCTGCCGCTCATGCTGCTTCTGGTACGCTTGCTGAGATCACTGGCTGCAGTTCTGTTTCTGGAAGCCCATAAATGGGAAGACTCAGTTTCTTTGGGGTACCTGTTGAAACAATTTTTCCTAGTTTTCTCCTATTACCCTATGTTGTATCTTTTTATTCTCCTTTTCTTGGATTTGATAATGGGAGAGAGTATTGAAGCAGCCTTGTATTTTAACCATACTCTGTGAGTGTGGCCTCTCTCTGTAGACCCATTCATTCAGAGGACAAAGAACCTGGTCTATCTCCATTCTGTAAAATTAATTCTAGTCTTTATATCAACACATATCTCTGTTTTTTAATTCTTTGTTTTGATTCATTTCTTGGCTGGCTGAATTTGGTTATCAGGTTTTTGTTTGTTTTGATTGTTTTTAGTGGGTTTTTGTATTTTGTTTTTTGTTTTTTTGGTTTTTTTTTGGTTGTATCTAAACCTAACTATATCTATTTATGTATCTACCTATATGTACATACATTTTTTTCAAGAAGAGCTCATAGTTACTGTATTTCTTGAGTAATTGAATGCTTGAAAGTGTTTGTAGACTGCTTTTGTGCTTTATGGACAGTTTGGCTGGGCATCACATAATTGGGTGTTATATCATTGCCTTTGAACTCTGAAGACGTTGCCTTCTTATATCCAGACAATAATAGTGAATGCTGCTATATAAAAGTCTAAGGCCACTCAATTTTTCTGCCTTTATACTCACAGAATTTATATTTATTTTCTCTCTTTCTTAAATTCTGTAACCTCATAAAGATAATGTCTTAGTATTGTTTTGAATCCAATTTTTCATTCTACCCCACCCTTCAAGAAAACGTTTTCTTTTGTTATAGTGTTTTTTTTTTTTCTTTTTCGCCTATTTTATTTGTTCTATTTTCTTTTGAAAGGATTTCAAGTGTGTATTGGCTGGATCTCATTTAGTGTCTATATTGAGCATCTCATCTCATCTCTTATATATCTTTTAAAACTTTTCATTTTCTGTGCTTTTTTTCATGCCCATCCTCTTTCCTTGACTGTTTCAGTATTGGGTGCTCTGGTTTTTCATTGCTTCTTTTCTGGCTTTAACTTATTCCGCCTCCCCACCCCCCGCAATCTCCATCTTAGTCTACCAGTTTGCTTTTTCATGTCCTTTAATTGTCTTATCCTCTCTTAGATATTTCATACTTTTCTTATAGCCTCTTTTACTTTGAAGTAGCTCATATTCTCTGTAATATAAGCTGTGGAAAATTCTTTGTGAGTGCTTCCTCTATTTCCTAAGACAATATCTTTTCTTCATCTGCCATTGGCTTATAATCCTGCCACTCTGATCCTTGGTAGTAGTGTATAAACTTTTTGCTGATTCCTTTCTGGTTCATACTCATTTTTCAATGAGTTCATATTCCTTTAAGAACAGGTATTGCCTGAAAAAAATGTGAGGTTAGATGCAAGTGTTGAATAGTAGGGAGAGGGGATAAATGACAACAGTTTGCACTTCCATGTGGGTTTTTTATCTTACGCTCCTTCACTTGCTCTGGGGACATATCTCACCTCAATTCGCAGTGCTGTGAAGGTCACCGTGACTTTGAGGGCCTGTGAGTCATAGGAGTGGTTTGGTGATAATTCCTTCCTATCTCTTTTCCTCCCATTTGGCAATATCTCTGAGCAAAAAAGCTAGTCATTGACAATAAGAACATGTTGGTGTTTCCTCTGTCTTTCTGTGGTGTTGACTATGATTTTCTAGAGAAACTTCTCTTATTCTCTCCTAGGTAGATGTTTAAACATCCTTACTCCAATCAGAGTTTCCTTGAGTGGGCTTTAGAACTGTTCCAACTTTAGGGAAATCTTTATCCTGCCTTAGATCTGAAAGGGTGTGGTTTGGCTGTCAGCATTACTCCTCATTTTGGTTCCAGATATCACATAATTTGGCAGATTTTTCTTTCTCTTCTTTTTTTTTTTTTTTTTTTTAAATAGTTTGTGGTTTGTGGTTGTGGCTGTGTCTTTGTTTCATTGACGATGAGGTATTCATTATTTTTTGTTCTTTTACTTTTTTTTTTTTTTTTTTTTTGGTTTGTTTCTGGAGTAGAGACTGGGGTAGCAGTGTCTTCCTACTGCCATGTTTTTTAGTTTTTTTAATCTGCCTCTGCTGGCTCACTTGTGTGCTCGCTGTCCCTCCCTCTCATACTCCCCTTGTTACCCTTCCTCTCTGTCCCTCTTTAGCTGCTTATGCGTTAAGCCAAGAGCTTTTCCAAAGACCCATTTTCAGTCTGTTTTTCCTAGCTTAGTTTTCTTTTTTTTGAGTGACTTCATCTACTCCTGTCATTAATCTTCACCTATAGTCTAATTATTACTTTTTCAGTTTTCTTCTTTCAGTTTTTTTTGAGATCTGACAGATAATACTGTAGAAATTTAAGGTGTACAGCAGAGTGTCTTGACGTACGTATATTATGAAGTGATTACCCCAATAAGTTTAGTTATCATTCATCATCTCGTATTCTAATAATTTTTGGATTAGCAGTTCCAACATTGACTCCTCTTGAGGTCAACTGCTTACCAGATACTAATAATACCTCAAAATTCATACTCAGAATGAAATTGTTTTTCTTCCTTGCAAATGTGGCTCTGTTTACTACCTCACTTAATGGAAATTCATTCTCCCAAATTATTAAGGCTAAAGATGCCTCATTCAACCATAATTATTCTTTCCCATGCTTCTCTCAACTAGTCACTTCTCACTTCTGACTAATACTGATTTCTCTTGTGTCCATTGTGTTTTGCATTGAGATTGTAAGTCCAGCAGACATCTATCCAGCGCTTCTGTCACAGTGCCTCACATACAATATATAGTTTCTAAAAAAAACGTATTTGAATCCTTTGAATGCTAATTTTAGTTTTAATAAAATCCATTATCAAGATAGTTTTAATGTCTTAATCTAAAATTATCTTGTGGTAATTTCACGTATTTAGCTCCTAATTACCTTGTCTGGATAATAGCTTTTTGTATATTTACAACTCCTGACTTCTCTTTTTCTTCAACTCAGGTTATACCATTCCTGACTTAAAATTATATTGCTGACTTTTTAATTGTTCTTTTACAACCCCCCCCCCCAATTTTGATTGTTTCCTGAATGATCCAGCTCTTAGTCAGACTGAAAAATATCATGGTCAAGAATTTTGGGGGGTTTTTTTTGTGTGTGTGAAAATATTAAGTCAGTGGTAGAAGATCTTAATATTATGTTTTATTATTTTATTTTTAAGTAGGTGTCTGAATTAAACTTTCTTTATATTTAATGTACTTTTAAACCATTCTTAATTATTATTATTTTTTTGTATTGGGAGGCCCTTCAGCATTATTTTTTTTTTTTCATGTATTGGAAGAGAAAAGCAATAAATGCCAAGAGATTGAGTGAAGAAATCAATTATATATAATATGGTAAAACCCTAGAGTTGACACATTCTGGTGAATGTTAGCTGCTTGGCACATACTTTTTTTATTGGCATTGGAAACATAATCTTTTGAAACCATCATTGTAAAAGTGAAGCTGTCATTGTAAAACTTAAGATTTTGACAATAAGAACTGCTCCTCAATACGGGAAGCTTGTTGAATTTCTCATAAAACCACAAACTATAAACTTCTCTTGGAGAAAGATACTTTTGAAAGGACCTGACATGTTTTAAAGAAAAGGTGGATCCTTCTGTTGACATGAGCAAGAGAGCCATTGCATTAAATTTCCATGTTAAACTACACACACAAGATCTGGATTTTATTTAGGAAAGAATTTTTTATGTAATTAATTTTAAAATAATTAATGGGCTTTAATTTTTAGAGCAGTGTTAGGTTCAGAAAAACCAAATGGAACGTACAGAGGGTCCCCCCTCCTGAACCTCCCTCACCATCAAATCCCCACCAGAGTGATACACTTGTTAGAATCAACCAACGTTGATCCATCATTATCAAAGTCCTAAGTTTAAGGCTCACTCTGTTAGGCATTCTAATGGTTTTGACAAATGTATAATGAAAGACATGTTTTCACCCTATAGTGTCATACAGAATAGCTTCACTGCCCTAAAAATCCCCTGTGATTCACCTGTTCATCCCTCCCTCCCTCTCTCCCTTAGAGCCCCTGGCAAACCACTGATCTCTGGATAGTTTTGCCTCTTCCAGAATGTCTTACAAGTGGAATCATACAGTATGTAGCCTTTTCACATTGGCTTCTTTCATGTAGCAGTATGCATTTAAGACTATTCATTGTGTTTTCACGGCTTGATAGCTCATTTCTTTTTAGTGCTGAATAATATTCCAGCATCTGGATGTACCACAGTGTGTTTATCCAGTCACCTTTTGAAGGATATCTTGGCTGTTTCCAAGTTTCGGCAATTCTGAATAAAGCTGCTGGTAAACCTTTGTGTGCAGGCTTTTGTGTGGGTGTAAGTTTTCAACTTATTGAACTAAATACCAAGGAGCATCATTGCTGGATTGTATGGTAGAAGTATGTTTAGTTTTAATTTGTAAGAAACTGTCAAACTGTCTTTAAAAAGAGGCTATACCATTCTGCAGTTGGACTGCAAATGAAGGAGTGTTCCTGCTGCTCCACTTCCTCTTTAGAATTTTAGGTGTTGTCAGTGTTTTGGATTTTAGCCATTCTAATAGGTGTGTATTAATTTACAGTTCCCTATTGACCTATGATGTTGAGCATTTTCATATGCTTATTTGCCATCTGTATACCATCTTTGATGTTCAGATCTTTTGCTCATTTAAAATGTTGGATTGTTTCCTTATTGTTGAGTTTTAAAAGTTTTGTTTTTGTTTTGGGCTTTTTTTGGAGGGAGTGGTATTTATTGGATGAGTCCTTTCTCAGATATGTCTTTTGCAAATATTTTTGCCCAGTGTGTGGGTTGCTTCTGATTTTCTTAATAAAGTCCAATTTACCAGCTTCCCCCCTACCTCCTACCCCTGATTGTGCCTTTTGTGTTGTATCTAAAAAGTCATGCCAAACCAAGGTCATCTGAATTTTCTCATATATTGTCTTTTAGGTGTTTTGTAGTTTTGCATTTTATATTTAGGCCTGTGATCCGTTTTGAATTTTTTTTTTTTTTTTCGCGAAGGGTGTAAGGTCTATATCTAGATTCAGACTTTTGCATGTAGATATCCAGTTGTTCCATCACCATCTGTTGAAAAAACTATCCTTCATTGAATTGCCTTTGTTCCTTTGTCAAAGATCAGTTGACTGTATTTGTGTAGGTCTATTTCTGGGCTCTCTTTTTCTGTTCCTTTGATCTATTTGTCTGTTCTTTTGCCAGTACCACCCTGGCTTGATTACTGTGTAATTAATTTTTAAAATAATAATTAATAAACTAAGTGTTTTCTGTTAAGATTTGTGAAATAAGTTATCTTAAACCAATTTCTAAGTGTGAGATGATATGTCATATTATTTTTTAAAATAGATACTTTACTGGTAATCATTTTAGTAAAATTTATATATAGTGGAAACACTGTCATAAAGGAAAGAAATAAAATTGTAATGTTTTCACTTAGAAAAACTATACTGTTATACTGTAGCTTGTTTTATAAGTTCTGTTGGCTCTTTAATACCTGTTGAAGAATTTTCTTTTTCAAATATAAAATAATAGTTTAAATATAATTATGAAAAAGTCTGTATTCATCTTCTAAAATAGCACTGTCTAGTATGAGAAATGAAGATAGCTGTTCTTACATTTTTTCAAAAACTATTGCTTTTTTAGTATTAGGAAGAAATGATAATTACTTGTCTAAAGTCTTTCATTGTGTAAATCAATGTATAAACCCTTTGGTTTGTGAAACAAATTGAGCTAGATCTTAGGGGACACTAATAAATACATGGCACATTTTTTTGCCTGAAGACTAATTGAGCAGAAAAAAAACCAACCAGTAATATGAAGTGCTGTGTGGTAAGCACAGGGTGGGTGGCAGTGCATTAAACCAGTAATAAGTTATTATGCCTGGTGACTGTAAACTAATGATGTCACTCAGCTAGTTTTTACTCATGGTACCTTTAACCTTGTGTGTCAGAAACAGAATGAATTTACAATAAAAGTCATTAGGTAATTGGAATGATTGTCAGCCATGGTCAACTGTTACAAGTGTATTCTTTTATATCAGTTGTATTCAGGTGTAATTTACTTCTAATAAACTGTACCCATTTTAAGCGGGCAATGTGATGAGTTTTGACAAAAGCACACAGCTGTGTAGCTATGACCATAATTATGATTTGGAACGTTTCTTTCACCCGAGAAAGTTCCCTTGTGCCCCCTTGAAGCAAACCTCCACCACCTCCAATCTCAGTTCCCAGGCAATTGCTGGTCTCTTTCTGTGTTGTAGATTGGCTTGTATTTTCTAGAATTCTTAGTAGTGTGTTTTGCTTAATGCAGAGGACATGTCCTTGAAAAATTGATGGTAAAATGATTTTTTGTAACATCAACAATATGTTTTACCATGTTAAAATTTTGAAATGCTCAAGTAAAGTTCAGTCGGTATTGTTCCTAATATTTTGGGTTTTATGTTTTTCTGCCTTGTCTCCTCTCTGTCATAGCTTTAATCTATATTGCATGTCATTTAATATACAGAACCATCTCATGACACATTATTTTGTAAAGCAAATGATTCTTTAGTAGTTAAACCATTACCTCCTTGTTTGTTTTTAAAAGCTGATAAACAATATACAAAATAGAAATCTACAGATCAAATTGTTGTCATTAAAATTTAATGCCTTCCTTATTCCATACAGTTGTCACTCAATAGACAGTTTAACCTTGCTCTGTAAAAGGCGATTTGCCTTGTCCTTATGCCCTACTGCTCAGACCTCTGGGGATAGGAGAGTGAGAGTGGATAAAATAGCTCTTTACTTTGTAACATTCTGTTCTTTGTGGTTCCTCTTACTCACAGGTAGTCTATTCTGAAAGGACGCTGAAAAGGAGTGGTTGATCTCATGGAGAAAATAGCCCCACAAGGATGAAATTTTAAAATCCTTTAAGACTTTTTATCAAATATACTGAATGTTACTCCCGTTTATAGGAAAGAGTTAAGAGTCCTTTGCATATTAGAATGAGTGGAGTTTTCTGGTTTTGCCCAGAAACATTCTGTTTCTAGAATTTATGCTGCTTCATTTATTAGTCATTTTGAAACTAGAACTAAATAAAAGCCAAACATTATGAAATGTTTTTCATATTTGCTCCACCAAACATATTTAGATTTCTAGTTAATTTGGAAATCTTATACACACATAAAGACAAATAGTCCTATTTTTAACTTATTTAATATAGTAACACTTTGGGTAACTGATGTTCTACCAACGATCCTCAAGTAACTGGCATTATGGAATTATAAGCATGTATCTATTAAGAAATTCTGAAGATCTCCATTTAAACACTGCTTCACTGAAGCCTTCAGACAGAAGAAAAATGTTTTAGAAGTCAGTTTGAGAGATAGCTTGTGTGGGATGGGACTAAATAGCAATGTGATAAGAAAAACCACCTTGAAACTTACATGACTATTATCCTCAAAACTAGTCAGTCAATACTCTTTTCTTTTTTTTTTTTTTAACTAATTCACAGGCTATTTCTATGATTTCCTCATTTGGGGGGCTTGTCTCCAGAAGCCCAGGCATATTCCATTTAGCCTATGTGGTGATGGCAGGTTAAATCAAATGGGAGAAGGGACATAGACAATTACCTGTGCTACAAAGCAGGTTGCACTCATGTTCTGGTGGTGGTGTGTCCAGTGTATAGTAGGAGATAAAAGGGAATTCTGGCTTGGATATCAGGGAAGCCTTCGTGAAGTGACACAATTTAAATAGAGTGATGAGTTGCATTTAGATTTTTTTTTTTTTCATTTACAAAGTTACGATTTCCTTTAGAGAATTTGGAAAACCAGAGAAGCATTGAGAAAAAAAGAAAAATAAATTAAATTACCATTAATGTTTTTATAGGTATTCCATCTTTTTTTCTTTTGCTATATGTTGACCTATCATTTTTCATTTTATAATATGGACATTTCTCCATGGCATTAAGTGGTTTTTTTTTCCCTGCAACATCATTTTAAATAGCTATAGAGTCATTTAACAACTGTATAGATAATAATGTAATTTAGTTAACCAGCCACCGATTATTGAACATTTAGATTGTTTCTGCTTTTTACTCTGTGAAAAACACTGTCAAAACCCTTCTTGTGAACATGCCTGATTCTTTCTTTTCAATTAATTCATATTTTGTCAAAATAATACATTTACCTACTCTAAAATTCTAATTGTTGTAAAAGGCCAATTAGAAAATTCAGTTGTGCTTTGCCTACTTTTTCCGGTCCCCTTCTCTCTTAAAAATGATGTTTAACCTTTCATTTGCTTCTTCTGGTTATTACATATCTCTGTATTGCTGGATCACATATATACACGTTGTTAACTTTTAATGCATACATTTTAGATATTGTTTGTTGGCTTTATATTATGGTCTTTAAGGACTTCTTATCTTTCCACCTCCATCTTTCCCCGACATATTCCCAACTTTTGGCTGACTTATTTTTAGGGTTGCATTATTCTACTATGCAGATATTGTTTATAACTGAGTATTGTAATAACCTCTGATAAAAAATATGCTTTTGATTTTGTTTTTCATGAAGTTAGTAGTCCCTTATTTTTTCATTTATCTAGCTTATTTGTCACTCTTAATATTTCTTTCTGTATCTTCCAGGAGCTTCTTAGTATTCTTTTCTATAAGGTGAATTGCATTGAATAATTTAATTGTTTCCATTTTTTTCTTGACTGTACATTTACAGGAGACTTCCATTCTCCTTCCGTCTCATTTTCTAGATATGCTCTCTTCCTGTGTTTCCCTTCTGCTGTTAAACTAGGAACTCCCTTTGCCTTTTCCTGAATCTCATACTGTCTTCCTTCTTGTCTTATTCCTTTATTTTTGTGGTATATATCCAGTTTCCTGGGAAAGGTTATGTGTGAGAAAAATACCTTTATTCAGTTTTCTCACTTGATTAGTATTTTGCCCAAATAATTACATTTTGTGTTGAAAATCACTTTCCTTCAGAGTTTTTGAAGGGATTAACACTGTCTTCCTGCTTGCTGTTGCAAAGTCTAAAAGTCCTTTTTGATTCCTTTTTGATTTAACTGTATAAGAAAAATAAGTGGAAGTGGAATGTTTTGGTATAAGGGTATCTTTTTTATTTTAAAGTTTAAGGATGGGGACAATGAAAAAGGGATTCAAGGCAGAAGGACTGGCAGAGGCCAGGAGACAGCAGAGTGTCCAGTATGTTTAGAGAATGAGGACATGCAGGTCTGCGCGGGGAGAGTGTGGGAAGCAGTTGGAACAGGGTGGACTGAGGCTCAATAATGGATACTTATGGCCTGAAGCTTTGAATTTGTTCTGTAGGTACTAATTCACATGGCTCCCATCAGTTGTATGAAGCTTTCCTTGACTCATGTTTGGCAAAACGAATTGACCCCTGGTTTATCCTTTCTTAGCACTTTGTGCATGCTCACTCATGCATGCATGCACATGTGTGTGCGGACACATGCACATGCACACACACCTCTTTAAGTGTCTATGTGCCTATCTTCTAGTGAGACTAGATCTTTGTGTGAGGCTGTGACATAATTAGGTACGAATTAAACAAAGCACAGCAGGTCAGTTCTTAACATTCATGGTGGTTGGGATGCCACTGGAAATGGGAGGAAGGACAGGAGGAAGCAGGATTTAAAGGAAGAGAGAACAGAAGGTTACTGCATTGTCTAGATTTGAAGAAATAAGTCTCTGATGTAATAGTCTACTGAGACTAAGAGGGATATTTCTTCCAACAGTTATATTCTGATCATTCCCAGGGGTCTCATTATTCTTAATTTTGGAAATACTATGTTATTTTTATGTATCTTGTACACATTTTGCTTTAAACTTTTCCCCCTTTTTGTTTCTGTTGAGAATAGTCTGAAACAGTTTTAATTCCTACTTTTATTAATTTTTTTTAAAGATCAGTGATGTTTTGGTTACACAATTATTATTAATGATGATCTGAAATACCATCTTAATTCCATATGGTTCAAGAAAAGCACTAAATGGGGAATTTTGGATGAAAATAATTGATAAAAATATATTCTCACTTACAGGCATTTTCTTACTCTAGCAGATTCATTGCCTAAGAATATTATCCTTAATATTGCCCAAAAGGTTCTTTCCTAACTAGATGAAGTTTGAAATATTATTAGAACTTTACTTTGTTGTTATAAAACATGACTAATTTCTCCACAAAAATTCTATATTAAGAATATGACCTTGTCACCAAGATGATTGATTTTTCGGATGAAGTAAAGAGTTATTTAAAAGTTGTGTTTGTGTGTTTATTTATTGATTAGATTGATTGCTTAAAAGCAAGATCAAATAATTTTATTTAAAAAGATGCACCATATAACAAATTTCTGAATAATATACCACTGATGAATCTTTACTTTCCAAGATGTTTTTTGATTCGCTAGTACTCTGCTAAGAAAAGAGGCTAATGTATTTAGAAATTTTCATGATGCTAATTTGTTTATTAAGCACTTACTATATGTCAAGCTCTAGCTCAAATGGTTAAGGGACACTGTCTTATTTAAAAATACCCCCCGATCAGGTGGGTCTTGTTTATTATTATACGAGGAAATTGAAGCACAGAAAGGTTAAGTTTCTTGCCCCAGATTACGCAGGTACCAGTAGCAAGACAGGAGATGTTTGCCTCTGATTTGTGTCTTTCCATTATTAAGCATTATTTCTTTCGAAGTATTATGGGAAGGATTCTAAGGAAGATTAATCCTGTAAGTGGCATCACATGTGAATGGTATGTACACCTCCCCAGTCAGCAGATGAATGTTTTATTTGCTAATTTCTAATAGTAGATACCTTCTCAGATTTTTTTTTTTTTTGGTCCTTCTAAAATTTCATACACAGCACTGGCCACTATCTTGCACGAATGAAAAAAGATGGTCCAATGTAAGATTATTATTTAGCTAGTTTTTTTCTTTTTTTTTTTTTTAATATACTGTCTAGAAAGTAAGATTTTCTTTGAGAAATTTTCTGTACTTACTGATACAACATTGGTATCCTTGTTTAATGTGTGTGATTGATATAATTTTATATTTACTTTTTATACTGTCTTATACTATTCTTTCCCAAACCACGTAAGGCCTCTCCAACTGCTATTTCTCCTTGGCGGTATCTTTAAGAAGTCACAACATGTTTCTTCCTGAACACCCAACAGTTTAGTATTCTGTCAGATGTTTTGCAGGGCTTGAGCAAGTTATAGTGAACGTCTTCAAGAGGCAAGTAGGCAGAGCGCTGCAGCTAAGACACCTGTAGAGATCAGCACACCTGCCCTCAAGCAAAAGCTAGTAATTAGCTGCTCACATTCCCTTGCAAACTTCCCCAGTGCTGTTGCACATGAAACGCAGAGATCACAGCGATGCTGTCATGAGCTCCGCACTGTTGGAGTTATTTATGCCCACTCAATTTTTAATGTTCCTATAAGACATGTTGATGGGAACCCTGAGCCCAAAGGGATTTGCATGCTTGATCAAACCTGTGATGATTTAAATATAGAAATAAAGAGAAACCTGTGGATTACACTGACTGTTAACTTTTAGGATGGCGTTAGTGGAAGACATTAACATGATACTGGAGGCAAAGTTGTGTTTGATCAACCGTCACAACTTTTTTGTTTCTTGACAGCAGGTATAGCTTCAGTAAATCTAAACAAGTTCTCTCAGGCGTATAGATCCAAGTGCATGTGGATATCTGGATGGCATCGTCTGAATATTTTAAAATATGATTTTATACCAACCACTTTTTTGGAAACTAAACTACTACCAAGTACCAACCTTTTAATCCTACCACATTGTCACATATAGTTAAAGAATGAGGTGACAGATGATTGAATTTTAGTAAAATAACTATATGTAAATATGAATTGGATATATTTTGACCAAAGAAATTATCACTCAAAGTACTTAGACACCTTTTTATGCCATTGTTTTAATTTTAACATTATATATGTCCTGGATATTATATGGCATAAAAGCTAGTGTCTTACCAGGTAATTTTTAACTGTGAGGTTCAGTTCTTTGATTATTATATTTGTATAAGTTATTAATAAACAGCTTCACTAAAGATGCATTACTGACGATTCTTGAATATATGTAGTTTGAAAAATGCTATAATTTCTATTATCATAGCAAATTCAGTTCGCATTTATTCTGAGGGGGAAGAAAAAACTCTAGCACCTCATCATTTAAGCCTAGTATGGTGGATATACATGCTCCCTAAATTGATTCTCAGAGACAAATATGCAGGGTGGAGTTGTCAGATTATAGCCGAACTAAGAAAGATGCTTTCCAGCCCTGGACTGTCATTGACAGAGGTGCTAGTGAATTCAGTCACCCATTGTGCCCCATGTTTTCTTTCATTGGTACAGAGGTAGAATCTTCCAGTGGGTTTCTGTGCACCGTTACTCATGAGTTCTTCAGGAAAAGTGAAACGAATGATGTGAATGTTTAAAAGCTGGATTTTACGTTTGCCTGCATTTCTAGCGGAAGTCAGCCTCAGTGTGGATGGAACTGGGGATGCTCCGCTTGTGAGCTCATGATTGTGATGCTAGCATAAGCAGTACTTTTGTGTGTTATATGCAGAAGGTTTTGGCTAGTTTATACCTCATTGACTTTCAGGAATTTCACAGGAGTCATTCCTAAGAGTTGGTCTGTCTATGGTGGCCTTTGGAATTCCTAATAACTTCATATAAATATTGCATAAAACATTTGGCAGTCTGTTTCTTACATAAATGCACCATGTGCCCCGGGTCAGTATCTTATTTATCTTTTTACCCTTGATGCCTAACTCAATGCGATCAGTCAGTGTTGGCTGGATTAGTAAATGACTGAAAATACTGTGTAATGCATACAAATAGCCCATGGAAACACTATAGTAATGAGTGGATCATATGGAACATTTTTTGTAATAGAATTCACTTTTTTCCTGTGTATTTTTTTTTCAGTGTAATCCTAGGTTGATTTTTTTCTAGAATAAGTGTTGATCAACTTTTTTTTTGCCATCAGTACATCAAAAATACTCTGTGAAAAAACGTTTTGTATCTTTAGTATACTAAAGTGAAATTCTTCTTACACTAAGTCATAGTCTGCACCATGTTGCTTACTCAGCCTTGTTTGCTGCTGCTCTCTAACCCAGTGTTGCTCCGCCTGTGTTGGACAGACTTTTCACCCTGTTTTGGGATAAGCCACACCTCTTCCTGGCCTCGTGCCTTGATCTCTGAGCTCCAGTGTCATGAACTCCTGAGTGTCTTCTGTTTTGGACTCACCAGTTTAGAACTGAATCATATGTGTTTCTGTATTTCGCAAAATGTATGTCTCCATCTAGTAACTTCATTACTATAAATAAACTTCCAAAGAAAGTAAGAAAGACAGACAGGTAGACAGAGACAGGAGAGAAGGAAAGAAGGAAGACAGGAGGGATAGGGGGGAAGGACGGAAGGAAGGAAGGAAGGAAGGAAGGAAGGAAGGAAGAAAGGAAGGAAGGAAGGAAGGCAGGCAGTCAGGCAGGCAGGCAGGCAGGCAGGCAGGAAGGAAGGGCAGACCGGAGAGTATTTTGTGGAATAGGGAAAGACCAATGATTTTGGAATTTGAAAAACTTGAGTTCAAATCTGATTCTTCTTCCTCACTTTGTAATCATGGATGAATGCAAAAGATATTAATATCTACCTGATAAGCTTGTTGTGTTAAATTAATTAATGTATGTAAAACACTTTATTAGCACATTCTATGGCATATAATACATGTTTATAAATCTTAGCTAACTCTATTATTTTGCAGGTGAGGAATGTGAGATTTAGAGAGGTGACCAGTGGTCATTCAGTCAAGTAACTTATGGAGAGAGGATCGAAACCCAGGTTCCTCTTACTCTAAAGCTGTGTGTTTCAAACATGAGTGTACATCAGAATTTCCTGAAGGTCTTGTCAAAATACAGAATACTCGGCCCCATCCCAGATTGAGACAGGAGGGAAGGGGGCAGGGCACAACCACTGAAGGAATGACACAGCAATTGAGGACAGGACACACTGGTTAGAACCAAGATGGTGGAAGATTTGACTTCCAGTAGACCTTGAACCTCATGGCACACCCACAGGCACCATGACAGTTCCTAGGCTGACCATAAAAGGTCCAAAAGAGGACAGGGCCTAATTCCTGGAAATCTCCACCCCTTCCCCAACATAGTTGGAATAATCCTCTTACAAGTTAGCCTATGAAATTACCCAGCTCGTAAAAACTGACAACCATGCACCTGGTAGTCATGCTCTCTCTTGCTTTCTGAGGTGGCCTGCACTCTGTCTGTGGAGTGTGTATCTACTTTTACTTTAAATAAACACCCCCATACCTCTCAGTCTCTCTCCCTCTCGCTGTTTGAGATGGCCCGCATTCTGCCTATGGAATGTATATCTCCTAAGCCATTTTCCTTTCTGAGCTGGACCCCACTCTGTCTATGGAGTGTGTATCCCTCTAAATAAACTTGCTTTCACTTTACTAGGCCTTGCTCTTGAATTCTTCCCTGCTCGAGGCAAGAACCTATCCTCCAGCAACAAGAATTTCTAGTTGTGTAGGTCTGGGATGGGGCTTGGGAATTTGCATTCCCAACAAGTTCCCAACTGCTACTGCTGTTGCTGTCACTGCTGGTCCAGGGACCACACTTTGAGGACCAGTGCCCTTTATAGCAGTATTTCTCACCTTTAGCTGCATGTAAAAAATCATCTGGACCTTCAAAAAATTATTGATGAAACCAAAATCTCTGATTGTGAGGTTTAAGTATCAGTTTTTGTTTTTTTTTAAGCCCTCCCCATGATTCTGTTGTGTAGCCTGAGTTGGAAATACCACTCTGCCTAAAGCTAGACTCTTTGCAATTTTCCATTAGAATTGGGTCCCAAGCAAAGCGCTGGCTTTGAACACCTCCTGGGTGCTCAGTGAAGCAAGACCCCTATAGGGTGGTGTTTTTGCCCTGTGATAATTGAAAACAATTGCTCCAGCCTAGAATTCTTTTATTATTTTAAATGTTCTCATTATTTGTATCTTTTGTTTGCATTTCTCCATCCAGTTTCACCCTCAAACAATGTGTCTTGAATACATTCATCAATCTTTGGGGTGGATTTTATGTTAATATTTGGCAGAAGCAACTATTTAGCAATAGTTGACTTGAAGTACAAAGTAAATAAAGGAATGTATCTAATTAAAAAAAAAGTCACTTTAGCAACCTACTGTACTTTTAGAGTTCTGATTGTGAATTTCTTCTTTTTTTGAGATGTTGATGGAAACCATATTTTTATTTCAGGGCACACAGTTATTGGTTAAGAACATTATGATAGCTGTGCACCCAGGAGTACTTAAGAGAAAAATGCAGCAGGTTAATTGATAATATTTCAATCACTTTTTTCTGTTACATGGTTTGGTCAATAAATATATACAAACCAAGACATCCATAACTGGATAAGAGTGGGCAAAATACCACGTAATTTCGTTAACCTTTAAGCAATGAAATTATAAATCCCTATGCAAATGATTAAGGTTATCATTTTCTATCACCCCCTTTTGATACCTACAGATCATTAATTCTTCTTTGTCCTGTTGAGTCTTATTAAAACTTCTGACTGATGTACTTTTATTAAAAGGTTTAGAATTTACCAATTTAAAACACTTGCTTCACATTATCACCTCTAATTTAACCAGCTCATTAAGCACAGTATTTTGCAAAGGTAAAAAGTCAATAGCTGTTTCTATAACAAAATAATACATTGAAATGAATTTTAAACTCTGCTTAGAGGTGAGCAACTGCTGTATACTACTAGGTCTTTTGATAGTTGATTTGTTCCTTTAGTATGCAAATTTTAGGTTTACAAAGATCTACAGCTTTTATTTAAGAAATATGCCTGGAGGCTAGATTGGTAAGCTTTAGGGAGGTATCTAGTTTGGTGTGAAATAAATAGTTGTTAAAGGATCACATGAATTGGTTCCCAGAAGATGAAGAGTAGAGTTGAGACAGATTGAGGAAAACGGACTGCATTTCATTTTATTTGCCTAAAAATATCTGTAAATTAAAAATGAAGACAATGAATGATGGCAACACAAATCAAATTAATGTAAATAAGCCTTTCTTGGGGGGTAGATTTTGTGAAAAGTTCTGACTTGTAAGAAGTTTAAAGGAAAGGACCTACTCCATCCCTGACAGCTTTACAGCTTTAGGGGGAAGATTTTCTCTTGGCCAAGGAGGGAGGAATAGGTCACTCTGCTGCCCGGTTAAGCTGGCAGCATCACTTTTGGACCATGAGATGACAGATGTCATAGAATATGCTCACATGCAAAAGAAAAGGACTCAGGGTTTCTGTCTTAAGTTGGAGACCATAGGTATTCTGGTTTACAAGTGTTAAGCTAATAATTTAATAGATTTCTAGCTTTGGGGAAGTTTTGCATCACTGATCTTTTGGAATCTCTGACTTTCAAACAGATTTTTTTCTTTCCTTAAACAACTTTGAAAAAAAGATTATGAAATATATTTCTGTATAGATAGCTTATAGAATCCTCTTCATTTTTTTTTTAAGTGCATCTGTCATTCTAGATGTTTTTAAGCAACTAGCCTCTCAGAGATAGAATATATGAACAGCATTATCTACCAGTTGAAATGGCCTCTGTGTATGCATGCTAGTTGTGTATCTCTGGTGATGGACAGTGAGTTGCGGGGGCCAGGGGTGATGATGATGTGTGACAGTCATGCAGGAAAAACGGATGTGGAGCGTGAGGAGGTCCATGTCCTAGGTGTCATTTGAGCCCCTGGGTTGTGCCCCTCCAAGTGTGGGTCCTTGGCTTCGCGCAGGAAAGAATTCAAGAGCGAGCCACAGTTGGGTAAAGGTAGATTTATTCAGAGATACATCGAAAGGCAAGAGAAAGACCATGAGGTGTGGAGATTGGGTGCTCGGATTAGAGTAAAAGTAGGTACACACTCCATAGACAAGAGTGTGGGCCGTCTCCAAATGGAGAGAGAGACCCTGAGGGGTAGTGTTGCCTGTTTTTATGGGCTTTGGTAGCTTCATATGCAAGGAAGTGGAAGGAGCAGTCTAGCCTGGGGAAGGGGCTGGGATTCCCAGGAAGTTGGCCATTTCCCACTCTTTGACCTTTTGTGGCTAGCCTTGGGACTGCCATGGTGCCTGTGGGCATGTTATTCACCATGTTAATATATTACAATACGCATATAATGAAGCTCAAGGTCTACTAGAAGTTAAATCTCCCATCATCTCGAGCCTGAAGGCCTACTGGGGGTTGAGTCTTTCACCGTTTTGATGTTAATTGCTGTAGCATTCCTTGAATGGCTGTGCCCTGCCCCCTTCCTGTCTCATTGGTGGGAAGCTAGCATCTTTCACTGAGGCTATAATCCCTAACTCCTCTACCATCCAGGACCCCTCTATGCACATACATGTATATATATAAATAAATAGATTTCCATACCTTTTCCTATTCGGTGTTGTTTTATTTATTTTTATTTTTGAACTTCAAGATTCTTTACAAAACTTTTGAATTGTCACTGTTAGTTGGTTCTACTTGATTCAAATCGGATAAGCACCAAGGGGTATGAAATCTCTCCTCTGATACCTTGGTCCCTAACACTCACTTTCTTTATACACAGGTAACCAGTGTTACCATCTTTTTGTGCATCCTTCTAGAGACATGTATGCATATTTAATCAGTGTATATATTTTTGCCTGTGTAATTACTTATGTATTTACCTCTTGAGCTTTGTATTTTGGAAAAAGGATTTTTTTTAATGTGAAACTGCATTTAAAAATATAGTCTGTATAACCCTGTTCAGATATGAATTATTTCTATACTTTTTTTTTGAAACATTGAAATTCTTTTAAGAACCAACCCTCCACCCCCAACAAACACTCACACACACACACACACACACACACACACAGAGCTTTGTGAAGCAGAATTACATACAAGTGTTTGGAAGGTCCCATGGTTATTAATCAAGGCCTGACTTTACCCTGCGGCCTCAGTGGTCATTCCCTGTGTCAGAGGCCCGTACCGTTTTCATGTTTACATAGTATTGTTTTCGTCTTCTTGAAGAATTCTCATTTGGATGCATTGGGCTCAGAGCAGATGACTCTTTTGTGTCTTCTTTCATTATTTCATCGTTATCCTCTCCTCCACTCACCTAGTTTTGCTTCTAAATTTTCATCTCTTGTGAGTTTTTGTATTTGGAGCTACTCTTGTTTTTATTTAATTTGACTTTTTCTGATCTTAGTTGAGTGTATCAGTTTAAGAATACTGGGAACTATCTAAGGATTTTTTTCTGTTCTTTTAAATTTTACTTCTGTTGAGTCTGCAAATGGTAGTGATGAGAGTTTGGGGTCTGGAGCCAGATTGCCTGAGCTTGAGGCCTAGAAACATGACCTTGGACAACCTTTCTTTGACAGCAGAAATTGATCCCATTTGTCTGTAGAAGCAAGAAACACAATTCTTTTAATTGAATGGAACTCGTCAAGAATTTGGATAGAATGTGGTTCTTTGTTAAATACTAAGGGTACAAAGTACGCTGTGTCCTCAGCCAATTTTTCAAAAAATTTCAGAAACGCTGTTTAGTCCTTGATCTCAGGCCTCTCCTCTAACAACAGGGTGCATATCACAGAATCGTTAACTCAGTCTAGGTGCGTGTATTTTGATGCTTGGAAATAATGAGGTTGGGATTCTTTGTCCTCCAGAATAGCTCTCCTGTCCCCATCTCTGAAGTGATGAGGTCTGCCTGGCTGTCCCCACAGTCCCTTCCTTGTCTCCATCCCCTGAGGCCCTGACAACTTTGGGGATTGTAGTAAACGTCTCCGTGCTGGAGTAGGTAGATGTAGGCCTTGCTCCCATGCCTTGGTCAAATCATCTTGTTCGTGTCATTTATATCGTGTATCACAAATTGAAATGATCCTGCTGGTACACATGTCTCCCATCATCCTTCCTCCTCTCCCCAGGATTAAGCTCCGGCAGGGCAAGCTTTCTTGTCTCGTTCACTGGTGCATCCCCAGCACTGGTGCTGTGCCTGGTAAATGCTCCAGAGGTAAATGTCTAAATACATTTTTTTTTCAGAGAATATACTATGTAGTCATTATTTGAGACAGGCTATCTCGAAGGTTTTTTCCCCTCCTTTTTGATTTATGTCTTCTCAGGGATGATTTGTTGGTTGCTGTTCTTTCGGTGACAGCTCCGCTCAGCATCCTCTCTCTGGCTATGAATGCTTTCCCGTCTTGCTCACAGTTGGTGTCTGAAAGGTTCTCCGACCTGGTTTTTTCCTGGTAGAGGTTATTCTGACTCTGTGATTACTGTTTAGAATAATTCTTTTAGGAGATGTGTTTGGCTAATCCTGCGATTCTGTGCTATGTAAACTGTTTGGGAACCACATTTCTTGCGGCTTTGATAGCTCCTCCCTTTTGCTTGTCGTGTAGGATCCTTTTTGGATGAGTTACTATGTTAGTTCTGACCTTGTCAGTATTCATATGCCCAAGAATCCTGACTTTAATATATACAGAACAGGAAAGTCACAGTATCCACCCTTGGGGGTATGGTAATGTCTCCTCTCTGCACTGTGCCTGGCTCGTGGAGAACACAGGGCTGTGTAAGGTACCAGTTTAAAGCTGATGTTATGCTCTGCCGGAAAGTAGTGTTCTTAAGGTGTTTACCCCAGATCTACAAGTGTCTGTGCACCTCCACTGCTTCCCTGGAGTCGAAACCCCAGAGCTGGGCTGATTATCCATATGCATTCCAACCTGCCTTTGAGATTTTTAGACTATCCTCAGTAGAAGTTCTTGACAGTTTTTTGGATTACAGACCTTTTTGCAAATCTCGTAAACTACTGACCTTCTCCCCAGAGAGATATACATTTACATAAGCCCACACATTTTGCATATATCATTCTGCAGTGCACAGACTCCTGAAAGTCGTCTATATACCAGGGTTAAAGACCTCTAATCTGAATTATTATAGTTATTTTTTTTGAGTTATAATTAATTTGGGAACTCCTTGGGAAGACTGAAGAAAGCTCTTATTAGTTAAGGCTCAGAGCATTTCTGTTTCTAGAGGTTTTCCTCCCATCCTGGAATAGCCAAGAATCAGACTACTAGATAGTTCAGGTGAACTTGTCCAGGTTGGGATTCAGAATGCAGATTGGGTTTCTTTTGACTTAACTGTGTCCTTTGTGATTTTGCAGATACCTCTGCATTAGCCAGATTGGACATGTGTAGAGACACATCGGTTTATCTGGATCATCAGGTGAGCAAATAGGACTTCATTTTTATTTCTCCATCAATTAAGTCCTCTGGCAGTACGTGGTCATTTCCCATCACCTACTCTTCACTGCGGTGTGGGACAATAAGATGATAAATATTTCTAAAGAGAAGGAAGCAGCCTCTCAAGTTTTACCAGATTACTTCTTCAGCTACTTGAAGTCAGATCTCTTTATTTTTATTTTGTCTCATTATTATTTCATATATTCACACTTTATATAGTATATAAAAACTTCCCACACTTCTTTTTATCTATATACTTTGGAGAGTTGTGGACAGCTCTCATATTGCTCCTTGGTTGTCAGCCACGTTATACACATTTAACTCCTTTAATCTTTCTTTGTAATTCATTCGGCCTTGCTGCTTTTTCTAGATTTCCCCCCATTTCATCTGCATCACTAATAAACAGAAAACATAGGCTAGTGCCTAATTTTTTCTATACCTTTCATTCTTTTTGCTTCCTGCCTTTGCCTCATATTCCTTGCTGAATTAAAGGTAGCTGGACATCACTCTCTGGATCACTTTGGCAGTACATGAATGCCTTGCCTGCAACTCTCAGTGTCCCGTGTGGTAATAGCATCAGCAGTATATCCCAGAGGAGAGAAAGCAAATGCAGAAGGAGAGCAGTGAGGAACAAAATAATGCATTCTTTGATTATATGGTAAACTTACCCTTGCCACCCAGAGCCGATCATTATATCTGAAACCTTTATCACAGGTTTTGTCATCCCAAAGTATTGTGCATGGGCACTAATTTAAACAAGATAAGTATGTATGTTATTTGAGGTTTGGCCACTGCTCGATCTCGGTTTCTTCCCCTCGTTCTCCCTCCCCCATTGCCTTTCCCAACACTGATCGTGATTTGCTGTCAGAATCCGTGGCCGTGAATAAAACTGGGCAGGGGATCGTTTTGTCAGAAATTAGATAGGCTCAGGTCGTAAATGCTCCGTGCCCCCATGTGTGACATCTGGGGCCAGTGCTTCAGTCCTTGCTGTTTCTGTAACAGCCTTTGGTCTTCTTCTCACAGCTGATTCGGTGGGGACGTGCAGGAGGAATGGACCAGCAGACCTTTGGTGTTACTCATCAATGCTGTATTAGTTTCACAGCTTCCCCCCCACCTCCCCGACTGGCAGGGAGAAGCACACTGCCCCTTGATGGTGCCGAGCCCAGGGTACAATATGCCAGCGTGGGACCCGGGCTTGTCACACAGTTCCTTCTTTCTTTTCATTTGGTGTAGAAAACGGAGCTCTGCCTCTACTTATCTGTGTGTTAGAGAGAAAAAGGCCATACCTCGAGGAGCTAATGGCTTGTTGGTGTTTTCAGTCACCAGATTCAGGTAGAAGATTTAGCTGAAGCTTGCAGCAGCACACACTTGGCTTTCTCATCTGTGTTAGCTTTGCTTCTAGTACAGAATTGAGTAGGATAGAAGAGACGGTTTTCCTGTTTGTGTCTGTGGCAACTTTGTAGATGATTTGTGGTTTAATCCTTTAAACATTTTCAATCATTTATCACCTCTTTCCCTGTAAAAGCATAAATTATTCAGATTCTAATGTTATAATCTTTTAATCAGATTATTTAATTTTGGAGAAATCAAGGTCACAATAGCAGCCCACACAGTTGACTCTGAGGAGCGACCTAAAAATTACAACACTTATATTAGTTTCTTTTTTTGGCCAGATTTTATGGCCTTCCTTCATACGATCAGATTTTAAATAAGATTATGTGATGGTGAGTCATGTACTTGGTCTCTGACCTCTTAAACAGGTACATATATGACTCGGACCCCTTTTCAGTCTGATTTTTTAAATGTTAATCTCTCACATGGCTTTCAAACTGTCGACAATATTGTACTCACGCTAATTTCTTTAGGCAATTGATCCATTCTTCAGCATAACTTTTGTTTCTTGGGTCTTTTCAAGACCTGTCAAAGGAAACAAAATGCTAACCTGACTTTAAGGGGCAAAAAAAAATCCCCCCCTCTACCCTGTACTATATTATTCTTTGTTCTCTGTGTGCATCAAAGTGACAATCCCACACTGTCTCAATTGAGCGAGTCTAGCGCAAAAATAAAAAACAGCCTGGCACTGTTCTAGGCTGGCAGCCAAACTGTTTTGTGTAGCTTGGTTCTGGCGGTGGTTTTCATAAGGCAGAGGGTCTACCGTCCCAGCGTCACTGAAGGAAGGCAAGCAGCCTTAGCCTTTCCTGCTCATGCCGTTTCTTTTCCCTCGTCTTCCTCTTTCTTCACGTAGAACACCATCATGAAAAAAATACTTTTTCTTAAATAGAGACATCGTTCTCCTCCCAGCTTCCACATTTCCTAAACGGCATTGTTCCGTATAGGAGCTTGTGCTATATTTGCCTTTTCCAGCTCTCTTAGAGATTTCCTTCACAGTTGCATTTTTGCCATACTCTTCAGAAAACCCTTTTGAATATTGCTAACTTTGGTCATGTTGACATAGTATTTTTGATTGGTTGGAATCTTGTCTTTCTTCACAGCTTATTATTTGAATTGAAACTCTTGAGTAACATTTGCTTATAATATATGAATTTTTATGCCAAGGTGTCTCTTGTTGGGACCAAAAAGCTTCCTATTGTTTTTTTTTTATTTTTGTCTAAAACAGAGTCTGTTCCTATCTTTTCTAGATTGAATGCTCATTTTTAGAATGTCTGATAAATGTAGCTGGAAAAGCAAGTGAGCTTTCACTCAATATAAAGATGTACATTTAAAATTTTTTCCTTTGAAATCAAAATGCAAGGTAGAACACAAAAGTGTTTTTAAGCTTCTCAATTATTTCTAAATTGTAGTTAGTGACGTACTCTTACAAGGGACGTGAAAATGTAGCTTTAGGATTTTTCAGTGATGATTTGAACAGGAGACTAGATTTTCACTATGAGCAAACATTCTGTGAAATTTCGTAGAATGTTCCTCAAGATGTAAATTGTTTTCTGTTGTATTAAGCAAAACAAATGATTTATATTCAAGTGATCACTTTAAAAATTAGTGTTTTGCAATCAAGATAAGTTAAATAGGCAGAATATGTTTTCTGAGGAGATTGATATTATTTTGACTGATTTTTATTTTTAAAATCATCAGTGATTTCTGGCAATAAGAAAATTACTTTAGGAGAAAAAACTCATGTCTTTTTGTAAGTGTGTAACAAATATGATGGAAAAGAAAATAAATAGTGGTTTGTGTTAAAATTATTAAGGTGAAACATTTTTATACCCCATATATGCTGAAAAATATATCTATTATGGGTGTAGTAAGATAAACTTGTACAATCTAACAGTTTTTTCCTCCCAGAGATTTCTGATTTAGAAGAGGCTTTAAAATCATTAAAAAGGCTTGTAAAACAGGTATATCAGATGTGTGCATTAAATAAACTCACCTGTTATTTTCTCTCATGCTCAAGACAGGTTCAGCAACATATTGGCTCATTACTTTAACAAAACAAACAAATACTCAAATTGATTTGTGTGTATAATGCATATGTATTAAATACTACAATTCTTACTTCCTCCCCAATGCTGTTTGTTTTTTTTTTAAATCTTGTATTTAAGTGACTTTTTCTGTAGAGCAGCTAAAATGAATCTGGGTGGCATGTTTGTTAAATTATATTAATTAAATCTTTAGGTCAAAATTTTAGCTTGAATGATAACAGTTTTGAGAAGGAATGCCAGTGAAACTGGTTTTTTCTCTTAGTTCAGTTAAGTACTTGACTATCTTGAGTCCTTTGTGTCAAGGTTTGGTAATATTAGAATTGGTGGTTAAGGATAATACAGACAAAAACTCTTTCATTCTGTATATTCACATATATTGAATAATGTGTTTTGTAGATTGAATACTGCTCATTGACTTTAAATACATTTTCTCCATTGATATGATTTTTATTTGCAATTAAGCTCTTTATCTCTTTTGTGGTAGGAATATATCTTTCAGTGACTTAGGAATTACAATGTGAATTGTCCTATTTATTTGTTTATTATAACTATACACAGAGACATAATGGAAATATATTTAAGACCTATAATGTTTGAGCAGTGTTTTTGATAAATGCTACTGAATTTTTCATTTTTGTAGGTAATAAATTCTGTAGTTTTGTTTCATTCAGGACACATATCAAGGCTGCTATTATCTTTATAGTTTGATATTTTACAGTTTGCAGGAGTTATGATATAGAAACTTAATCCTTACATTTGTAAAAGCATGGAAAATAAATTTATTAATGGATGCCAGCAGAACTGGATAAAAACAAGATTTATCGTTTTAACTAGGATTTTATTATATTATATACCACGTTTATAATTATGACTAGGTATTTTATGTCATTTGAATATCAGTACAGATTTTAAACATAACTCCTGGGTAAGTAGTGTTTGATGTTGGTAACATACAATGACAAATAGTGATTTCTAAGTTCATGTGGTCAAAAATATGAGTGATCTTCCCTTAACCATACAGTACGTACTTCAGTGTTAAAAGTCAGTAGAGTATTGCATGAAAGAGTATGTATTAATTCAGTTGTTTGATTCTCCCCTTAGTTTTTTGATACATTTTAATTCCCCCTGCCCGACATCTTATATTATCATTCTGTAGAATACTTTCACAAGTATTTCATATGTTTTCTGTGGCATCTCACACTGCTCACTTTTTATCCATAGTACCATATGAGTTCCCCCTTTCAGGTTTACGCTGCATATTTTAAGCTGCTGATAGTGTAAGTAGATTGCAAGGTAAAGTGACATTTAGCTTTTTGAGCTAGTCTCATTTTTAGTATGAGAGCAGGTTTTTTTTTTTTTTCCTCCCTGTCTTCAATCTTCTCATATTTCTCATTCAAACAATCTTACTAACATGGAACAAAGAAATTCAGAGATTTGGCTACAGCAGCAATTGAAATGCATGAAAAAGTGGCTACTACAATACAATTTTATTAATGAATGATCTACATTGGTTCCAGCTGTGTCCATGTGATTAGGCCTTCACTAGGCAACAATGGGTATTTCCCTATTGCTTTTATTTGATTTCCAAGAATGTGTCATCTGTTACATCAGCCCCTGCCAATATGCCCCCTGTAAAAGTGTTTTTTTTTTTCCCTTCCAAATTTCTGAAGCATAAGTTGAATACCCACACATATCCCTGCTGAAATATTGTTTCCAGTGGATAGTGGCCTAGGTTTGTATGCCTGGTGTTGCATACCAAAATTTCAGAATATAAATTAAAGTGAATGTTTATTAAGATTATCGATAAATTTTCGGAAGTGCAGTTGCCTGGTAATGCTAAAGATAGACTATTTTCGCTTTTACGTTTCCATCTTAATATTTTATTACAGTGGTATAATGTGTTATAGAGGTGGACAAGCTTGCAGATTGAAATGGGGCTTGTCCAGATTGTTCCCTTCCCTGGACCATATGGTATAGTTCTAAAAGCCTTTTGTACGCTGTCTGTTCAGCTTATTGTAAACTCAATCTTTAGTGCACCTAAAAAGATAACCAAATAAAAATGGGCCAGAGAAAAAAGACTTCGTATCATGTAAGGGCCCTAGAAAGATTTGTTTTAAAGGAGATAACTGTAGATGAAATTGAAGTTGAGATGACGTAAACAAAGGGACCTTATTCTCTGAATATTCTTTTGAGTTCATATAGATTGTCGTAGATTGCCTTTGAATGCTGATTTCAAAATGAAGGCATTTCTGTTATCTGCCTTTGCTTATTATCCTTATTTCTCTCATACTTGCAGTCTCCTGAGGAAGAGAATGTAGCTTTTATCTGTTTTACAGAAGAAGCCTCCACCTAAGAACAATGCCAAGGAATATATAAGCCCCCCCCCCCCCGTTTTATGAATATATGAGCTTTTCTTTGACTGATTTCGCTGAGAATTTAGGGCTTAAACTATCAATAATTTCACCCTGTTAGCCTTTCCCCATATTCAGAGACAGTTGTAAAATTTCTAATTCTTTTTCCTCCCCCCCCCATCCTTTACCTATTATGGTTCTATAATTCTATTTTAGGAAAAGAGGATAAGAGATTGCTTATTCCATATGCTGAGACTCTTTAAAAGCTGGGAATGAGAGTGGTTTCTCCTGACTCTCACCCCCCTTCTCTCCAAAATAAGCTACGTTGGAGAAGAGCATTAGACATTACCCATTGCTTTTTGGCACAAGAGACTTGAAGCTGAAATTCTACCAAATGGGGAAAAAAAAAAAGAGAGAGAGAGAGAGAGAGTGAGCCTGTGAAGAGCATGATTCTTTACTCTATCATTACCCTGAGCCACTGAAAGGGTAACTGAGAGGAACTCAAATGTTATTGGAATGTGTAATTTTCCTCTGAATGGCCACAGTGAAATATATTTGAACAAAAAAGGCAGAAAAAGTATATGTGGCGTATGGAGTCGATGGTGGTTGAAATTAATGAATCTTTTCAGCACTGTACAATAGAAACTATCCCAAGAACAGTATACATTTAAAATATATGTCCAACTGAAGCTTACATGGAGAGACAGATGATTACCTTAGGGAGGTTACTAGAGACAGGTGGATGCCGTGACGGTATAATAATGCTAGTGATAAGCTGGATGAAGAATACTTACTGGATATGTATTTTTCAAGTTTCGAATTTTTTGTTCGAAAACAGAATCACTGATTTCAAGTTGGGGGCAGTTTTTCCTATTTAAAAAATACTGTTATCCTGGGGTCTGTCATTTATTATGGAGATATTATCCGAGATGCTCACGAAACTGAAAAACATAGTTTATACTTTCAGGTAAGCTAGGTTCCTCTTTCCTCCTCTCTGTCCACTCTCATTTTTTATCTGTTTCTTCGCGACCTTCAGCTGTTTGTGTGTGTCTATTACATACATGAATGAGCCACATCATATTCTAAGCAATGTTATTTTATTGGCTTGGGGTATTGATGGTTTCAGTTAGGAAAAGAAGTAAAAATCTTGTAATGGCTGTGCCACAAAGGGATTTCCATGGAGGAATTAGAACATGTTTATTTAAGTAATCTAGGTTATAGGAAATTGTAGGAACACTGTGGACATGCAAATTCAAAGTTGTTTTTATTTCTTTTCCCTGGAAAGGACTAGACCACAGCCTGAATCAAGGAAGAAGGAGCCACAGATAGTCTAACTCAAATATCTCCTCTTTGTTGTAGCTTACTCTTAATGATACAAATGCCTCAGGCTCCAAGTAGTAGAAAATCTCACTGACTGTTACTCAGATGAGTATGGGTTTTATTTGTCTCATGTCTTAAGAAGTCTGGAGGCATTTAGGTCACAGGTGACTGATGCCATCAAGGGTTGTCCTTCTCCATCATACTTAGCACATACTTTTTGCTTCTTATTCCACAGATGACTTTTGTACCTATGCAAGTTGTGTTTACTTTGAAACAGGAAAGAAAGCGAAGGGAGCCCAGAAGCCTAGTTTTCATGGGGAGCTTTCTCCCTTTAGAAGAGGATGCCTGCTCATGGGGAATTCTGTACACTTCATCAGTCAAAAGTGTGTCACATAACTACCTCTAGGATGAGAGAAGAAGTCTTTTAGTTTTCTAGTCTTTATTTTGGAGGAAGGCAGTGGGGAAGGAGACTTGGAGTGAGTGAGGATGGATCCACCCCGAAGTTACCTGCTGTTACCTCTTCGTTCTTTTCTATAGTTAGTTGCTTGGACCTCTGAACTTTCTGGATATTTGGTATAGAAAGCAACTTGCTGTTTGTTCCCTTCTGACATCCAGTACATGTGTTTTGGTTTTGGAAAGGTATGTTTCTGTGTCTGAGGACAGATTTTGCAATTAGGTCATCTTGGTCTTCTTACACTTAGCACAGTCCCTAGAGAGACCCTCAATAAAACACTTGTTGAATGAATGGATGAATGAATATTAAGATTCCGTTATATTTGTTAATATTATTGGTATAAATCATTTATATATGTAAAGGGGACAGTCATATTTTTAATTTGTGAGGGGTTGTGAACTAAATTTTATAGAATTGTTCATTATTGTTAAAGGGACATCAATGTAAAGATGTCAACGTTGTTTTGCATAGAAGATATTTAGTTACGTGGGTGATAGAAAAATCATCAAAATGACTTGGTACCAATACTTTTGATGGAGCACGTTCTTCCATGAGTAAATAAAAAATATAATTTCTTTTTAACTCCATGCATAGATTATTTTTTAAACAACGATGTCTTGTAGTACTTCTGTATTAAGATATCAGTTTTTGAAGACATAAGCAATTTGAGCTTATTAATAAGGCAAACAAGTCATTTGATAATTTATGTTATTGATATTGAGTTATAGGATGGAGTTTTTAGATCCTTGGAAGCCTTATGGCTAAAGCACACTAAATCAGATTTTATCCTAGGTGACCTTTTGGGTGTATCCTTTCTTTTAATTCTTAGAGTGACAGCTTCATATTTTTTCACAACACATGCAAGCTGTTACATACAGTAGAAAAATATGTTCAAAAGGAACCCTAAGAAGTCATCTTTACATCTGCTTGCTTTGCCCTAAACTGTATTAGAGGATTGCAGGCTACTTCTTTATTCAAAACCTGCAGAAGAAATGGCACAGGTTGTAACTTGGTAGTGTGAGTCAGTACCTCGCAAGTCCTCCTGTGTCTTACCTAAATCTTTGTTGTGTTTTCATTTGGTTTCTTTTATTTTGACCTCAGAGGACAAAGCAAACAACTATCCGCTGTCTCCCATGCAACATCCCCTATATAGCACTATTTTAATAAATTCCTCCCTTTTCATTCACGATGGCAGGGTTGTTGGCACCTTAATTACTAAAACAACCTGTGCATGGATAGAACTTATCTCAGAGCAGGGAGTGTATTCAAGTGTCTGGAACTCAAATTTTCTATCTGAGCAGTTTATAGTCACTGAAAATAAAGGAAGCCCTTTTAACATTCAGAAGCAGTCCTGGGAGAGGGTTCCTATACAATCACAATTTAGGCAAGATAGTTTTTGAGATTTGGACTTGGAATTGGGTATCCATAGTCAGTCCCTGGGTCCTTAAGTTGCTGTTTTGGTCATACTTTAGGATGTCATAATTTATAGGGGAGCACTTTGTGCTTAAAAATACTGCTTGTAAAAGTTCAGCCCTTTCTCAGTATTTTCACTTTTGCATTCCCAGCAATCAGTCGTGTGTTTGGCCCAAAGTAGGCACCGGGTAAATCTTTGTTAAATGAGTTGTTCTGGTATTCCTTGGTAATGCTGCCTAATACAGGTAGCTTGATGCTTTGCATTTCCCCATTCCTCTTTAATTTTATGCTGCCCAGTAAGCATTCATGGTTTACTTTTTGTTGTCTTTATGTTCCCGTTCGGTGATGTCCACAGTGCTTCAGAGCATATTTGAACAGCTGACGGCTGTAGTGACGCCTGGACAGTTCACTTCATGATGAGGCTGTGACTTTCAGTTCAGCAATGCCTCTTTTGTTCCCTTCCTTCATAAGGTGAGGGCTTTTTGTTGTGTATTGATGAGAATTCAAAATACATTAACTGAGTGTCTCTTCTTTGCTGGATTATGCATGCATATAAACATGAATTGTACCCAAACTCTGCTGCCACAAAACGGAAATCTGGCTGGGAGGACACACATGTGTCCGATATAACTATAGTATGGGTAGGATTGTGGTAACGCTCTAATTGGGGTACAAGCCAAGTTGGTGGTACTACAGAGGAAGGAGTAATCACTTCTGACAGGCTGGATATGAGTAAGCAATTGACTTAAACCTTCATGGAAGAGATGGGATTGCGGTGGAGTCTTGAACTATATATGTAGGAATCTGACGGGTAATAAAGGTGAAAGGGTTCCAGAAAGAGGAAGTAGCACTGGTAGTGCTTGGTGGTGAGAACGTGTATGGGATGTTTGGTCGTGGAGTCTGTTGTGTCTGGTGTAGCAGTGTGTCTGTGAAAGTGGTAGGAATTGAAGATAAAAAGGAACTTGGCACCAAATTGTGCGGGGTCTTGTTTCTTGCTAAGTAATTTTTCTTTCTTCTGTAGAAATAATCATAGGTTTTTGAGTGGAGGATGGGCACTAAGATACCTGTAAGTTTCAGAGGAAGAATGAAAGACAGATGAAATGTAGTTGCGGGTGAAGATGGTGAGGGAAGCTGGGGGCAGAAGGACCTGGGAGGGGAGGGGCTGATCCCAGAGGCCTGGGGTGGGTCAGCTAAAAGCCCCGCCCTTTGTCCTTGCATTCAAAGTTGTGCACCAGTGTCCTGGCTGGCAATTTGGAGCCTTCTTCCCACCTACGTCATTTTGCAAGACTGTTGAACATGCCTCCCTTCCCCACACCTGGGAGACCAAGTATTTTAGCCTGAGTTCTAGAAGAAAGCCAAAGAGGGAAAAGGTTGAGTGGCTGTTGCGTGAACCTAGTGTATCTGCATATTTCTTCAGCTCCTCTTTGTAATCGGGATCCTGGCTTAACACTGTGCTTTTTAGGCTTTTGGCTGTTCTTCTTTGTGTGTGTGTGAGTGTTTGAGCTTTCTTTTTTTTATTTTATTTTGTTAACATTTTTTTTTATTGAATGATAGTCATTGACTGTTTTTCTTAAAGTAGAACTGGCTATTGGTCCCTCTCTGAGACCTGGCTTAACTGTTTTATAACATTTATCACCCTGGGTTGTAATTATATCCAGGCTTGAGACCAGAAACTATATTTGGGTTATTTGGGTCATCTTAATATCACAAAACACTTAGCTTAGTGTTTAGAATGTAGTCGTTCAATAGATGCTTGTTGAATAAAGCAGATTCGTTTGTGCTTTGCTGTCACACCCGCCCTTCCTGCTCTCTCACATGACAGGCGTGTTCCCTTTCAGGTTCTGGCTGTGCCTGCTGCCTGGAAGGCTTTACATCCAGAGCTGCGTAGCCCCCTCCCTTTCTTCTTCTGGCTTCCGTTTAGATGTCACCTCATCAGTGAGGTGTCCTCTGACAACTGCACAGAAAATACTACCCTTCCCCAACCTCGTCCTCAGCAGCCCCTGTTCCCTGTGATCCTGTGTGATTTTTCTGTATAGTTCCTGCCACCATCAGATGTACATTTACCTGATGGTTGTCTTTTGACTCCAATTAAAAAGAAATTTCTTATGATAACACGAACATTTTGTTGTTGTTGTTGCCAGATTTATCCCCAAATACTTGGAACAATGATGGCTACATAGTAGGCACAATAGAAATTTGCTCAATGAATGAATGGTAAAAACTAGACTGCAAAGGAGAATAAACATTCATCTGCAGGTTTGTTTATAGGTTTATGCAAGTGATGGTATTGTTAAAACTTTTATGATATCAACTCATTAATATTGTGCTCAGAAAAATAAAAACAAATTCTATTTTCTGTAGATTGTGCCTGTGAAATCTAATTATGGATTAGTATTTGTTTTAAAAATATTTGAATGCCAAGCAGATCTAGTCAGAAAACACTTTTATTATCCATGCCAGCTTAATTTCTAAGGCAGTGAAATGGAAGACTGTCATTTCAGCAAGCAACTTATTTTCATTTGTGAGAATGGAATATTGTGAATATTCTAATTGATTTTTGAGGATGGTTTTACAAGAAAATAATCCTTGTTTCTGTACCCTGTACATTTGCCCTTAAAACAGAAGGAAACTAGAAACAGTCATGGACATTCTTTGTTCAGGAAGGTGCACACTTATAACTGATTTTGGGATCAGCCAGTCCCAAAGTAAAAGGTAAATCTTGGGATACAGAAAACTTTAAAAAAAGTCCTGATTTAAAAAATCCCTTTATATGTATATTTAAAGCTTCCAAAGAGATCTAGGCTGTTTATCATGAGCTCAAGCTTCTCTTTTATTATATTTTACTGCAAATTCACTTGGATATTTTTCCAGAAATCTGAAGTCTGTAATTTGGCAGTAAAAAAGTTGGTTATCAAATCAATATTATTATATGGCTTTTGGTGTCATAAGAATTCCCTTTTGGAAACCTATAAAAACTCATTTTTTTCTCACCATAAACTTTATCTGTCACTTTTCTATAAGGTCAGAGTACTAATGTTGGAGGTGATCTGCTCTGGGACAGAGAGTCAACAAAGTGGTAATAAAGTTAAAAAATGCCACTAGGCACTTTCCTAGGATTAGGATTTCTTTTTCATATCAAGTTTGTGCTCATTTTAAAATATGGAAAATTGTGTTTTGATTGGTGTATTCTTAGTGTCCCTTTAAAAATCGATGGAACGATAAGCTTGCCTCTAATTTTTGATTTAGGTATTTTATATTTTTATTAGTATTTGTGTATTTTTCTGGAGGTTAATTCTTAATTACTTGTATACTTTTAGTGGTAGGTTGTTTTCTTTCTAGATTTGTAAGTTAAGTTTTTCAGTATAGACAGTTTTAAAAATGAAATATGATGAAATGGTTACATTAGGAAACACTCCAGGAATAATAGAGTTATTTCTTATTACTTCTTGAAAATGAAACATAATATTTAAATTGTAAAAAGTACTAGGACTTGGAGGTTGCATTTAAAAGTATTTCTCTATTAAGTCTGAGTTGCTGTTGGGTTATATTTATTGAGTATGCTTTCACCTACCGTGCGTATATCTAAGTATAGGAAAAATCTGAGTATATGGGAGGAGACAGCCTTTTCACATTGCAAGACTGTGTCTCTAGAGTTTAAATAGCCAATCAGTCTCATTTCTTTTTTTAAACATGTGTAACACATATGGATGATTATGCAATAGCATTTTTCTGCTTTCTTAATACAGACACTTTGGAAATTAAGTGTGAAACTAGAAGACATTCTTTTCACTTTTATTCACCTTAATTAAATATTGCCTCTTATTTCGAGATTCATACCTAATTATTTAAGGCACAAATTAATTTTGACATTTTACTTGAACTTTAAAACTTTGAGTTTGCACTATACTTCCTCATGTTCCTATTCAAAACCGTTAAGTATCAAAATAATGTTTTAGTTCCTAACGCACTCTGTCAAAGTACAGCCCCAGGTTTCCTATATATAGTAAAGAAAGATCTTTATCTGTTTATAATTATTTAATAGTTCAACTACATTCTTAAATTAATTGAATATTGCTTTTATTTTATGCATTAGACAGGCAGTATTTGCAAAACCAAATTATAGTGTTTGTGACTAGCAGTAGCCCCATTAGTTTAACCTTTGATGATTAGTTTTTTAATAAGTTTCTTTATAGCAATAGCAGTTAAAATAATTTGAAAACCACTTGCAATCTCCTGGAAGGGAGTAAGCCTTCAGTAATTGGGAAGTAGTTTGTTATTTCAAACGATTTGGCCTCCTTCCCTAAAGTTAAGAAAAATTTATAGTTTCTTTTAATTGCAAGTTGAAACATATTCAATGAAGATAACTTGAAGAATAAAATGAAGTGCAAAGAGAAAAACAGAATCATTTGGAATTCTACCGTAATGATTATTTATGTCTACCTGTGTGCACAAGCACGCTCTCTTATTGTTATCTGCTCATTTCATTGTATATTTTCATATATTCGTTTCATGCAGTCACACAATAGTAGAGACATTTTCCCATGCCAATAAATATTCTTCAGTATGATTTTTGATCATTAATCACTTAATACTTTTTTTTTTGATAGTTTGATTGCTTTCAACTTGGGGCAGACTTTAATAAAGATTCCTGACAATTTCCAGGATTAATTCTTAGACGTGTTACTGTTGAATCAAAAGATATGTCCAGTTGTCAAGCTTTTTGTATTACGTTCAAATGTGATAGTAAATTTTAATATTTCAAAGCAAATCTAGCCTTACACATTAGTAGAGTGGATAACAGCCCTCAGGCTGTGTTTTCAGGACCTGAGAGAGACAGGTCATTTTAATTCACAGACTGTTCTCACCTCCAGTTGACCCATGAACAACTCAGGCTTGAACTGCACAGGTCCACATATACCGGGATATTTTTCAGCAGTAACTACTGCAGCACTGCAGGGTCTGTGGTTGGTTGAAATTGCACATTGGAAGGAACCCACTGTAAATTACACACAGATTAAGCCCCCACTCCCTCTCATTGTTCAAGAGTCAACTGTACTTTGCAGATGGCTGAAATTTTGCCGTCACCTGTTGCCCATTTGTCACATACGTGTACTCCTGGAGAGGTGACGCATTGTGCCTGGCAAGGATTTACTCTGAACAATCTGAAGGAGTTTATCTGATATTTTAAATTTAGTTCTTGCAAGTGAAGTTTAGAAACAAGGCAGGAAAAGAGACATTAGAGCACTGAGCAAGAGGAATGGTAAGCGGAAACAAAGCATTGCTTTGCTTTGCTCAGTTCTACTAAGATCATTTGAACAACTGTTATATGAAATTCGAGGTATTATGTACCTAGTTTTAGGAGTTTAAGTTATAATCTCTTCTGCAGTGATTCAGGCTGTTTGTTAACTGTGAATGCTAATTAATCCAGTAGAGAGACTTACGGTCCCTGCTATGGTACGCATGTATGCCGGATAGAGATGCAAGGGGGAATTAATTAACTCCTAAGCAACCTTACTCTGTTTGAACACACTGTTTGCAAAGTGGGAAATTACTTCCTTAAGAGATGTTGAAGATGCAGAGTGCAGCTTTGGGTAGTTTGCAAAGAATACTCTGTACTCTAGGGTCTGCCTCATTAGACAAAATATTTGTATCATTGGAATGTCTCCTTGAAAAAGCCATTGATAAAGAGATAATAGTGACAAACAAGGCCACTAAATAGATAAAAGTCATAGTGCTTGCTCCAATCAGGAAACTTTGAGCTATTGCTACTTATCTTCTATTCACTGGAAGCTTGTGTGTCAGATGATATGGGCAAGCCTGTGTGAAAGTATGGAGAATAGTAGACCGTCTAGAAATTATATGCCGTTGTCTCTGTAATGCCTTCACTTTGCACAACATGCTCGATCCTAAATATCTTCAGGATATTAAAATCCCAGTCTATTATTATCAGACTGACTCTTTTTCTTATAATAGTGGGTAGCTAATGATATGCCCCTTGTGATATTTAAAAATAGTGATACAGCTCTCATTACCACATCTATTAGCCCCAGATTTACTCAGCCCTGGTCTAAACTGGGTTTCTGGGCTTTTTAAAATTTATCAGTAACAATTTCTAGACTCTGTCTAGAGATGCCTTCTTAAAACATTAGTAGATGTCTTAGACCATTGGTAAATCAGAAGATGCTTGAAAAATATATGGCACCTAGAAAAAGACCCACTGCAATGAATAAATAGAAGAAAATGTACTTTTAACTAATCCCACTTCTAGTAAACTTCTATATTCATGTAGAGCTTTGGAAGTAAGAGAAGTGTTAGTAAATATTTTAACTGATGCAGCTTTAAAACACAGTTTTATTGGTTTGTATCTTAAAGAACAGACTCTAGGACTGATTTCACCTCAGACTTCCTAATATCATTTAAAAAAATATGTTACTGCAGGATGACTTTCACTGACATAAAATGTATATTAAATTATTAAAAGTATCTACACCATACTAAGGATTTCTATTTCTAGCCCTTTAGTCCTCTGTGGAAATTTCTCCTCCTTCTCCCAACTGTTTACCTGATATTCTTTTGCCCCCTGATTTTGCATTTCTTTTAAGTTGGTTTCCCTCACTGATAAACAGATTGAGTTGTTAGATTATGTCCTTTCTATTTTTCACTGGAAGTGAGTAAATCCAGAACGTTATACTTGGTGACATTTATTTCAACTCATCAAGGGAATGCCACCCATGTTTGCTTGGGTTACTGCACTTCAAATAGGACGTTGAGAATGTTTGTGTGTTAGAGTAACTATGCTATTTCTGTTTCAGAGTTAACTGAAAATGTGATTCGCACCTCCCACTTGGAGAGGGAAACTTCCCAACAATTTTTTATTTAGTTAATACAGATTAAGTTCTTAAAAGATGTTAGCGTGAGACACACCAGTGCCAGTGTGGTTAAGACTCTGTTAGTCATTTTATTTTAAATTTATTTGGTGTGTATATTTATAATTACCTTGCACAAACCAGGTCTGAGTTAAAATTTGGCATGGAAGTCAGTGTAGTAGCAAGATAATGCTTTTGTCTAATAAACAATGTCCATCTAATGATTAAACCAGTTGAATCCGCCAGGTTATAGACCTGACTGTCCTTGGGTTAAATACTCTTACAGAGTCCGGTCAGGTCAGAGAAGATTGTTGCCCGTGGTGTGAAACATGACTTCTAAACACCTCAGCAGGACTGCTGGCAGAACTGTTTTCCTTAGAATGAGTTGTGACTTTCTGAATACCGTAAGATGCCACCTGTTATATTTAGATGGTGACAGAATGTGTGCATTAAGTTCTGTCTGTGAGAGTAAATGTTAATTAGTAGTAGTAAGAGGTGATTGTGTGTGGTTGATAATAATAAAGGTCTTGGATGAGTTAGGAAGAAATTGTCAAGGCCATTGCTAAAGGGTTTTATGGCTTACTGACTCAACCCACATTTGTCGAACCCCTTCTGTTTGCTAAGTGTGGGGTTACAGTGGTCATCAAGCAGACCTGGTCAGTGTCCTCATGGAACTTAATGTCCAGTGGGGGATATGGATATTATATAATCACCTATGTAAATATAGTCTGCAAGTGATAACTACCAGGAAGTACTACAGATTGTTATTTCAAGGGGACTTGGGCTTTGACGGCAACTGTTGCAAATTATGAAATAGGCTGACCTATTCAACCCCATGGCTGACCTCCTCACTGCCTGCTCCACACCTTTCCTGTCGTGTGAATCTTGGATACTCTTTCCTCCATCCTCATCCTGAAGGTCTACTATCCCATCAAAAAGTTGCCAGTTTAGAGCTGGGGGAGGGAAGTGAAAGACAAGAGTTGTGAGGTAAGAGGAGGGATGATTATGCAGGCCTCAGGAAGGAGTCACAAAAGTTAGAGTTTCATGACCCTAACCGTTTGGTATTCAATTTTGTGTGACATACCACTGATGTCCTAGGTTTGCAAACTATTGGGGGTTATTATTGAATATAATATACACTAAGTGTATTTATCGTCTAATAGTGACATTTACATCCCACATGCACGTACATTTCTATTGTAATATTTATCATTTGCGTAGTAATAATGATTAAATATTGATATTTAAACCCCAAACTCCAAAGACTGGAAAATGGAGGCACCTTTTATTTGGTCATATCATGTGCCTGGAGTGAAGTAAATAGGAAGATATGTCATTATGGGGTTAGATGCCCCGGGTTTAAACCCTTGCTCTGTTACTTACGCTTTGATGTCAGCATTCTCTGTTTCTTCTTCTATAAAAGGGAAATGATTGAGCAGTGGCACCAGCATTCCTTCCACGCATGATTCTGTGATACACCCTGGCTTCTCCACTTAGGTCCCCATATCTGAATGGGTCAGGTAGCCCAGTTTTCTCCCACTGAGCTGATTTGCAGCCCATTTCAGGAAGGTAGAAGGCTTGGAGAAATGCCATCTTGAGAAAGCAAATACATTATTCATCTTGTCAAACTTTTATAAAATGCATAATTGTTGGCAGAAAGTATTTAAAAATGCCTTTTTTTCTTCCCTGCTAAATAAAAGCCTAATTACTAACTGTGGGATGGGATCTCCAGACTGATGGTGAGGGAACTGGTTTCTCATCCTGCTTCCACTTCTAGTATTAAACTGGGATGACGATAGATCAAACAGAATAAAAGACTGAAGGTGATTTTCAAAATTAATGGTTCTCACTGATATTCTCTTAGGCCATGAAACTTGCTTTGGCCTAGAATTCAACTGTTTATGGTGTTTCTCTGATTTCTTTAATCATGGTTACTTCTGTTGTGTTCGTAGGTTAAGATAAACACACATCTCCATGAACTTAATTTATTGATTTCAGTAGGTTCTGCTTTCTGTGAACAATAAGAAAAAAGAATAAATATTTGAAAGAGAATATAGTAAACTGTGTTCAGATATCCTAGCTGCTTGAGTTGGTTTAGGCTTCGGGAATAACGGGAGGTCAGTAAGTAGCGAGTAGAGGTCTACCTAACACTAGTTTGCTCAGGACCTGTGTTAAGGTGAACACAACGTTACTTGTTTAAAGGCAGAATCAGCTTCCTATTTCGTCCTGATTTTCACTTCAAGCTCTACAGAACCTTAGTGGCATTCACTATGTGTCAGATCCTGGGATAGCCCCCAGGAAAGTAATGGCATGGTCCCCATCCTCCAGATTTCTTATAGCCCCATAGGGAAGCAGGGCCGTGGAAACAGAGCGAAACAAATAAAATGATACTGTGCAGAGTAGAAAGGAAGTCATGTTTAAGAGCATTTCAGGGACAGGCTTCATAGAATTGGTGATTCACGTGCAGAAATTTTTTAAAAATTTCATCAGGCAAACGTGAAGAAAAGGCTGATGGAATAGAGATAAAGGTGCGAAGTCACAGCAGTGTAAAACAGCTTGGTGTGGCTGCCAGGATCCTGGGGACGTGGGGGCAGGGGACTGAGGTGAGAGAAGGAGAGCCAGGCTGTGGCGAAGAGAAAAGAAGAGGCCAGAAAAGGAAGGGCTTAACTGCCGTGTGTGGGGTCTTGGGTTTTGTCCTTGGTGATGGAGATATGGAAGGCTTTTGAGCTTGCCACTTCACAATCACGTTTGCATTTTGGAAGATCATTTGTGGCTGGGTTATGGAGAATGGTGGGATGGGGGCCGGATTGTATGGTAGCATGGAGACCTGGTGAAAAGGGTAATGCCATAGTTCAGTTGAGTGGTGAGACGGTTTTCTGGTATAAAAGCTTCTATTGATTCATGAATACACTGCCACATTTTAAAATGTCAGCAAATTGAAAATATTTTTAGCATTCAGCAGAACTAATTCATTGCTACTTTTATAGTTTAAAATTATTCATGTAATTGATAGCAATGAAAAATGGAAAGAGGGTAATTTATTTGTCAGTGGAATTAAACCAGTACATTCACAAAAATTTTTTCATAGTTATAATTCTGCTGTATAATGTGGAATATAACTTTAAAACATTTGAAGTAATGAATTGTAACATATATATATATATATATATCTAGTTGTTTGTGGAAGTTATGCATATTGAAAATAAGTGAATGATGTCATAATGCTGGTTCATGTAGATATTTGTCCAATTTGCATTTGATACTGACAGTTACAACCAAGACTTTGTATTAACTCAAGTCATAGAACAAGTGATGGATATTTTTAAGCAGAAAGTTAAATCCCAAATTGAGAAAGAATGAAGATATTTGTCAGGGAAAATTAAATAGCCATATATGCATATAAGATTATAAGTTTGAAAAGAGTATGTGGTAAAAGATCATTGCTAATCATATAATTGGAACAGCACATTTGAAGATAGCTTTAAATTGTCTCACAAACAGTGTGGCATATAAGTCTTCTTACCAAATCTTTGTTTTGGTGCATAAATCCTCAGTTCTTAGTTACCACAATAGGAAACAAAAGTCAGAGCTGAAGAAATTAGTATATCCATAGCCTTGTGAGGGAATAAAATATTAGAGTGCTACACCGTTTTCAGTATGAACTCCAGATTTTAAAAAAAAAATTGCTATTTAAGTACATAGCACTATACAAGTTATCATAAATGTTAGATTGTATGCCCCATAATCAAATAATGGAATAATGATCAGTTTCTGTTACACATTAAACTAATGCTCAGGAGTCTGATTTCACTCCTCACTATTAGTCAGACTTTAATTATGTAGAATATCGTCAGTGCCTATAGTTTATTGCAGTGTGTTTGATAGCAGATTATACATCAGTCTTCAGAGATTACACTGAGGCTTTAGAGGTGAGGATGAATTTGCTATGCTTGGCTTTTATGAAATGTTTTTATGATAACTTTTTCCTTGGGTCTGTTTATCTCCCCCCACTCCCCCCTGTGATAATAGAATGTAGTATGATACTTTGAGGGAACTCTTTTATCAAAATATCTTTTTACTACAGATTCACCCTTAATAGGTTCTGTTAGGGGAATCAATCATGACATGTTTCAAAGCAGAAGTATTTTCATGCTTTTTTTTTTTTAACTATTTAATGAGATTTCAGGTATATTTTAACAACTGGGGTTTCCCTGATGAATCATTGAAATAAGTGAGTGGGCTGGAAGGTAACACGAACTTTTCTCAGTACTGCCCTATTTTGCTCTGCTGGGTTATGGGTTGCTTTTTAAATAGAACCTGGGTGTGTTGGAGTTGGTGGGTGGAGGCGCAGAAGAGGGGTGTGGAAAGGGTCAGTTAGAAAGTACCAGGTAAACCTCTCATGACCTATTGGGAAATCCTACTCAAATTCTACTTTCCCCACTTCATACCGTTTAGTATTTAAGGTCGCTAATTTTTGCTCTACCAAGCTCAGCCTTCCAAATAGTGTACATATAGGCAAATAGAAAATATATTTTCAGCAACTGATTGAAGTTTAAGGTATGAAGCCACGTGTGGATTAGCCTACGGAATCAATTTCTCATGTGTGTGGGATTAAAACCGTTAAAACAATCATCACTGAAACCATACCTTCCTACAACGAATAGCAGTAAGGTGTCTGTGGAATATATTAATACAACAATTCCTCTGATTTAAAATTATTACTTGGTATTTGGTTGGAAAATTATTTGAATATTATAGGTAACTGGATTGACATCATATATGAGGGCTAATTATGGGTTTTCTAATGTGACTTAGGTTTAGTTTTGAAAAATACACATGATTTATTTATACTTAGCACATTTTTTCCAGTAAATCAGTGGCATATTGCAAATTTCCTTTATCTACACTGTTAAAACAAAAACAAAAACAAAAAACAAACAAAAAACCCCTCAACTGCCACAGCAGTTGTAACTGCTAGAGGAGGTAGACAAAAATGTAGTTCACCTTGAAAATGATCATGGCTCAGGGAATAAAAAAACTGGGTCAAGCTTAAAATAAATGCAGGTACGGTGACAAAAGTTTTAATGCAAATTTAAAAATATTCACACCATTGGTTTCAGGCAACTTTTGTTCTTGGTGATCTTATCAATGCATGATTCATTTTTAATTGAGATGACTCTAATGGCACCTTTTCATTTTGGTCAAAATATTTATATGAAATATTTGACTTTTCACTTTGTATTCCCTTTTAATTGTAAATGTAAAAATTTGGAAAGGCAGATAATTCTCAGATAGATCATTTTGACCTCTGATGACCTTAAATAGAATTTGAAGTGGTTTAAAATTCCAGTGTCTGCTTTGGCTCGTTTTATATTGCTAATTTAATGTTTAGCATTTAACTAAGTATCATTAAATCATAGTATTGATAATGAATTAAACTTTCATAAAGCCTTAATAGTGTAGTAGATTCTCATTCATCTGGTGTCACTGGGGAATAAAATATGCTGAAGAAATGAGGTGTTGTTTTTTTTTTTTTTAAACTGAAGCTTACTTGTTTAAGCAGAAAAACTTAAAAGTTGATCAAAATTTATCTGACACATTTTTATACTCTTTTAGGGAGCAAGAGTGGACTGGCCATTTACGCTTTTCTTAGCGTCATAAAACACCATCATTCTAGTGCCTTGCAGAAAGGACCTGGGCTTTCTGTTTGGTATTTATTCTCCAACGAGAGAAGTGTTGTTTGTTTGTTTCTTCCTTTTAAAATGCCACACCCCTAATTCTGATAAACTTTCTCAGTTTAAATGTCCCAGGGTTTAAGGTCTGCGATGGCTGACGTGCTCATGCTTTAACAGAGTCATAAACCCAGGCACCTGTGTAAGACATTTGGCTGCGGGTGGGTTCACCCACCATCTTTTGGCAAACGCCTGGTCACAGCCTCCTGCCATGAAGGAGACCCTCTCCTTTGGAGTAAGGCCTTTCAGTGTTGAGGTCCTGTTACTGCTGTCCCCAAACACTCACTCTCCAGGAACCATTGCTTGTGGGGCAGTGTCTGTGTTTACCTGGCATGCTCGTGAGCATCTACAGTGTCAGGGTGACCACCTGCAGTTTTCTGGGATTATTGCTTAAACAAGCAAATGGTGCACTTCCTTTATCTTTTAGTTAAATGCCAGCCTAATAGCAAAAATCCTTTTTAACAAAGTGTGGTTTATTTTTTATTTTTCCAACTCATGCTCATATGTTTCCAGCAGTGTTTTCTAAAACAAAACTCAAGCACAGTGAAAGTATTTGAACTGTTCTTTAATGTGCTGTAATGACATAGGTTTGAATCTTATATTTAAAAATCAGCTTCCCCTCTTTTCCTTACACCTAGTGGGAATCGTCTTTCTTCCAGGTTGGGCTTTGGGAAGAGTACAGGGAAGAACGTTATTTTGTTCTTGCCACAAAAGTTGCAGTAGAAGTAAGTGGGGAACTGCCAGGATTTGTCTGTCTCCACAAAACAAGCAGAACAAATTTCCATGAATCAAAGCCACTAAGTATAGTTTTCAGAGATGGTAGGACATAGTTACTCTCCCTAGAAAAATACCCCAAATGCAGGCACACCCGTTGGCTTCTAGAAGAATGCTCAAGTAAACGCTAGTTCAAACCTGTACATTTCACTCTTCTTACTGAGCTATTAAAGGGGTGGAAATCTGCTATAACTATAATCTTTTTTCCCCTTTTCTATTTTTCAACCTCCCACATATTGGTGTTCAGTTCTGCTTACTGAGTGTCTCAACTTTACAGCAGCACCTACACGTACTGCCTCCACAGTGGCTGATGGTTTGCAGATAACTCATGATTCAGACCCGTAAGAAACAACTAACTACATGGCATAGTACGCGCTGTAGATTAATCACGGGAAAGGGCAGAGTAATGAAGAATCAGAAAGCTTTGTTCCCCCTAATATTAACATTGCTTTCTTTGAGGTTTTATGAGTGAAATATTCTCTAGGGTGGTTTATATCAAATTCCATCATTTGGGGAAATATCTCAGGTCATTTTTATAAGAATCTTTTGGAGACATTTTAAGCATACACACCTTAGTGTGATTAGCTCAGAGGAAATAAAGCAAGATAGTAGATTACTGTCATATGATGTGGTAAGCAAATTAATGTTGAACTGCTTTTACTTCTTCTTGAAACCTTTGATACAATTTCAAAATTGCCTTTCATTGGTTTTTCATTTATGTTCTAGAAATTTCCATCATTTGAAGGATTAATGGCTATCACATTGTTCAACTTGGAGGCTGTCTGTTAACTTATGGAATGCAGCATTATTAAAGGTGAAGCCTCCAACCAGCCTGAAAAAAATCGAGCCTCTGCATAGCTCAGTTTCTGAGTTTACTTCTTACCCACAAAATCTGTGGGACCCTCAAATTTATATTTGAAATACAGGCTGCTGGTAAGGAATGGGTGACACCCACTGCCTTTCAAGTGCTTGTGTACTTCCACCTTTCCCACCTTTCTTTGGTGACTAGAGAGCTGTCCCTGAGGATGATTGATTTTAAAATGCTGGAGGATTCTAAGATATCCCTTCTCCTTAAGTAAGATGGTTTATACTAATAATGGGAAGGGCAAAAGACCTTATTACTCTTTGTTAGCTATTATGCTTCAATTTTCTCTTCACAATACATCTCTGAGGTTGGTGCTGTTACCCTTGCTTCAGAGGTAAGACTAAATCCTGCCTCGTTAGGTAACTTGTCCAAGGTCATACAGGTCGGTGGAACGTGACCAAGCTGAGCTTCAAACTTGTATCTCCCTGACCCCAGGGCTCATGCCTTTCCCATCTGAGGAACACTGCTTCCTCTTTTGCAGAAATATGTGTTTGTATATTTTCCCCAGAAATGCTCATTGGAAGATTCAGACATCAAGAAATAAAGTTTTTTCCACTTCAGTTATTTCTTTGAGAACCATTTGAGAATTTTTGCTTTGAAAGACAATTTAAGCAGGCGTTGCTTTGACTGAGAGAGGTAAAGCACAGTTTTCTTAGTTAAGAGCATCGCTGAGTTTTTGAGACTAATAATTTTGTGAAACAACATTATTAAAGAAAGCAATATGCTGTTTAATGAGTGGTGTTTACTTAAGTCATAAAGGAGAATTCAAACATCTTGGAGTATTTTTTAAACAATGTAGTTGTTACATACCAAGTAATATTTCTTCTTTACTTCTTACAGGAAATAGCATATAATTTTAAATGTATATGAAAGTTTTTACATTCATACATATATTTTTATTTCACTGAGTACATTAACAAAAGTCATATTATTAAAATAAAATGTTGCTCGACAGCCAATTCTCTGTGATGAAAATTTTACATCCTTAATAACAACGTTACTTTATTGCTCATAATGCATTTGTTGCTTAAAGAAAGACTAGAAATTTTGCTGGTTCACATACAGCTTTACCCCACTTTTTTGGTCTTCCTTTGGGGGAAGGATACTGACAGTAGTGGGGAAGTGGTCAAGGTATGTGCCATGTCTGAGGAAATTGTGTCCGAAGATTTTTAACCCTAGAGAATTGAGATTTGAATATGAATGTGCTTTCTTTGAAAGATGGATTCACTGGGGGCATTGATAGCTGGTGAATTTAAAGATGGATGAATATGAGAGTTCCAGAATCAGAGCATTTCTGGACTGGAAGGGTCCATACAAGTGAAGAGCTCCCTTGGAGTGGAAGTCTGAGGACATGAATTCAGTGACTGTCCAAGTCTGGATGGAGCCCTCGGCCAAGTCAGTTCTGAGTTTCCTGGGTCAGGGTCAGAGCCATTCCACCGGGAAGTGTCATCACAGCAGGAGAGGGCTTTAAACTTCCTGGAGTAGGAGAAAAAACCAAGTCATTGTGGAAGCAATCTTAGGCCATGAAGAAAACAGAAATCAGGAAAATAAAGCATCTTTATTTCCTCTCATTGGTGTAAAAATATGAATCCCAAAATGTAAGCCTCAAGTGTTACATACTTTTTTTAAAAAATGGGACAAGCCTATTTAAAAAAATAATGTCTGTATATTATTTTATTTGTTTTCTGGGTTTAATATTTTAACTTATTTTTATTTAAAAAAAATCTTTATACACATACATATACATTTGAATTCCTTTTTTCTTTTTGTCTAGAATCTGTGAAGATTTGAAAGGACCAATGAGTATTCTCATTGTTGAGGCATTCTATGGAGGGTCCCATAAACAGCTGGTGGATCTGCTTCAAGAAGAGTTAGAAGACTGTGTCCTTCATACGCTTCCGGCGAAGAAATGGCATTGGAGAGCACGGACATCGGCTCTGTACTTCTCTCAGAATGTCCCCCCTAGTGCGCGTTACAGGTGAGTAGAGCTCTGGCTGCATCTCCAGCCCGTTTTTACTGTCCCCGTTATGGGGGTGTTGCTTCTCTGTTGGCCTCTATGAAATTTCCTCTCCAACTATGGAATTGCTCAGTGTGACTGCAGTAGCTCTTTCTTTAGAGATGGCAGAGCAGGATATATTTACACTCTGAGGACACCTGGCCAGTAGGAAAGTGGCCTCATTTAGACCCTACATGCCTTTTCTCATTTGTCTTGTGATTTTATCACATGCACGTGTGTGGGTGTGGATGGCATCTTTTGGCCTGAGATGAGAGTTGATCTTGTGCCCATTTGTTTTTTTTTGTTTTTGTTTCTGTGTTGGTTTTTTGTTTTTGTTTTTGTTTTTTTGCTTCCATAACCACTGTTGTCTGTTTTAGTTAGTTTACTGTGTCTGCTCTGTACTAGGAGCTAAGATTTGGAAACATGGATATGACCAAGGTCTGTGCCTTTACAGGCTTTAAAGACTATTCAGGCAGAAATGGACATGCAAGTGCAATGAGAGTGTGGAAGAAAGAAGCTGATTTTGGGTGTGACAAACTGGGGGTTGTTCTATAGAGTTGGTAACCTTGGCTTAGTCTGGAAGGATGAATACATTTGGGGGATACAGGCCTCAGTTTTGAATTTTGAATTGGTAGGAAGTGGCAGCTAGGGGGACCTGTTAGAAAGTCTGATGGGACACACTGAAAAGGTGGGGTGAGAAATACTGATTCCATTTTATGGGAAACAAGTAGAATGGAATCCCCCAAACATGTCTGCTGCCGTGTGTCTCCCGATGGCTAAATAGTGGAAGGTTATCCTACCGTGGTTTCCCTGTCTAATGATCTTACCATTCTGGGCCCCTCTGTTAGGACCGCATTAGTTCAGGCAGGAGTGCGGAGTGCCTGGGTGATGATGAATGGAGTTCGAGCAGACAGGGTGTTAGGAAAGGGCACATCGCGAGCTGCAGTGCCCACCTCGGCTTCAGAGCCGTGTCCATCTGCTGCTGCTTGTACGGTAGAGCAGTGACGGGGGGAGAGCAGCTTGAGATTTAAATGTAGGCTGCTGTTCTTCATAGTAATTTCTGAACAGAAAATAACCCATTTGGTGTATGGAAACCCTGTATCACCTCTGAGAATTCACACTGTCAGCTGGAATAGCAGTGGGCACTCAAGTCATGTTGCTTGGGATTATAAAGCTAAAAGCTGTTTTGGGGAGGGTATCTTGAGAATTTTGTATTTTTGAAATCTAAAAGTGTATTTTTCCTTACCTAATTTAACGTTTTGTATTCTGATATCACTCAGTGAATATTGTGGAGTCACTAATAGTATTAGAAATGTCAATGCATGGATCAATATAAAAGTTTTAAAGGCAGTAATAAGCCTATTGCTGGGTTAAAATCCGACTGTTTAGAGTTGCTTTCACATCTCATTTAATTGTGTTTCCGCAGCACCAATTGCATTATATTACTTAAGGTCAAATAATCCTGTTGACTATATGGCACATTTTCATTTAACATTACCATTTGATATAATACATTCACACACACCGAATGATATAATACAATGATTTGAAAATTGAAAAGAACCGTTTCTCTATCTGCTGTTAGATTTCATTTTGATTGTGCAGTGTTTCCACATGGAATTATTGTATTACAAATATGTGTGTGTGGATAGCACGCAAACAGACACTTCCATGCCCATGGCTTCCCCACTTGCCATGAGGTCTGAAGCATTTTAGGGTAAATGTCACAGGGCTTTCTGAAGCAGTCTTATTTGGGAGGTAGATTTCTGAAAGATGGTGACACAAAGTTTTACTCTGTGATAGCCATAACCTCCAGGTCCCAGCAGTGGTATCTGTGATCTTTTGAGGTCAGCCGTGTAAGCTGCAGTTAATGGTACTTATTAATCTAATCAGACTTCACTAAAAGATATGCCTCACCAGTCTAACTTACAGTTATATTTGACTAACGATAACTTACCTACTCTTTACCAAGTAATCTGTTTGAATACTTTTGGAAAAATAGCAGCAGCTTGAAAACTTAGACTAAGTTAGAAAATATGCTAGCTCAACCCTAGGCTGAAGTGCAAGAATAACCTTTATTACACCAGGTAAATCTGATCTCTGTGGAGACTTTTAAAGATTTGAAAAATTCTTGCTTTCCAGTTACTTACTCTGCACATTTGACAATGAAATCACCAAAATTCATAAAGATAAAATGATTAAGCACCACTATTGCATACTATGCAAAACCACTCTGAACTAGTAGAAACGTGTCTGATGTGAAAGATCTTGAATGTAGGTGCACGGTTTTTTTTTTTTTCAAACTACTATGCATGTAATCATTGTTTAAATAAGCTTATTATTCAGGAAATATTTTATTACTAAAAGAATAAGTGCTCCAACCTAATTAATCAGTTTGATTCTGCTTTATCTTGACAGCAAAAAGAATACATCATGATTCACATTTAGAGCTGTTTAATTTTATTATAGATTACAAAAGCTCCACAATTTATTTTTCTCAAAAGTAGCTTGATAATTATTAGGTTATGTTAAAGCTTTGCCTTCTGGAAACTTCACAAAAATGCAGAAGTGTTTCTGAGGATGGGCCTTAAATTTCATGTTCTGAAATGTATGAGTCATTTGTCCCAGGATCAAGCACTTCTACTTTCTTAAAATATACCTAGATTAGGCATCAAAGATATTTCATTCTTTTTTTTTCTTTTTGCAGTATCTTTACTGAACTGAAAGAATCACTCGTACTTAAAATGATTTTTTTCACTCTCAGATGCTTACAGTGATACTTGCCTTCCATCTGAGGTATTGTGGCAGATACTGATCATTGCCCACTTAACAGCCCATCTTCCTTGTTGATAGATCCTGTGTTCTTTGTGGTGGCTAAGTACCCACCCCGGGAGTAAAACTCCACTGACCGCCATCGGTCATGAAGATCCTGTTCTCTGCCACATTTCCCCAGTTTTCCTTACAGCTAGGGCTGGACTCAGGCCAATTACATTTAAGTAGATGACTTCTGGAGGTTCTTCCAACTTAGCCTTTTTTTTTTTTTTTTTTTTGGTTTGGTTTTCTTGCTTATAAAAAGAGAAAGCCATCTCCCCTTTTCTTCATTTGACTGTGGGTGTGATGTCTGCACTATAAGGTGACAAGGTGAGGACAAAACACTTGGGCTGGGGGTAGGGGTACAGCTCAGTGGTAGAGCACATGCTCAGCATGCATGAGGTCCCGATTCAATCCCCAGTGTCTCCACTAAAAAACTAAAATAAAAAAGAGAAAGATGAAAAAATAAAACATCTGGGCTGCCAGAAATGGCTGATGAAAGGCTGGGAGGCTATAGCCACCTAGCTACCTGAAAACCCTCGCTTCCTAAAACACTGAGATATGTTTTGTAAAATGTAACACATTTCCTTTTAAGTTCATACCTGAGCAGAGTAAGAGAGGCTCTGAAGAGGGATCTAGAAATTAGAGTGGTAACTGGCTTTGAAGCTGTGGTTGCCTAATTTTCATAGAGGGGACTGGTTAACTAAGTTATGTTACATTCTTGAAATGAAATATTGTTTGGCATCAACCCAAATTAGGACGTTTTCTATGTCCCCCTGTGGGAATCTCTCCAAGACATATTAAGTGACAAAAAGTCAGGTACCAAACAGTGTTATTAGGTGCTATCTCTGGTATAAGGAAAGAAGGTTCTAAGAATAAAAGAATGGGAGAGTACCTTAGAAGTGAATGAAAATAGTTGCCTGGGGACACCTGTAGCAGAGGGTGTTGGTGCCCACCTGTGTCCCTTTCTCTTTCTGTGTGCCCGGCCACTCCTGCCATCAGTGTCTGCAGCTCTTTGCCTGAAGGAGCACCCACTCTGCCAGTGCCCACAGGCTCCCCCACATCCCCCGAGCAGCCCTCCGCAAACCGCCCTCACCCCTCAGATGGAGTCATTCTCAGGTGTGAACAGGAGAGAAATCAGTAACAAAGATGCCTAGAAAACCCTGTAAGTCAGGACATAAAACTATAATTCTAAATAATTCACGGGTCACAGAAGGAATTGTAATGGATCCTAAAAAACAGAACTGAGTCATAAGGAACATATTGCGTATCACAGTGTGGGTTGCATCTAAGTGACAAGTTGCAGCCACATCATCTTAATAAATTTGTTTTTATTATTATTTTATTTTCACTGTGATATGCAGGGCTCTCTGAAGCTTGTGGGCCAGGGCAGGGCCCCTCTTACATCAATCTAGGAGTAGTACTAGTAAGGAGACAATAAAAAGAGTAAAAAATACTGAAATTGAAAGCATGTATATATAATGGAGATGAACAAACTAAAATCAGTTATTTTGAAATAATAAAATACATATAAACCACAAGCATGATTTATTTTTTTAAAGGCACAATTAATTTTTGGAGTGAAAAATGTAACTGCAGATATGGCACAAATCAAAAAAAAAAAGAGGAAATGCTTGTAATAGTTTTGTGTTAATACATTTGGAAACAGGCAAAATGGATATGTCTTAGAAAAACGTAACTTCTAAAACCTCACTCAAAACAAAATAGAAAAATTTGAATGGAACTATAGTCGTTAAAGATGTTTCATTAACTAAAAATCTCTTAATAGAGGCGGGGTCCTTGTGCAGGTTGGTTTACACCTTCGCTGCCCCGCCTCCTTCCAAACTTGTGTTACATGAGATCAAATTCTAGCTTTTTAGGTTTTCTGTTTCTTGTAGCCACACAAGTCCTAAGTGGTGTTGATTATCATTATGATACCTCCTCTCCATACGTCCAACCTCTGACCTTTTTTTTTTTTTTATGTCCAAGAAGGGGCAAAGGTACAAATAGTTGGACAGAAAATAAATTGAATGAAAGTTCAGTTGGCTCAAGTAATGAATGCATAAAGTGAATTCAAGCTTAAGGTGATATTTGATTGTGGATAATTGTATTATGATTTGCCATTTTCTTAAACAGTACCCTGACTCTGGCTTTTCACTAAGCAGATGCTCTTTCAAGGAATGTGTGAGTTTTTTTAATCTTAATTGAACTATTCACTGTGAAACATCGAGCGTAACTTTCTTTGGGAAGATGAGTATTTTTAGCTGATGCGAATTACCTATGTATGTTTGATGTTTTTAGCTAGCCCTTGTGAGTAAAGATGTGGCTAAATTAGTGAATATAGGTGAATTAATAAGAGAGGTGGTGGTTTCTCAAACAATTCTTTTATAAATTAGTAATTTAATTACTTTGCTTGGCAATTATATCTTATTTTGAGTTGTTACCTGTTACTGAAAATATAACTTTCTGAATAGTAGAATAATACTTCGATAATAAAACGTTTTATTAAAATACACCTTTCTGAATAATTTAGTGCCATTTTAATCATGAAGACACCTTTATATTAGTGTGCATGACAGTTGGGAGTATGTAAGTAAGTGACGATTTGATAAGAACTTGTAGGTAAGTGAAGTGTTGTTAGGAATACACAGGGCAGTCATTTTGCATCTCTGTGCCCAAAGTAAGATTTAATGGGATTAAATAATAGTATCAGTAGCTAGCACATTGATTGTTTACCATGCAGTTGACATTCTGCAATGCTGGAAGCTGCGTATTGTTTTCCTGGTTTAGCAGAGGTGGCTGAGGCTTAGAATCAAGTTACTTGCACTGGGTTACACAGCTAGTTAGTGGTGAACATGTGATTTGATCTCAAGTCTGACCACTTGCAAAGGCTATACACTGTTCATTGTTTTTAAGCCCTTACTTGTAACCGCTATGCTGTCTTAATACCCTGCTGAAGCAGGTTAATTAAGTAAATTAAACCTAAGTACATCTTGATTGAAAGTATATTACTGGATTACAATATTAGAAGTGGGTGTGCTGCCTCTTGGGGTCTTGAGAAGTCGTGGCCTTCTTGTACTTGCTGGAGGACGGGAACCGGGAGCCTTTCTAAAGGTTTGTGAATGTGGTTTTTCTCGTTTTTTTTCTCAGCACACTTCTCTTTAGCTTTTAGCCATAGGAGTCACAAGTTATTTGAGTTTTCCTCTTTTGAGGTGTTACCTTAAATCCAAATAAAATACATGTGATGCTTTTTTCAAACCATAGGGAAGACTCATGAACACACAAATAGCATTGTTGTCTAGGGTGCGCAGTCCCTGCCATTCCCAGATTAATCCTCGCTCAAACCGCTACGCTGTCGTGAAGTTCTCCGCTTGCTTCATGATGAGTGTGGCCAGAGGCAGCATTCCAGGCTTGCCCCACTCACTTCCCTTGTATCATTACCAGTTGCGTGCACTTCTTGGGATTTAGATGATGTTCTGACAGCATGTAATAATCCTGTCATTAGGTGCGATGCAGCATCCCATAGCCTGACGCATACATGACTGCTGCGTTTATGAGAACTGGCCAAGGATTCCCTCATCACTGTTGTCCCGCCGGCCGGCTTTCCTATTCTGTGCTGCCTAATTGTGGGATTCCCTTTTGGTTTGTTTTTCTGCCAGTCTGCTCTTGTGTCTAGGCAGCACACACAGCAGCTTTCCAGCATTTGTACAGCGTTTAGGGCTTTGTTCACAATATTTCATCTCAGTGACCTCTCCTCTGATTGACGATATAAAACCATCTGGACTTTATGCTGAAAATGTAGCTTACCCCACTCTACAGAAATAGAATCATACTGCAAGCCAAATAACCAACCATCCAGTCAGTCTCTGTCTCTGTCTCTCTCTTCCTGTCTTTTCTCTCACTGTCTTCTCTCACTTTCATATACAAAGCTATGCACACACACATGAATGACTAACTTTTAAACTACCCTAACAAGTCCTCCATTGCAGAGGTGGAAATGAACAGTGTTACATGCATCCCAAAGGAGGATTTCCAGACTTTATCTTTTCCACTTTTCTTTGTGTGTCTTCTAGGGCACTCTCAAGAAGTAAAATATTCCAGTAGCAGGGAAAAAAAAAAAAAGTTTTCTTGTTATGGAGTTTGTAGTTTATTCTCACCACAAACTGCTAATTTAAAGCGTTTGTGTAGTTAGTAGTATGCATTGTGAATCCACTGTTTCCTAGGAGTTAAGCATGACAGTGCAACTTCAAGTGCATGCTTTTAATACTCCTTTTAGCATATTTAAAAAATAAAATAAAATTTTGCATTTAAGATTTTGTACAGCCCCCAGGTAACAGTGCATCTGGATACAAGATATTATTTTTAATAGACTCTGTACCTTAAAGACCTATAAGGCAAATCCCCCATATATTTATCCTGTGAAATTCGACAACTATATTTTAAAAGACAAACTGAATGTTTATTACACTTTTACAGAGGAGACAAAATCATTATTTTTAATGAATGAAGTGGAAATGGCAAAAAACAAAAACAAAAACCCAAACATCCTTAAATGGATGCAGAATAATACTATTGCATAAAAATGCTCTGGCTGTAGAGTAAGGACCTTCATAATTTTGCTTTTAGGAGCAATGTGCTTATTTCTTCATAACAGTTGAAACTGTAAGTCTGATCTCAGAGTGCTTCTAATCTAGCAGATTTTAGGTATTTTCATTGTACGTCCACTCCCAACATTTGTTTGTTTATTTAAGAAAATGCTTCTGCTTTTCTTAAGGTCTTAGTCAACGAAAGCACACAGGTGTGAGTGTCTGACGTGCTGACTCGGGGCCACTACGGCTGTGCTGCAGATACTCTGCTCCCCTTCCCTTCACCTAAGCCTCCCCTCTTAGGGAAGCTTTCATGCTCCCCTATTTCCTTGGGTCAACTTTGGCCTCCTAGCCACCTTTGGGCATACTGTCCTGTTTGTTAAATGACCAATTCCTGTCCATCTTTCCTTTGTTTATACTCTGTGGTTCTTCCACACGATGGACCTGCCGGCTTCCTGACCGGACAGCCCGCAAGGGTAACTGCGGGCGGAAGGCAGGACCTGAATCAGACCTTGTGCTCACAAAAGAGCATGCATGTCCCTTCTGGTCTTCTATCTTTCAGAGAACATAATCCTATATAGTAGAGAATTTTTTCCTGGAAACAGTCTCTCCTGTATTTCTTTTTGTTCACTATCTCATGCTAATAATAAGAAACTTTCTACTCTTCCGTTTTAGGAGAAATTCCTGTGACTGAATATATATATAGTGGAGAGAGTGCGGGGGGTGGGGGGCGTGGTTTGACTGTAATCCCCCCGGACGAGTTATCTGCTGGCTCTTTTCTAAGCTTGTTTCCATTTTACCCCTTCACCATCATATATTAGGAGCCTTTATGCTGCTAGCACTGGTGATGTAAAAGCACCTGTGACCAACGTGGACATACAGTGCGGGCACTTAGTAAGCATTTAATAAACTCTCTGTTGATAAAAGTTTAGTGCCTGTATATCCAAGTGCTATGCTAGTAGCTTGGGTTAAATAATCCCCAACTGAAAACCATCAGTGACTTTGCCTTGCAGATGTAAAAATCCAAATTATGCACAGGGAGTGTTGGGCCCTGCCCACCTCTGCCACCTCATCTCTCACCTGAGCATCTCAGTAATGTGCTGTAGTAGTGGCATTGGCGTTGTCCACTCCCTCTGAAGCGCCAGGCTCTTTTCTGCCTCTGGTCCTGTTGCTCCTTGCTGGTCCCTCAGCTGGCAACGCCCCCTCCCCACACCTTTGCTTACTTCCTCCCATCTTGCAGGTCTCAGCTAAAATAGCACCTTCTCAGGGAGGCCCTCCCTGACCACTCCATCTAAAATAAGCCCTTTATTTCAACATGCTTTTCCCCCACTCTGTAATAACCTTGCATATAATTTATAATGATTTTGTTTGTTTGATTTTTTCTTTTTTTATTATTCTGTAAGTTCCATGATGACAAGTCATATTTATCTTGTTTATTATTTTTGTCCCCAGTACCTAGTATGCTGCCTAGCAGGTAATAGCTATTGAGTAAATGTGACTGAATGAATGATTTTGTATCTGTGGGCGTGAAAATTCAAACAAAATATGGTTGTCATTGGCTTTGCTAATTTGCTTATTTTTTTGTGCTCTTGGCACCACTAGGCTCCTCTGTCCAGGGATATCATCTCTTCTGCACAGAAACTGCTCAGAGACATTTAAAGGCCTGTGTTACTCAGTTTCATGGGATTAAACTAAGTAATTCCCTATACTTTTACTCATTTGTTTTTATGGGTTATATTAATCATACTATGAAATCAGTCATCATCCCTTATGTAAATTTTGATAATAGAAAATATAATTTTCTGGAGTTTCCCCTGTATAAAAATGTTTCTGGAAAAAAAATGTTTCTTAGTTCAGGAAGCTTTATAGAATCTAGAATATACTTGTGAGATTTTGTAAAATTTCACATGATTGTATTTTAAGGCCTTTTAGTTTCAGCAGTGGCCCCCCATGAAGAGTGGCCTTTTAATTTATGGTGCAGAAGCTACGGGGTACATGAGAGATTAGACTTTGGTCCAAAGCAGTATTTTGCTTGGCCACTGCAATTCTTTAAGCATTTTTTATTTTTACTGCTTTTAAGACAAATAGACGTTCTTTGTGTTGGTCACAGACACAACTAGTTGCCATTGTTTTATGCCGACCTGTATCTTACATTTATGTTACTTAACTAGTCCATTTAGGCTTTTGTGTTTGTAGCCTCTGGTTTAGACTCTGTCCAAAAATGTATCTTCAGATAATCTTTAATAGGATATATTTAAATGTACGTATACATGAAGGAGTTAATTAAAAGAATATACATCACTTAGAGGAGTCAGCAGTCCTGGGTGCTAATTCCAGCTCTGCCATCAATTAATTGTTTGGCCTTGGTAAAATCACTTTTTAGCCTTAGAGTCTTATTGCTTCATCTGTAACTAAAGGTTTTGGCTTCTTCTGTTGAGTTCTATGATGTCATAAACAAGGAATTAATTAAAATCAAGATCAAGATCTAAGGAATTCTAACACAAAAGACAAATTTGTTCTGTCTCTCATGCATTCAACTTCATTTTCTACTGCTGCTTCATTTGATACAGGAATTATTTCCTTGTCTTATTTGTGTATCTTCTTGGATATTTAACTTTTGTTTTTAGAGTTAAGAGACTCCTGGGCAATAATTCTTTCCAGTAGCGCTTATATCTTTTAAGTTGCTCTGGTATGACTTATTATTTGTTTGGGTCTTCTGTTCCAGCCTCAGATATTCATGATCATATTTACCTTTTCAAAGAGAAGGTGCTTGACCTTTGTGTTAGCTATCTGTCTCTGTAGGGCATGGAACATAAGGCATGCACACTAAATACTGAAGATGTTCCTGTAAGACTCACACAGAAGTCAGTACTGCAGAGAGGGTAGCATTCACTCAAGAGGTACATAGGAGGGAGTTTTAATTCTCATTCAGGAAACTCTGAGGTAGGCCTGAGAAGGTATGAGAGATTTTTATAGATGGAGGTGAAATGGAAGAGGGCTGTAGGAAAAGGGAGTGTTGTGAACAAAGGTATTAATGCAGAAGAACTGGGAAATATTTAGAAATCTCCAAAATCTTGGTTTAGCATGAACATATACTGAGTTCGGAAGAGTCATGGGCCATCAGGTTGGGAGGATAAGGCAGATTTTATCTAGTTCATGAGCATTCTTAATTCAAGGATTTAGGGAGCTCTTGTTTTAGGAACTAAGTATCTTTTGAAGGCTCTGTTATTCAGGACCCTATTAGTTGCACATGATAGAACCCAACTCAAAATCACTTAAACATAAAGGAGAACATATTGGCTCATATAACTGGAAGTCCCAGAGTGGTCGACTTCAGGCACAGCTGGATCCAGTGGGTCATTTGGCCTCTTGTTTTCTTGACTCTGCTTCCCTCTGGTTTGGCTCTCTACAAATGGATCTTTCCCAGAGCTAAGTTTATACTCTCCAGCTTAGTCACCCTCTCTGAAAGAGTGTACCTCTCTCTTGGCAGTTGTAACAAAAGTCTCAGATTGAGTGAAAGGGCTCTCTTAATCATATGGACTTTGAACTTGTTACTGTGGTAAAAGACATCTAAAGTCATGATTGGCCAGGCCTGGGTCACACGGACACTTTGGAATCTGGAAGTGGGGTCAGCCTCATCCAAACCATACGAACTGAGTACAGGAGAGCAAAAGGAAAATTGTACTGCTGTTATTTGAACAAGAGGAAGCAATGTTTTGCAGGTAAAACACGGTGAGGGCCACAGTCGAACACAGGAGTGAGGTAAGGAAAACCGTACACAGGACAGTTATTACAGCAGTACAGGATGGAGACCACGGACGAGGGCAGGGATGATCGCTGGACACTCAGCATTTAATGCAGAAATAATGAGACTCTGAATGAGAATAACAGTAGTAGGAATGGAAAGTAGTCAAGGAATCAGCAATATGAATGAAATTTGTATTGTTTGCATTTTACCAGTTACAAAATCTGTCTAGGAGCCAAATTGAAATTTACCCTTGTCCTGTCCATAAGAAAAGAATTTGGGACACAAATTAATTTAGACAAAATCACAGAGATCATAGTTAAGCTACTTTAGTAGTTATAATTATTTTCAAAATAGCTGTGCCAGTTGTAAATCATTTATATTTACCCATTAAATTGGATCAGTGGGTTTTCTTTGGCAGCATTTTAAGTTATTCCATGTACTTCAATGTAGCAAAACTTCCTTTTCTTTGAAAAACTAATGTAACACTATGTCTTTTCTCCATTTAAATAAAATTTATAATACATATAATATATATATGTATCTGTACATATCACACACACACATACACATATAATCAAAAAGCGTTTGATTACTTATTAATGTCTCAAACTTAACCCCCCACCCTCACCATATAAAATAAAGTTATGTATTAAGTGCATCTGTGAAGTTCTTATATTATACTAGATCTCAAGTGAGAATGAATGAGTGAAGCTTGTGATTGCCACTGTACTTAGTATTCAGTTGAGAAAAGCCAGTCTATTCCTCAGTAGTCTGGACTAGTAAGGTGTATGTTTGAAGAACACTCAGTGTGTGCCAGACACAAATGATAAACTGGTGAATAGGACAGTATGCTGTAGGAACTAGGTTTCTTTTGTTGGATATAGTTCTATTCCTTTAATTCTTTAATTTTGTTTTTCCATTTGGACAATGTTCACTTGAATCAGTGTTTCTAAAGCGGTCATACGCTAATGTGTTTCTAGGGAAATCCCCCACACTTGGTAACCTGTCTTTCACTCCAGTATTAATACAGATATTTATTTGTATGCAAACTGTTTTGATGGGTTCCAAGAGTTTCAGAAAATGAAAGTGGCTAAGAATGTGAACGATTTTTTGCCAATTTTTTCTTTTACTCCATCATAAGCTTAAATACAATGAAAAATTTTTCATGAAATCCAATTATATTAAAGTCATATTATTTTTATATTGTGTGTGTGTAGTATTTGTATTATAGATACGTTTCTCATTCAGATGTAGTAATTCTTAGCTTTCATTTTGTAACATTCTGAGGGTCTTCAGTTTTCTAAAAGGGGATTCTTAAAAAACTTTTTAAAACAGAAAAACATCAACTCACTTTTATTGAAAAAAAAAATTTTTCTATACCATTTTATAAGAGGATTGCTGCCAGGAATTCAAGCAATAGCTCAGTGCCATTATTACAAAGGTCTAGGAATCCTTGACTCTTGTATTGATGGAAATGAAGAGATTATAATTCAGGGGCTCATGAAGAGTTATTAGTGGAACTGTGCAATCATCTCAGTAGCAGTATTCTTATTTTTTCCAAGTGTTCACAAATATTTAATGACATTCATATTCTATTTGCCATATTTTTTGAAAAATATAAGAAAAGTAAGAGAAGCAGAGGTTAAGAATTAAGGTCTTGTTTGCTCTGAAATGTGAGTATTGAGTATTTAATACGTAAGTAGAGTTTATGTAAGTAATCATTTTCATTGTCTGATTTTGGTATTTAGAACTGGGAGTAGAAAAAAGAAGAGACACATACAGACACATGCACACAAGAATGAGAAACAGTGGCAGTTTTAGAACTGAACTACCTGAAAAACATTCAGGCTTTTGGAAACATGAGCATAATATTTGCCTACTTTCAATCAGTTTTATTTTAGATAAAATGCTGGCAGATGGTAGTGATCCACTTGAACAGTGTTGAGTTTGCTTTAATTTTTTTCCATGGAAAAAAGCTCCCAGAAAACTTTTGTTCTTTAATATGTTCAACATGCATATGTTTTACAAGTATTAACTAGTATTAAAAATGCAGTTTCTAATTAGATGTCTAAATCTGAGAGGAGTTGTGGTGAGTACCAGCCTCTTAGAATTACTGACAAAGAAAGTTTTGATGAATAGGGTTTTCTGTTTTGCTGTTTCACCCTTCAGCCCTCTCTAGCTCCAGGAACTAAGGAATTGGCATTATCAATGTTTCTCAGCTATTATGTTCTAGGATTTCTATTGCAGTTGTCCTTTTTGATGATAAATCCTTCAGATATTGATTGTATCAAAACTCGGCGAATTCAGGATATTTACATTCTGCTATGACCTGTTTTATATTGCAGCAAAAAAGTTGATACTTCTGTCACTACGGATTTAGGCTTTACATGGGCATGAATAGTTAGGAACTTGATCTGTCTTAGGTTTTAGAAAAATTATAGGAGATCTCTAATGTGATATTGCAACCTGGTTTTGTTTGGTATTTTTGTTTTACGTTTTAAAATGTGGGGGGGTGACGGGGAAATCCCTCCTCTCCAAGTTTATCTATATGAGTCACCTGAAGTCTTCCTTCTAATAGGGTTTAATGAAATGGCACAGTCTGAATCAAAATTTCCACATTTGCAAACTAGAATATTCAGTTTGAACTCATCAGCATTCATTTACATTTCTGTTTTACTTTTTTCAATTTTTTTTTCAGCTGGTAAGCACATCAAACCAAGAATGACTTTTTTTTTTTTTTTTTTTTTTCATAGACATGGAGTGTCAATCCTTCTCTCACTTGTTTTGAGTTACTGACTGATGTGGTATTTGTTTGCAGCTCCAAACCCAGATGAGGCACATAGGTGTTGACGAATCCTGACTTACAAGTATTAGCCGCACAGTGTGAATTCCTTCGGTGTTTGGGCATTCCCAGGAACGCAGGATGGGCTGTGATTTTTTCTTGGTACCTATTAGACGTATTATTACACAGTAGCTGTGATGGAGCAGGAAAGAGCACTGGATGAGGAGTCAGAGGAGCTGAATTCAAGGCCCAGGTCAGCCACTCATCTAAGGACACATCACTCCCATTCTCTATCTTCATCTGCAAAATGATAAAAATAAAAAATAATACCCTGTCCATTTACCTTCAGGATTTGTTATGAGGATCAAGTGAGATGATAATGTTCCATGAATATTTTGTGAACTGAAGAGTCATATTACTGTGAAGTCAGAATTTGTGGTTTTCCTCTATGTAACTCGTTGCTCTGAGATTTTTTTTTTTTTTATTTAAACTCTAGCCTTTAGATTGTGTCCTTTAAAGTGTAAGTAGGAGAGATGGCAGGAATTAATACTTTGGTAAAAAAATAATATTTAAAGAGTGGCCCATAGCCACATGTCACTACATTTGTTCTTCAGTACAGGTGGTTCACAGTGGTAGGCGGGAAGAAATGATAGCATGGGTATTACTCACAGATTTTAAGTTTCCCTTTAACTTATTTCAGTTCTGGTATCAATTTTGAATTCTACCTAAGCAGCAACAATCAATTAAATCTTATAGCAGGTAGTGATATTGAATTAAAATAGTGGTCATATTTCTATTTCTGTAATTAGAAAAAGTGAATTAACAATTCACTGTTTATTCACTTTCTTCAACTTAACATTTGTGTTAATGACTCCTATTTTGTAAGGTACTTTGTTCGGTACTTGATTTGAAAGTGTGTAAAAGAATGCTGTGTTTATGAAAAAGATAAAGTAGAGGGTGGTTGAATTGTACCCTTATCTAGTAAAGACTGAAGTATTAAAGAGAAAAAAAGGTGTACATGTTTCTCATGTATCTGAAGGTTTGACAATACCTGTTGCTTTTTTTTTTTTAAAGAAAAGCAGCATTTCATACCTATGATAGAATTCCTATGATTTTTAAATACAGATTACTTATTTTACATATATAGTATCATCTCTCTGTTTAAACCCCGAAGAAAAGAATTATGTGGGTATCTGAACATACAGAAATGTGTCACATTAATTTTAATAAAAGAATAACAGCTGAATGCCATGGCTGCCCCAAATATTTGTTACATGGAAATAATTGTTCTCATGTATTTTCTTCAAGTCGATTTGAATTTTAGTAAACATAACAAAAGTTTCTTGTTCACAATAGAAATGGCTATTTCAGGCCTGCTGTGTCATTGGCCACCACATTAGTGCAGATTATTTAGCTGGAATATATCTTTAAAACTTTATAATATGCTTGAAAGCTTTGTATTAGTAAATAAAAATTTTCAGGAGACCTTATGTATATTAGTTTTGCTTTTTTTTCCTGTAGAAATAGGCTTCCCTATTTCTTTTGAAAACCTCTGAATACACTTTTAACTTTGCTAATTGGGACTGAAAGTAAAATATGCTGCGAGTGAGCTGGAGAAATAGGTTTCACCAGATTGTTGCAGAGAGCGAGACCTAACCTGCTCAGTTGACTGCCTTCCTTTTTTTAGACATTCTATTTAAATTATTTCTTATACCTGATAAAAGAGTTCAACTAAGCCAAACACTCTAACTGCTCACAGTCTGCTCCCCACTTCCCCCTTCCAGATCATTCTAAATCTGTCATCCTTTTCTTTTGCCCTACACCTCCAGCATTTCACAGAGCAGCTCACTAAGTAACAGACAATTCTGAATAGCTATTAATAATGTTTTACTCTTCATCACTGCCAAGCTGTGTTACCTCTTCCACTACCCTTGGACAGTGTTAGTAATGGCGAGGAAAACTGGTCATTCTGTGAGTGGATGTGTGGAGGAGAGGAAAAAGAAAGATTTGTAAAGGAACAGATAACTAACCCATGGATTTTTGAGCAACTGAGATTCAAAAACAAATATTCAAAGTGTACTTTAAGATTATTTTGTTGTCATATGGTATTTAATATTTCCCTTTTCTTGAAATTTATAAGCAAAGATCATCATAAATTTGCCCAGGAAATATTTTACTATTATTTCTAAGTTCCCTGAGGGGGCAGAAGCTTTGTCTTTTTTCCACAACTATTCCCAAGGTCTTAATTCTTAGTGTTCAGTAAATATTTGTTGGATGAATGAATAAATAATACTAAGAAGTATGAATAAAATCCGTAAGACATACTCTTTGCTATGTGCAGTATTCCTGTTGTATTCATTCACAGATTAGAGATGCACAGAAAAACAATGCTTGCTGGTTTTCTAGCATTTAAGACATTATTTAGCAGTTTCTCTACATGCTTTTCTTTTTCTTTTTTCTCCCTTGTTCTACCCATTTCAGTGCCCTGCATGTAGTAGCTGCTCAATACTTTTTAAAATATTTGCATGAATATATTGCTTTACTTTAGTAGAAATAGCTCATGCTTGTTATGTAATTACCTGTTGCATGCAGTGGAAAAGGTGGCTGCTTTAGTGGCTTTCACTTTTCTCTTTTGGATTCTTTTTCAAGTAGCAAAAGCTGTAGCTGTAATGAGTTTGAAGCACATCAAGCAGAACTTAAAGTGATAAATAGGAACTATAGGATGGAAATACTGAGACTTTTCTCTTTCCATGATACAGTGGCAACAAGTACAACATGATTATCGGCTGTTCGTTTACTGGTAGAAAACCTTTAGGGAATACAAATGCAATGAGGAAAAAATGGTGTCATTAGACATGAACTTCCTATAAGCTGGTAAAACCCAGAACCCTTTTGGAAGTGTACAGATTATGATGACAGAAGAGAGCAGTGGAGGAACAATAATGGCTTAGAATCCCTGGGGGGTTACCTGTTGACTTGGCAATGGTGCCAATTCACATGGTTCGCTTTGTAGAAATAGTTTACCAGTGTTTTTTGAGATAGTATTGCTTCACCTTTGTGGCCCTTTGGAGCATTTTCAACCATCCCACAGCAGGATATTCTCCTAACTCTTCCTCTTTGTATTTTAATTACTTACCATCTTCCTTCCACATCACTAAAAACTTTACTTTTATCATTGTCTATTTTTTTGGAAATGTCATCAATTTGACCACCCTCTCGGCCATTCCTCTCTACTGAAAGTCCTAAATATCTTTCATTTCAGTTCAATATGCATTTGACCCTAGAACAACTCGGGGTTACCCTCGTCCAACTCGAAAATCTGTGTATAACTTAGCAGTTGGTTCTCTGTATCTGCAGCTCCACATCTGAAGATTCAACCAACCAAGGATCGAGTTGTACTTATTTTTGTTCATATTTATTGGAAAAATTCACATGTAAGTGGGCCTGTGCAGTTCAAACCTGTGTTGTTCAAAGGTCAACTGTACTATATTTCTGTGTTTTCTGCCTTTATAATCATCTATTTAGCACTTAACTGGAGTAAATTACGAAAGTCATCAGGGGCATTCTCAATGCCAACTTTAATGTCTTTTTTTTTTTTTTTCCTGCTTCTCTCAGCCCTTTCTTGCTTTTGATCCCTTTAACCACTCTCTCTTTCTTGGCATTAGTTTTGACCTCAGTTTGGAGGTCAGAAACCTTCTCGACCTCTTATAGGTCACTCCGACTAGTTATTATTTTGCTGCTTGATGTCATTTCTCTTTTCCACTACTTTTATACTGTGACAGTGTCTTATGTCTTGTTGTAATCCTTTCATCTGGATCCTCTATTAAAACTTTTCAGAAATGTGTAAATGTATCACAATCACCAGTCTTTGAACACTTTCTCTCCAGCAGATCCTGGTAAGTGCTTTAAATTGGTTTACCTCATTAAACCTTACAACAACCCTGTGAGCTAAACTTATTACCACCATTTACTATATGAGAAAACTGAGGCTGAGGAGTTTAATTATTTGTCAAACCTCATACAGGCACTAAGGAGTAGAGATGGGATCCACTCTAGTCCTCTGTGACTCAGTAGCCCAGACCCATAACTACTCTTACCATCAGTTCTCTTCTAACTTCTCTTGCGTTAGAAGTCTTCTCTGCTTTTTCTTAAAATGTAAGAACCATCATCTGCTTCTCAGTATACGCTCAGGTTATTAATCATATCTGCTTACAGTGAATTCATCTGTAGAGGAGACACTTTCCACATAGGGCAGGGTACCATGGGGTGCCTTCTTTTCCAATTTAACTTTCCCTCTTAAATTTTTCCTCATTTATTTCTAGCAGCTTGGGCACAGTGCTCTGCACCACTGTCCCACTGTCTCTCCATCCCCAATCCATCCCTGGATTGGCATCCTCGTTGGCATGGTACTGCCAAAGGAGAAGCTCTTAGGCAGCCATGTTTTTACATGACCTTGTCCTCATGGCTACAGCTGACTGGGAATGAGTTGTGACCCAGGAACAGCCAAATCACAGGTAGGCAGGTAAGGTGTGACATCCTTGTGAGAAAAAAAAAAAAATCATTTAAGCCAATTGGTTTCTTTTTCTTTGGAATTTGAATGAAGAAATATAGATAAACCAGGGCAGTCAGTGGTGGGCCTTGGCAGTCCTAGGGTTCCGAGGTAGGACCTAGAGAGGCCACATGCCTGATGGTCATGTGCGGACAGAACTGATGAGAGAGCAGAAACTACCAGGAAGTGGAAGTAGATTAGTAAAAACAAAGCAGGGCACAGAGAGACAAGATACCATGAGAAAGACAGCTTGTGTCCTGTGTGAAGGAGGTATGGAGAGAAGAACTGGTCCCCATACCTTGTCTACACAGTGTTCCAGTTCCTGTCTCAGACCTTGTGGGAGATCTCATTTTATTTGAGATAACTGGTGCCCCTGTTCCTTGGTCTTCGAAGAGCCTGACCTAGTTGCTATTAAGGTATCAGTGATTATTAGTAGCTTATTGTATTATTCCAGCTAAGATAAAGTCCCTGGAGTGTATACTTCCTGGATATGATTTTACTCATATTTGATCTGTTATGAAAGGTACTTTTGGTTCCTTTGCTTCAGCTATCTCCCAGCAATTTACATGAGGAATAGCATCTTGGCATCACCTTGATTCAATTATCGAAAGATTTCAGTGACTGCCCAGTTATTTGTCCAGCAAATACATTCTTACTCATATGGTTAAAGAATGATTGCCTTGTCCTTTCCTTGTGATGATTCTATCCATTTTAAGTATATTCTCTTTTCTGTTCAAGATAACTTGCTTACTGTGGGCACATTGCATTTCCTATTTTTGATTTGAATGAGTGGTCACACTATGGAAAAGTTTAAACATATACAAAAGTAGAGGAAATAGATAATGAACCTATTTACCCTTTAACAATTACAAGTAAATGGCCAATCTTGTTCTGTTTAAACTCTGCCTGACTCCTTCCCTCTCCAGATAATATTGAAACAAATTCCTGGCATTCCACTTGTAGGTCTATATATTTCATTGTGTATCTCTAAATGATAAAATCTCTTAAAAATAAAACATAGCTGTAATACCATTTATCACCCTGATAAAAAAATCCTAAGTCATTCTTTAATATTATTAAATACTTCTTAACCTTCAAATACTGTTTTTACTATAAAATGAGACCCTATTATGTAACAGAGAAGAGAGAAGTCTATCTCCCAGGGCCCAGGGATGCTGTGTACTGAATGGTTGCCCAATAGATGCTTCCTTTTGCCCAGAGAGCTGAGGTCTGGGGCTTCTTATTTGAGAAACGATTAAATGATGTCGACTGAGTGGCTCACGTAGTATCTTTAATGCTTCGTATTCACTTAGTTTTTATTCCTACCTCTGACAGGTTGCACTGCATTGTATAAATAGTGCCCTCTGGAGTTGTGAGGACAAAGTCTGTGCTGCCTGGAGGTGGGCCCTGAGCTTTGACATTTGTTTTTAAATATCCTGCAGGTCTTTCTAAGGTGCAAGCAGGGTTGAGAATGCTCATCTAAAATATACTATCTGGGCTTAGTGCAAATAATAGCATTATCTATCATACTTTATCTTCAACAGTTCAAGATTGTAAGTGTAAATATAACTCAGTAATTCTCTTAGCTCTGTTTCACTTGCTGGGCATTTCCTTTCTTTTTGTTTTGTTACTTTTAATGGATAATTATAGTAGCATGAAACATTCTGTCCACATAAATCTTACTGAAGAGGTGAAATGTTCTTGTTAATTAAATGCTGACTGGATAGATTGTTTTGTATTAATTATTTTAATTATGTTTTTAAAAAATATTTTTTAATGTTGTTAATAATATTCTCCTAAATACTTTTTAAGAATGTGCTGTTTTATACTTTTTTCCACTACTTGTGATTTAAATTGTCAGATAATTTTTTTTTAAAACAGTTGAGTATGTTTGGTCTGGAGATGGGAGAGAGACAAGACGTAATAATTCCCTGTAGTGTCATGAAGTTTGTAACCCACAGTCCATATCCATACCTTATCTATCCCTAAATCATCTATCTATCTTTATTCCTATGTGTTTACTTATATGTATAATTATTACATTTACCATTTGCAAAGAATTCAGCAAATGTCACCAATTTTCTTTTCACTCTTGCATGGTATATTAGTATGTATATCAAATCTCACTTTCTAAGAAAGGAAACTGATATATGTTCAGAAGTCAAGTGGTTTGTCTATTTTCAAAAATCCAATAAGTAAATTAGAGTTGGTTAAGATAGTAGCCTGTGGTTTATCCTGGTCAAAATCACTATGTTTCAATCTCGTGAAAGCTTAAATTAAAAAAAAAGTGTATATTAGGTGTTGCCAATCTTTTTGGTTTCACTAAAACAACATATTTCTTGGAATTTTTAAATAACATTTTGTTTGCCTGACTATCTCTTATTGTACTGATGTGATCATCTGTATTAGTATCCTAAGGTTTCTGTAACTACAGAATTTATTCTGTTACAATTCTTGAGGCTAGAAGTCTAAAAATCAAGTGTTGGCAAGACTGTGCTACCTCTGAAGGCCAAAGGGAAGAATCCTTTCTTGCCTCTGCCTAGCTTCTTCTGGTGACTCCTGCGATCTTAGACATTTCTTGGCTTGTAACTGATCCTTCTAGTCTCTGCCTCTGTTGTCACATGACCTTCTACCATGTGTGTATCTCTGTGTCCTTTTCTATTCTTTTAAGGATGGAAGTCATTGGATGTAGAGCCCATACTAACTTGGTATGACCTCATCTTAACTTGATTACCAGGAGTTAGGACTTGAATATATCTTTTTGGAGGACACAGTTCAACCTGCACCATCATCTTTGAATTCACTATATCATATCGTGCCTGTTACTTTCTAGGCTTTCAGTACATTTTTGTTAAGTAAAGGACTGCCTGGTACCATCATGTACACACAATAAGCCATAGTTTAGTCATTCATCCTGGAACCAGAGGAAACAGTAAGAAATCATATAGCCCATTTCTTCCATGAGAAAGTGTGATGTATTATCTTCAGTGTACCAGTAAAGGCAACAAAAAAGTTTCAGAGACTTAACTATACTCCACAGGGTGGTATGAGCAAAATGTTAATTATAAAAATGTTAATAAATAATGAGCTAAAAAATGTTAATTCCTTTATAGAGTCTTTTGTGATGCCAGTTGGCTTTTTCCTTATTAATTAGTGTTTTTACATATTTGTACCTGATATGATAATGTGACAGATATTAATATAGTTAAGACTTTAAAGCTCTTCTAATCAAATTGCTGTCATTTTACAGCTGAGGAAACAGAGGTCTGAAAAGGTTAAGTGAATTGTTGAAAACCAGAGGTAGGGGATGGCATTTCTGGGTGGGTCCTGAATATTTAGTATTGAATTCTGTAATGTGGATGTAATGTGATAGCACCTAGAGGACACTGATGAAAATCATTAATGGGCTCAAATATAAATACTGAAAGAATTAGAAATAATTTAAAGGCAAAAGTAAGGGATGATTTAATGAATCAATAATGTTCTCTTGCCACCGAAGGCAAATGGAGAAAAACAGCCTCAAACTTCGAGATGCAGATTCAGGTTCGTTTTCCAACTGGAAAGTCTGACAGTGGGATTGTTAAGAGTTGTAGGTCATTTGAAGAGGAATGAACTCTGCCCTCCTCACTCAAAAGAAAACGAAAGCAAAACCCACGCAAATCCGATTATTAGTTTGATCTTACCTGGAAACTTTAGATTTTTTCAAATCCATTTGCTTACATACTTTGCTTCTTGATTCAGTCCACCTCAGTGCTTCCTCCTCAGAGTGCAACTTTAAATTTATTTCACAAGGAGAGACTTCACCCCACTACAGTCATAATCTCTGAAATCCTTGAACCTGTGGCTCCTTGGTGCCTGGTTTTACATTTGTTCCCTGTGAAACAGGACATGATGTGAATGATGCCTCTCAAATCTCTGACCTTCAGATTACAGCATAATATTCATGCATCAGGCTTCCTATAGATGGATCAAGATTTTGTTTCTTCACTAGGATCCTTGATGCCTTCCAAGAGATGAGGGCAGAAGGAGTAATTCACATTCCTACCAGCTTTATTGGTCCATCTTGTTCTGGGTTTTGGCATGGCGTAGGGAAGGCTGATGGATTTCCTAGCTGTGAATGAGCACTCTGTCTCAGCTGATCTGAATATTTCCTATTGAATGGGTTCTATGACTTTTCTCCATCATTGGTTGCTCTACCAAAATTACACTGCCTACCTGCAACTTGTATATAATTATATTCTCTTTTCTGCCAGCTATCTTTCTTATGTCTGTATCCTTCTCTTGACAAATACAGGCAATTATAAGCTCATAGGTTTCTGTTTTATTTTATTGTAAAATGTAATCTAACCTCTTTTCTCCCATAGGCTTTCATAACCTATCTGAAAACAAAAAACAAATAATTAAGTCTCACTTGTTAGTGGCTGTCCATACAAGTAAGTGGCTTTCCTTGGCTTGGAAAGGAAGACAGTTGGCTATCAGAAAGCCTTTAAAGCTACCTATTTTTATTGCATCCAGTGAGAATTTACCACCAACCAATGTTTAAAATTCCAAGGCAGTGGCTCTTGGTGACTTTAGAGGAGATTATGGTCATTAGCACTCTTTCTGGTTGTCAAATAGGGTAGCCCTTGCCTATATTTAGAATAAATTAAGAAAGAATTACACATGATGGAATAATATGGGCCAGTTCAGAACACCAAATATCTAGCTTGCGTGTCTGATGGTAAAGTTAGAGCAGTTCTGCATTTCTTAATTCTACTTTGTAGGGTGTCAGCATTGAGTTTCTCTTTAAAAGATGACAACTAATCAAGAGTTATGGGGACTCCCAGTGGATGATTATCAAATGTATGAATACAGATCCATGTATGATCTGATATATACTCTTAATGTTCCCATTTATTAGCCGTAAGATTTCAGGGAAATTGCTTAACTTTTGTGAGCCTCAATTTTCTCATCTCTTAAAGTGGGACTAATGATACTTACCTTGCAGTGGTATTGTGAAGATGAAATTAAACCACATGAGGTAATGTAGCTACGGAGCCTAACCTAGTGCCTGATACAGTGAGTACTTTGTGTTTGTATAGCACTGTACAGTTTTCTCACATACTGTTATCACCCCATCTTCCCAATGAAACTCTGAAGCAGTCAGGAAGGGCGGTGATAGCATTTTCTTACGTATGAGAAAGCTGAGTTTCAGACAGTGATTAGTTTAGTATCATATGTCTATTTATGCTTAGGATTTCTGATTCCTAGGCCAGAAGCGTTGGCCTTTCTCCCCCCTTTATTTAAACTTCTAACTTTCTCATTCACTTATTTAAGCTCCTAGCTAAAGGTATAAGGGGTTAAGGGAGCCAGTGCTTTAATGGAATTCTTGATGCTTTTAAGTCTGTATGCAAATGAAATAGCCTACTTAAAGGGCTTTGGAAAATAATTTAAAATGCTAAACAAACATATAAAATTGAATGTTTCTTTTAATTATTTTAAGTTATTGCATTTTTTCTGTTAATAGTCACATTTTCTTTACTTGGTGGTAAATTGGAAACATCTAAACAACAATCAGTTCTGAAGAAGAAAAGAAAAACTTCCTATAGCCATTTTTCTGTTCTAGTTACTGTATGTATTAGCCTTGTTCAAATATTCTCGTAATAGCAAATTCTGTATTGCTCCCAAAGCTTTTGTTGAAGAATTCCTGAGAATTGTAGCTCCTTAGTTTTTGTGGGAGGAATTAATTTTATTAACATGTGGCAATTAAACTGACACTTTAGGAATTGTGAGCAAACAATGTAGGTCAGTGTGAGTCTCTCTCTCTCCTTTAAGTTCACTGGAAGAAAACATTTCCAATAATTGTTAACAACTGGAGAAAACCTTGTGAAGAATGGCGAGTACTCCGCTCTTCTACCATTCCTGGAATTTAAAAAGGAAAGATTGGCCCACTTGTGCACGATATCCTCACTCTACATCCGTAAACTTCCTGCAATGTAAAGAACTTGGGCAGGTGTTATTAATAAAAAATAATAATAAAAATCCTTCTATTTTAAATAAGGATGCTATTCTGCCAGCTTTGAAGCTCACACATACTCTCTAACTTATCCCAGCTTTCGCTCATCTGGTCTTTAAATGGCTCCTTTCATGTGGTCAGCCCACGAGTCGTGCGTACTGCCGCTCAATCACGCCACTGTACGTCGCCGTCATGAGGGTGGTTTCCATGATTTGCATTTCCTGTACTGTTTGAGCTTCAATGAGCTCCAAGCTCCACGTATGAAGAAACCACTGCCAAATAATGCAATGATTTTAGTCGAACCAGATGAGCTTGTGCTGGAGTCAGGCTACCAAGTGGAGTGGGGAGGGGAAGGGGTGTTGTCAGGATATCCTGTTAAAAAAGGATGCCTCAAGATGTCCATACATGCAGGATGTGAATTTCATAGCAAATCTGGCCATGGAACATATGAAGGTTACTTTTGGGAAGATAGGGCTGAAGTGCTGTGATGAATAACCGTATATGTGTTACTCTTAGAAAATTCAGTATTTTCGATTTTCGTATTACATCATGCTGCCAAGGTAATAATTTACTGTGACAATAATAGATTTTGATGACATTAGTTTTTCAACCATACAGAGTTAAATTTAGTCAAAATTAAATTAAATACATTGATTACTTGTCCCCTTGTCCTGTAAAAGAGAGCTTGTATTTTATTCAAAAATAATCGATAAATGCTGTTGGACAACTATTACAGAAATGGCATAGTAGTGGGCCAATGAATAGCTACTAAAGTGGGGAAGGAAAAAAAAATGTAACAGATACTAGTCTTCACGAAAAACATAGACAGATGGGGAGACAGACCTATATGATGCCACAAATAGATGAATATCTTGTAAGGATTTCAAACAAATGTTGAAAGATCCAGTGAAATTTTAAAAGTTGGTTTAAGAGTATATCTTGTGCTTATAAATAGTGTGTTTATTCTGCTCACCTGAAACCCAACCTGTAAATTGTTCATGAAATATTTTATCAATATTAAGCCAAAAGAATACAGACTGAAACTATATATAACAACAGTTTTTAAAAAGCATCTCAATAGGAGCATTGACTTTAATTTTTCTTTGACCTCTTACACTCAGATATGGTGTTTCAGTGCCTACAAGAAAAACTTCAGCAGTAGTCCTGTTGACCATTAATTAATGACAGTCTCAAAGATTTCCTAGTATTGTATACAGATAGTTGAAGAATATTCTCTTTTCTCATATAATGTGTGCTTCATAAAAATGTCCCTGATAACTCGCTGTGGATGCTACTGTATAGTTTTTAGTTTAGTACCAGTTCACTTGATTATATTTTATCAGCTAATCAGTGTGCCCTGCAGCAGTTTTAAGATATTCTAAAGAGGAAGCTTCAAAGCCACAGGTACTTACTGAGGAAACAACTATATTAAGAAAAGGTAGGCAACTTATGTGGATGAAAAAAATACTGTTATTATATCTACCATAAAGTGGTTTTGCATGTTGCATACATTATGCAGTCATCTAAGCCTGAAAACACTTTCATGTGTTGAGAATTGGAGTGTTAAAGGCCAGTCTTTACTTCCTTTTTAATTCTTATACTTTTTTTTGCTAATTTTCACTTTTAACACTAATCTGACTTTAGTATATGAGTTAATCCTTATCTAATGCTCAGTCTGGCACTCTTGGATTATTACTAGATTATCTGCCACGGGAAATCTCAAACCAGGGAACATTTTTTTCAAAGAGCCTGAATTTGGAGGAGGGGAAATTTGCCCTCCTGAGCTCTTTCAAAATGTTCAACTTGATATGTTCACTGGTAATATTGGAATGTTGTATCTTAAGTAATGTCATAGCTCTTATATAGATTATCAAAATTATTATTGCTTATTAGATAAATTAGTTTTAAGAACATTGAGCTTATGGTTGGAGATTTTAGTTTTATGTAAGTATATTTGAATAATGAATAATATTCTACCAACCTTTCTTTGAACATTCTTCCTGGTCACTTAGTTCCTAAGAAACTATTTTTTGAATCTAAAAATAAATTGTATTTTTAGATGTTTAATCCCATAGGGGAAAGGAACACATTTTGCATCACTTGTCTTTAATTTATTAAACAATTCTGTAATGCACTCTGTGCACAGATCATGAAAACCACTGGCACACATTTTTCTGACCTCACAACATAAGCTGCGCTCTTTGTGGCAATCCCGGCAAATGTGTTTATAAAGATTCCAGCAGTAATAGTCTTGTGACTAAATAAGAAACAGAAGCTGAAGCTAAGAGCCAAACAGATACCTATCGGTTTCCTTGAGTTTAATCTGATTAAAACATGGCTCTCAAAAACATTAAATACAATGTCATGTCAGAGAGGCGGTATATGACAAATATAGTTCATGACAGGAAATCGTTATTAAATCAGCATTACTAGTGAATCTGTTATGGAAATTTCCCTGTAATTTAGTTAAGGTTCCCCCATTTTTCACCTCAGTGCATCACTATACTTTTCTGTTTTAATGTTAAGTATGTAATTTTCTGTTGACGGAAAGGCAGTTTTCCTACTTGTAAATACCACACGTCTTTATTGTTATCACTAACCCAACATGAACCAGCTCTTCACTTCAACTAGAAAGAAATACTTTGCAGAGTAAAAGAGAATCCGTACCAGTCATTGGCCACCATGACCTAAATATCACAAACCTAAAGGCGGCAACCACCTCGCTCTTCACAAGGGCAAGCAGTTGTTTTGAATGAGAAACATAGCAGCTTGGTTGAATCCCAGGTTACTGATAACCATCTGACTTTAAAAATAGTAATTATTTGATGTTAAAAAGTTGAGAACTTCATCAAAATCACATCTTTTTTACTCTTTGCTTTGAGGAAATACAGGTACAACATTAACCCATATATTTGTAGCTAAACTCTGAGTACTCTAATTTTTTAACAGCTCAGAAAGCATTTTTTAAAAAGAAATATTTTTACAAGGCAAGAGGATTATTTGGCCAACTTACATTAATGAAACATTTTGGCACATGTTAAAGATTTCATTGAGCTATTACAACCACCCCCAAAAAATCTTGGTTTCCATTTAAAATGTCACCAATGTGGAAAAAATACCATCAATCAAATTGCGTATCTTCTAACTGAAGAGAAAAAAAAAGTTAAAAAAAAGAAGAAAGAAAAAAAAGAAACAAAACAGTGAGTTTCCAGAGCATTTTTGGCTTCCCTTAAGGAATTTTGACTTAGATATAGTCAGTTATCTGTGGCCTTAAGATTATCTTTTTTCTCTTTTTTCCATTGTATGTTTTCATCTTCACAGAACTAAATCCAGTAAGCAATGTTCCTAACTTTATGTTCTTCTCGTCAAACACTGGAAATGCTTCAGTTCTTGTGAATGAGAACAGTAAAATAAATTATTTTTCTGAAGAAACATAGGGACCCCACTTTACAACAAAGAACTCTAAAAATGCACATCGTTCTTTTCTTCTCTCTTGAAAATTATTCTTAGGTCCTGGTGGGAACAAAGGCCCCCACCTCAAGGAAACTTAAATACTAAATCCTTCTTGTGAGTTGAATCCAGAAAGAAACCTGTGTGCAAGTTGTGGAAAACTAAGTGATTGTTGTCTCATTATGCTCCCTGAGTTCTGTAGGTGATTCTGTAGGTCTAGTCTTAGACCTTTCTCTAATCTCTCTTTGCATTAGGACTGCTGTCACCTTTGAGGTAGACCAGGTGTCGTGACCCACACTGTGCTCATAACATGCATTGGAGTAAAGGGATGGCTTACCTTTCTACTATTAGTTACCTTTAGGAACGATCATCTTAATTGCATCATGCACCTGGTATAGAAAAGGATATCTAAACCACATTAGAAAACCAAGATTAAACAGGAAGATCCTTGGAAGTTTGGCATTGAATGTGCTAGCATGCATGCAACTCTATGATAAAATCGTCTGTGTATTATAATACAGCTCTTTCACAGTAACACTACCTCAGTATCTTCTAAATTTCCTCCTCAATGGTTTATTTATAAGCCATGCCAGAGATCACTGTAATAATAACATACTAGCCTCCCATAACCATTCTATGTAATAGGAAAGCTTTATGTAAAGTGGCAGTGAATGTTCTCAAAACAATTGTGTAAGCAAAACCTAATCATAATCAATTAACATACATAGAAGTGTACTGAATGGGATTGAGGTATTTATGCAAATTTAGGGCACTTTTAAGTGGCAGGCAGCTGAGGAACCCAGGTTTCCTGGCTTACGCTCTTTCTACTCTACTGTCAACAAGGAATTATTCTGCATCACCTGAAAATGAAAGGACTGTTTCACTCAGAAGTTACACAGGTACTTGCTGTCAAAGTGACTTTAATCCAGGAGACTTTTAGCTCAGGCACTCTGGCTGGTTGAGGGTAATCTGAAAGACTGGACATATTTAAGTGTCCCTCTTTTTCTTTTTTTTTAAATTATATATGCACATATATACAAATGTATGTATGCATATATATATTCTTTTTTCCTTTTTTAGTATAACTGATACTATTTAAAAATTACTTATTTATTTGGGGGGTATTTAGGTTTACTTATTTATTTACTTTTTAGAGGACATACTAGGGATTGAACCCAGGACACGTGCATGCTAAGCATGCGCTCTACCTCTCGAGCTATACCCTCCCCTCTAAGTATCTCTGTTCCTAATTTGCTTATTCAAATCTCAGCTTTGATGACATTTAATCAGGGAAACTTTGGGGGGAGATAACATATTCCTCTGACTTTTCCTTCTTTTTACCAGGCAGCCAGAAGTTAGCAGTTAGGGAACAGGGAGAGATGTGAATGGAATGCTAGCTTTCAGATATGATGCAAGTCCTCACTGAAAATGTGGCAAGCTTGAATCCAGCTTCCTGATCAGAAGGTCCTTGTTGACTCTTCTACCTTCATTGGGCTCATCTCTAGTATCCAACCCCATTCTCTCTCTAAATCTCTCTGAGGAGCATCTTAGGATTTCAGGTCCCTTTTCCTTTTCTGGCTTCTGTTGTAACCAGTTCCCAGTCTACATCAGAGGATGACTAAGATTATCCTATAGAGTAGATGCTGCAAACCAGATGGAGCCCAGTAGGATACAGGTGTATGAGATACCTCAGGAGAGCCTCTCTTTGTCAAGTTAAAGGAGAGAGACTTCTATCTGCAGATAGCTGATATATGGAGTGAGGCACTGAACACAAATTTATGAGTCAAAATATTGGTCTTCCCGGGATAGAACGTGAACCAACATGCTGCTGAATTTCAACCTGCATGTCTATGGGTGGGAGATAGGTGAGTGACAGTGATCAAAACAAGAAGATAGTGTACTCTGGAAACAATAATCATAGATTTTTACCTTAGAAACAATGTGTAATGTTTATTAAGTTTCTCACAATTTACCTATGTCTACATGACCTCATTCCATCTTCATAGCAACTCCTAAATAGTAGGTAAGCATGAAAAATCTTTCAGAGATCAAGTTCAGAAAGTTGTGATTTGCCCAAGTTACCCATTAGGAAATTTTAGAGTCAAGACTTGAACCCAAGGCTTTGAATGTAGCAAATGCTTTTTACCCCCCTCTTCAATGCCAATGCCTTTTTTTCTCAAATAAGATGTATTTTTATTCCTTCCTCTTTCTCTTCTCTCTCTCTCACAGAAATATATGCCAGGCACTGTGTAGGCAGTGGGTGAACTGAGATGAACAAAATAGGAGTGTTCTCTACCTTTGTAGAACTTAGGCTACACTTCTTAGGACCTGCCAATTGATACGGTAGCCATCAGCCACATATGGCTATGATGACTGTGAAATGTGGCTAGTCAGATCTGAGATATGTTATAATTGTAAAATAGACAAGACATGGAATTATAAATGTTTAGTTCCAGTAAAGAATGCAAAATTTTTCATAATTTTATATTGATTATATGTCGATAATATTTTAGGTATCTCAAATTAAATAAAATGTATTATTAAAATTGATTTCATCTATTATACCTTTCTTTTATAATGGCTACTAGAAAATTTTAAATTAGATATATCTCTTGCATTTCTGAGTCACATATTTCCATTGGATAGCAATCTGACCTATGGGGAGGTCATTTCCTGGGGTACATTAAGCTGTTTAGTACTTCTATGGTTACATTTTTTGTATTGAAACATTTGAATCATTTGAAGTTTGCCCTGTTGCATGCTGGTCTATCCCAGTTTATTTTTTCTCCAAATGGCTACCGAGTTGGCTCAACACCATTTATTGGGTTGTTCATCTCTATTTGAGAGGCTACTTTATCATTATGCTAACTCCTGTATGTATTCTTTGTATTTCTGAGCTTTTACATTAGTCTCTGTCTACGTTTGAACCAGTGTTATTCTTGCTACTTTTAAGATTTCAGAAGATTGTTTAATGTCTTTTAGGGTTAATTTCCATCTCCAATTGATCATATCCTGCCCCCATCCCTGGAGTTTTCTTGGCTATTCTATTTTCATTGCCTTTATCCATGAAAATTAGAATCCATTTGTCTGGTTTAAACAAAAAAAAAACCTTTAAAATTGTGATCAAGATAAACAAACTCAAAGAGAATTGATGTTTGTGTAATGTTGACTCTTCCTCTCCAAAGTAGTGATACAGCTTACCATTTATTCAAGTCATCCTTGGCATACTTTAACATTTTCTTCATAGAAGACTTGCATATTTCTTAAATTGATTCCTAGGAAATTTCATCTATGTATGTATGTCCTACTGTTTATGCAATATTTTCTTTAAATGCTTACTTTATATATATATATTAATATTTTGATTTATAAAAAATTAATTTTGTCCTCTGTAAGCTTACTAAATTCTCTAATTGTTTGTATAAATAGTTTTTTGATAGACAGTCTTGAGCTTTCTAATCTTATCCACACATAGCTGATAAATTACCTACTTCTTTCCAGTTTTTATACCTCTCATTTTTATTTTCTCTTGTCTAATTCTGTTGGCTAGTCCCTGCAGTACAATGCTAAATAACAGTGGCAACAGTGAGTATTCTGTCTTGTTGCTGACTAGCGTTTCTTCCTAAGTACAATGCTGCCTTTTGAGTTGAACTGAACATATTTTATTATAGTAAAAAAAAATCATATATTCTTATTTTAAAAATAAAAACATACTGAACAGTTGTTAAATTTGGTTAAATGCCTACTCATAATCATGTGATGTTTTTCTTTTCAAAGTTATTAAAATGATGGATCTTATTGATTTACTAATTCAAACCATGCTTGTATTTTTGGGAAAAAGATCACTTGTTCATGATGTTTTACTCTGTTTTCATTTTCTGTTGGATTTAGTTTGCTAATATTTTATTTCAGACTTTGATATCTATTTTTAATTGAGGTCCACCTGTCATGTATTGGTTTTGTTATACTTAACTTCATAAAAATAAAATAATTTGGAAGTTCCCCCACCCCCTATTAATACCAGTTCAAAAATAAATGGACTTATTTACTCTTTAAAATTTTGGTAGAACTTCCCTGTGAAACCAGTGAACTTCTTTAGTGCCTTATTTTGGGGTGAGTTGGTGGTGGTGATGGTGGTGATAGTAGTGGATCTCTTTTAGGGGCAACTTTATTTCTCTTACAGAAATCTGCTTTTGTGTATGTGTGTATGTTCCTGTTGGTTTTGTTTTTTAGATTCTCTACAGTTGAACCTTGAACACCATTTGTTTGAACTGTGCAGGTCTACTTATACAGGGATATTTTTCAATAGTAAATTGTACAATATTAACAGTCCTTGTTTGGTGGACTCTGAGGGTATGGTAGAACTTCAGATACAGAGAGCCAACTATAAGTTATAAACGGATTAAACTGCATTGTTCAAGGGTCAACTGTACTTCCTCTGAGGTATTAAAAAACATTTTTTTCTTACAAAATTATGAGTATATGTATAGTTCTTTTGATCTTTAGGAAGGTTTACATTTCTTCCCTATTGTTTACCTTCATAATTATACATTTACATGACCCCCTAAGTTCTCTAATTCTTGGGATATTATCTATTAGTTTTTTCCAATGAATAATGATAAAATTAATGTGTCCCCACTTTCTTGTCCATTTTGCTTTCTCTACTGTCTGATTTTAACATTATCTTTCTTATTTTTTCCCAATATACTCCTTCGATACGCATATACTGGTATTGTTTGATTTGTGAGTTTTCAAGAATTTTTGAACACTAACGGTTACTATGGTTAAGGCAGAGTTGAATCTACTCTATCTCCCAAATTTCCTTTATTTTTCTTTCTACAGTTGTATTATATCTACATGGTCAGAGCAAATACCTTTTTATGCTCTATTTTGCTGCCTTAATTCTCACATTGGTTTTGGTTTTGATTCTGTGGCTAAATGCACTTATTGGAAGACTTCTGCCTCCAACCAATGTGAAATAACAGTATCTAGATTTACTTTTCCACCTAAAACAAACAGAAAATGGATAAAATTGTGCTATATGCCAGAAATTAACACAACATTGTAAACTGACTCTCTCTCTCTCTCTGTGTGTGTGTGTGTGTGTGTGTGTGTGTGTGTGTGTGTGTATACATAGAGAGAGAGAGAGAGAGAGACATTCAAGACACAGGACATCAAGCAACAAAAGACAGTGATCCCTGAGGGAAGGCCAAGAAATTAGGTGGGCTCTATGATTGCCCAAGCTTGTTTACCTTGGAAGAGTTTCTAGGCCCTGATGCAAGGAGGAGGAATCTAGGGCGAGACTGATTGGATCCCTGGCATTGAGGAGATAGAGGTAGGAGCCTGGATAGATAGAAAAATAACATTGGAATAGGGAGAGGATCTCAAAGAGAGACCTGGAAATCTGTAGAGGGTCCCAGTTGATCATTTATCTGAGTGCAGATTGGCACATGTGTGTTAAGAAACTTTCACAGCCAAAGAAAGAACCATGTGAGAAAACTACAAGAAATAATGCCCATTGTTCACAAAAGGCCACGAGTAGAGTCCATTTCCAACAGCCAGACTGGAAAACCTCATGATCGAGTCAGGGCTGTGGTCTCAACTGGGCCTCAGCTGCGGAAGGTTCTGTTTTCAAACTCACGTGATTGTTGGTGGTATTCACTTACTTGTGAGCTGTTGGACTAAGGGCTTCAGGTTCTTGCTTGCTTTTGGCCAGAGACCACCCTCATTCCCTTGCCCTGTGGACTGTCCTAACATGGCTCCTTATATCCTCAAAACCAGAAAGGGAGAGTCTTCTGAAAAGGCAAGATGATACAGTCTTATGTAATATAAGCACATACATCTTGTCACCTTTGCTTTAGAAGCAAGTAACTGGTCCTACCTGCACTCAAAGGGATTACACAAGGCATGAATACAAGGAGGTGGGTCATGGGAGTGACTTTAGACTCTGTTCTCTAAACTAATGTTTAGGAGAATATCTTAAAAGTATCTGGATTAAAAAAAAAAACAATATCGAGTTATGCCAGAAGAACAATGTTAAACACTACAGTAGATTTCTCATTGGAAACATCTCAAGGGGAAGCCAGTGGAGCAACATCGTCAAAGTACTGAAAGAAAACCAAGAACTCTCAACCTAGAATTCTATACCCAGTGAAAATATAACTCAAAAACAAAGCTAACAGTGATGGTCAGACTAAAACAAATAAGAACTGGGGATATAGCATATAGCATCATGACCATAGTTAGTAATACTGTATTGTATATTTGAAAGTTGCTAACAGTAGATCTTAAAAAAAAAAAAAAACCCTCATCATAAGAAGAAAAAAGAATTGTAATTATATGTGGTGATAGATGTTAACTAGACTTATTTTGGTACTCATTTTGTCAAATCATTATGTTGTACATCTGAAACTAATACATTTTTAAGAAATAAAAAACAAACAACGAAAATACTCAAAAGTAAAATAATGAGTTTTACCTGAAAGAGAAAAGAAAGAGTTGAGAAGAGAAAAGAAAGCAAGTAAGGAGCTTCATTTGGTGTCATTTGGGGCATTAGATACCCCTCTTCCAGTACTTTCTTCATCAATTTTGGATTCCTCCAGGGTTATCATCTTAAGTGAGGAGTATCCATCTGTTTCCCCCAAATATGCGCTAAGGTGTGCATATATTTGTGTATCCCTACTTTAAGTGGTGACAATTAGATCAAAATACAAAGTTTAGTTCTTTTTAATTTCATCTCCCACTCTTTTCCTTCATAACTTTTTAAGCTTGTTAAGCTCAAACTAATTTGAGCTTCTTAAGAAGTCCTTTAACGAGACAATAGCCTGAGTGTTTCATATTCAATGAAGAAGTGTGTTACAATAGTTAAATTATTTAAATTGTAATAAAATTATTAAAATAAAATTATGTTAAATTGACTTTAAGTAATTTAAATTATTTAAAATAATATTTAGCATGATTTCCAACATTCTAAATACAACTATGTCTTAATATAAAAAAATTTTTTTTTGACTGTGGATATCAACTCTAGTTTTAAATGCTAGTAGCAGATAAAGAATACTTATGCTTTCCTTCTGATAAGTTTTTTCTATAATCTTTAATTTTACATTGTATATATAAAATACTTTGAAAACTCTGGAGACATACAATTTTAAGATATATCTTTATAATCATAATATCATTTTTAACTTTGTGTCAAAATAGGTATAGTTCTGGTTTTCCAAATGCCTACTGTGATGAAGATACAATCTTGAAGTATATGTTTTTATTTTAAGAAATTGCAAGTTTTTGGTATTTGTTATCTGGTTTTTATTCCAGTCTAATGGCTCTGTTCCCCAAATTATTTGGTCTCCCACTTTATTAATTTTTTCCTGGATCAATGTGGTGTCACCTTTATCATGCTGAATTCCAGTATTGCTCTAGTGGTTTGAGTGTCTGTGATTTCTACTATCTCAATATATAGTATAGGAAACATTTTGTTAAAAAATATTTCACCCAAATATTGATATGTTCAGCACTGTTTTAATTGACTGCCTCTCAGCCCACAAAATGTTATTGATTTACTCTCTAAAAAAAATTCAGTTCTTAATTGATGTATAAAGATTTTCATTTTCAGTCATCAAAGTTTGGGCTGAATTATTTTGACACTGGTAGGATCAAGAAGGTTAGAGATTCTTGTAAATGCTGGATGCCTTTTACTGCTGTCATTAAGCTGAAAGTCATGAAGCATTAAAAACAAAAGACACCTGGCCAACCTAGACCTCTGAATATGTAGTGAAAAGGTTCAGCGATTTGGAGTACAGTTGAGAGGTCATTTGTTTTTATGGAGACATTTGGTATCTGACTCCACTTTGAAGAATGGGTAGGACTGGGCTGGACATGGAAGAGCAGACAGACATCATAATTATAGCTCACACTTAGATAGCATTTACTACTTTCCAGACACTGTTCCAAGTGTCTGCTTTCCATGTATTAGCACATTTCATAGCTGTATTAATAATTAGTAAGGTGCTTATCATCTTAACTTTTGAGTTGAAGAAACTGAGACACACATTTGTTAAGTGACCCATTCCAGTTCTCATAGCTAGTAAATAGTGGTACTGCTATTTAAACCCAGCTTTCTGGCTTTAGAGTCTCTCTTCTTAATCACTGTGCTGTTCTGCTTCTGATTAATATGATGCATTTTGTGGGAACAGTAGGACAGGAAAAGTTAAGGAAGGGTGAAATCATGGAAGCTTTTGAACTGGAGGCAGAGGTATCCATATGTTATAGATGCAAGTATTAAGTGGTTCAGTCTTTCTAGAAAGTAGTATTTTAATATATTTTCTGTCAAGAATTTTCAGTAATCACCTTCTACATACTTGTCCTAAAGAATGTTGGGAGACAGTTATCCATGGTGCCTCATGTTTCTGGATGGCTTGCAAGCAGAGACATTAAATGCCTTTTTGTCCTGCACTATTTTTTTCAAGGAGGTTTGTAGCAAAACAGTATTGGAATATACAGATAATCTCTCTCTCTTCTGATCAGATGGCTGACTTATTTATTGTCCAAGTGTAGTAAAGATAATGTCTCTATGGTGCAAAGTTTGAGCAAGTTTCCTTGCAGCTCATTATGCAAGATTTGGGTTTCCTAAGCTCACGGTATCTCAGCGGTGATGCAGACCCCCGCCTGGGCATCATCTGTCTGGGCCACTCCACATTACCTTGGTGGGCCTTGGGGGCCAGGGACAACCGATGTGAATGAGAAGCTCATGCTACTTACTGTGTCCTGAGTAGTAAGCCCTTTGTTTGACCCAGGAGTGTCAAGTTTGCTGCCAGCATCCAGAAAACTGTGGTAGACTAACTTGTTAACTTGAAAGTAGGGCAAAATTTCAGACTCTTCACTGTTTTTAAAAAAAGGATGATTAGAATTATCAACAAAGAATTATGTGTAATCATTGGAAAGTAATCCACTGTCCAAGTTATAAGGGAACACTTTAGTAAATTATAGTACATTCATATAGTGGAGTATTAATTTCATAATTCTTAAATATCATGTTTTTAAAGATTTAAAGACTTGGAATATATTCATGAGAATCTTAAGTAAAAATTATATTATGAAACTGATCCATATAGTACAATCTCAGTTTTTTAAAAATTTGTTTATGTGTTTAGGAAAAAACCCTGGGATACAATATGCAAAATGTAAAACTTTGTTAGATACAGGTTTTAGAAATTTAAGTGATTTTTTTTTTCCATTTCTAGTTGTGTATTTCCAAATTATTCTATAATGAATATACATTACTTTTATTATGAGGAAAAATACACATTATTAATGAAGTCAAATTGAGGGATTTGACATGGTTTAAAGGCAGAGTAGGTATCGTATATATTCTTGAGAGGACAGTAATATGAGGATGCATTTAAAACCTCTGCCATCAAAGATCTGTTTTTCATTAAAATGCACATATACAATTTAACTGAAAACCATTAAAACAAAAGCAAAGAAAAAATCCAAGTTATAACAGAAGGAGAGAGGAAACATGGATATTTTAGAAATTCTAATTTAAGGAAACTTAATCCATTTGAACAAAAAAACTAAGCTCATCAAAGCCTCTCGTTGTCTAATAAAAAGGAATTAAGTCAGTTAATCATAAGAAACAATGTTTGCATACTGAAGTGCTGAAAGATGAAATGATCTTTCTTCTGACATTTGCTTTAAAATTTTCCAGCAAAAAATAAATAAATAAAAATAAAGGGGGAGGGATAGTTGAACCAACCTTGGCAAAAATATTGATAGCTGTTGAAGTTGTGTGTTGGATACACGGGGCTTATTATGCTGTTCTTGTGTGTGCTTGAAAATTTGTGTAATAAAAAAAATTAACAATCTATCACCAGTTTATATAGTTTTAAAACAGCATCCCTCAACGTTGGCTGTACCCTGGAATCTTCTAGGAGCATTCAGAAGTACTGATGCCTGGATGTCTCCTCCTCTGATTCTGATTTAGAGGGTCTTGGGTGTGGCCTGGGCATCAGGAGTTTTGACATCTCTCAGGTGATTCTAATGTGTAGTTCGTGTCAAAACCTATAGTTCTAAGTGGACTCTGTTAGGTAGATCTTTATTATATGAGGCTTTGGATATAATAATGGATATTTTTCTTTAAAAATGTGGGCATGTTTTCTATTATATTGGTTCATGGAACATCCCTCGGTAAAAAGTGAGAATAGGGTAATAATTTTTCTTATAAAGACAGTCCTACTGAGTACCAGAATGAAATAGTGGAGGTACGTAGCTTAGTGGTTTTTTCATTTGATAAAATGGTAAAGTTTCAGTAACCCTAAGGAATGAATAATTATCACATCCCTTTCAAATATTACTTGAGTAAGAAGAGGCTTAATTGATGTAGAGAGCATAGTTTTTTTTTTTAATTTTAGCATTTTATAACTTTCTTAAAGTAATTCTTGTTCATTTTAGAAAACTAAAAAGAATATTTAGAGAAGAAAATAATCACCTAGAGCTCCATTATCCATAGTAAATGCTGATGATGTTTTATAGCATTTGATTTCAAATTTATTTTAACTTTCTGTTGAAAAAATTCAAACATAAATGTAGGAATAGTATTATCATAAATCTGTAAGTTCCCATCACACAGCTTCAATAGTCTTCAGCTCATGATCAATCTTATCTCATCTGTGCCCCCCCCCCCGCTTCATTCTCCTCTCCCCTACACTGGATTATTTTGAAGCAAATCTTGTATATCATATTATTTCATCTATAAATGTTTTAGTATGTATTAGAGCAAATAATCTTCAGGTCATTAGCACGTATCTGAGGTATTGGTATTCTGTGTTGACTAAAGGAAGATCCATATGCTACAATTCCTACTTTTGTAGTTGCCAAAGATGGTGTTGTGTTATAAGCCAGATTTTTACTTTTATATTTTTAAGCTGCAGAAGGATCTGCTGGCAGGGCCGAGATTTTTCTCAGAAAGTAACTCCATCGTTTTAAACGATGAAATAAGTAGTAGACTGAAATCCGAGAAACCCAGAGTTCTACCCATTAACCAGGCTTTAATTTAGAAGAGTTTGAGGATGAGAATTACCTAATGTTTTGCTTTAAAATAACCTAAATTGGTCTCTTGTTCTCATTTTCTTTAAAGCCAGGTAATTTTTCAAAGAGTTTGGCAGATTGAGTTAGTCATAGTGTATTTTGGTAAAATTAACATGGAGGCAATATGTTAGAAAGGGGTGGAAGACAGGGAAATTATTTAAGAGGGTATTCAGTTCTTGTGGTCTGAACTGACAAAAACCCAATGTTGGATGGAGGGAGAAGAGGAAAATTTAGCATCTTTCTCTATACTAAAAATTATCACAGCTTGGTGATACTTTGTTATAGGAGTTAAGAGTAGGGGAATAAAAAAAAAAAAAAAAAAAAGCCTCTAACCCTACCCTACGGATCTAGCATAAACCTATGTTCTTGGCAGAAAGGGAGAAGTTGAGAAGGGCAAGAAATGATAGGGGAAGAAAGGGATGAATCAGCCCAATATTAGTATACTGAGTTTAAAGTAATAGCAAGTAGGCATTTTTTTTTTGAGGGTCACTGGAAATAAGAGGACTGGAGTTTAGTGCAAGCTGGAGATTCTGCATTTGAAATCATTTGTGAAGCTGAAGGATGATTGTGTCTTCATGCAGACTGTTTGTTTAAGGGGGAGAGCATGTGGCTAAAGACAGATCCTTTCAATAGTTCTAATGGATGGGAATAGGAATAGGGATGAATTAGTTTAGAGTACATTCAGTTAATCCTTAAAGAACTTCTCTTTTACAGGAAAAGGGAAGATGTGCTTACTGCGAAGACGGAGAGGCACACTGCATCTCAAAGGGAATGAATGCTGTGCCAGAGATATGTACAAAGATTTATAAAAATAAGATCCAGATAGAATGACTCAGAGTGCCCAGGGCAGGAGGACTGAATTTTATGGGATTATATGTTTGACAGGAAAATAGGAAGGAATAGTATTTATGCAGAGGCCACGGCACAGACACGTGTGCTTGGGGCAGTGGTGAGGAGTCTGTTGTGGCCAAAGCACAGGATACAGGGTGAAGAGAAAGAATGGCAGGGCACTTGGTTCTGATATACAAGAACTCGGAATCCATTTGTGGGGTCTGGAGAATGTTAGAATCACTATTACAAAGAAGGTAAAATCAACAGTTTGACTTTAATATAAATGAATAAAAGGAAATAATGGAGAATTTGTAGGTTTTTCTTGAGCTTATCAAGCAAAAACTGTCATAGTAAAAGTGCTGTATGTTTATGCTCATTAATTTGTATTCATTTTGTTCATATCAAAAATTTGATATGTGATAATGATTTAATATATATATTTACATATACACATACACGATCAACATATTAATTCTCAATGACCAGAAACTGGGGATACAAAAATGGGTGAGTAAGATAAAGTCTCACCTTCAAGATCTTGGTTGATTAGTCAAAGATAGATAATAAAAAAAATTATATTCTAGTTGGGTAAATGCAAAGATATTGGAACACTCAACAGGGAGTACATAATCCAAATTAGGTGTTAGCAGAAGGATTTAGGAAGCCTTGGAAGGGTAATGACAGTTGATTCTTAAGTGACGCAGAAGAGTTGTGGGTTGATTTGAAGAAGGGAACAGTGGCATACCATGCACATTGTGTAGCAATAAGCAAAGGCACAAACTGGCACGTTCAAGGAACCATGGCCATTTCATTCTTCTTGAAGCTCCAAGGGTGATACTGGGCAGGAGAGGAGCTTGCAGATCGAGATGGAGATCAGTGCAGATTGACATTTCACATACTAATTTCAGGGTTTTGAGTTTTATGTAGGGGAATGACTTGGCCAGATTTTACATCTCGATATATGGTTCTTCTAGCTAGGTGTAAGATGAACTTGCTGGGAAGTCAGGCTTGGAAATAGCTAGGTTAGCTAGGCAGATTTTGCAGAAAACCAGGCTTCACTATGTAAACAAGAAGAAGGGTGAAATTGATGGGAAGACTTGAGAAATATTCAGGAAATAAAATGGACAGGATTCATTAATAGGTTATTTATGGAAACGTAGGGAGAGTGAGTCAAAGGCAGGGAGGACTCAAATTTCTATTTGGTGGATGGTTGTGCCTTCAGCTGTAACAATAAATACAAACATGTTTATTGGATTATGTTTATTATGGATTATTATTATGAAACATGTTTATTATGATGAGTTCTACTTTGGGCCTTTTGAATTTTAGGTGCCAGTGGGCTATTCACACAAAGATTTCCAACAGATAGTTGAATATCTAAAATTTAGATGAGAAGTCTGGGTTTGAAACCCAAATCTGGGCTCCATTAGCCTGTAAGTGGCACTGAAACTGAGGATGGACATTCTCTGTAGTGTTAGCATCATGTTCACGATTAATATGAATATACTCAGTGTGCACTGAGCAAACTACCCAAGAACCAAAATGTAAGATGAGCTGTACTTGTCTGATTTGCTTAACTTTGAATGACCTGAAACATACTTAAAAATACTGAAGTATGAATATAACCAGTGTCTTTTTAGAACATTATGTATTTTCCTCCCATATCTTAATCCTAGCACCAAAGTAGCATATCAAAATATTATTTGAACTGAATTGATAGATCATTTACTTGGAGTTCTTAGAATTGGGTGGCTAGTGTATACAGGACATTGAATTCATTGCAAAAGCCTTCAAAGGCCATCCATATAATGATTTTGGCAATAAAAAGAATTTAATTTTTTCTCTCCCAGCTCAAGCACAAGTCATCTAGGGAGAAAAATTACTCCCAGTTGAGTTTACAATTGCCAGCAATCCAAAGTTTAACCAAATTGGATCATCACACACTGTGTTTGGAAGGAAAACTGACAAAATGTTCTTTCAGTAGATTCTAGGAAGTGTAGGACTTCACTGCAGTGGCCCTAGAAAATGGTTATTGCCCAAAGATCAGGAATAATTAAGTCTAATGCTGATCATTTGTAGGAGAGTTTTCCAGTAATAATTTGGTAAGTGCCATCTCGTACGATGAAAACAAAAAGTAAAAGTATAAACTATAGAATGATGAATAAAGAAACTCAGAAATATTGCAGTATTTTGAACTTCTATCCATCATTTAATTGGAATTTCATTTCCAAAACAAAATTGATTAATAACAATGGAAAATAGTCTCTAATATTTATATGATTTTTACAACTTACCAATTGCTAGTCTAAGCACTTTACCTATTCTCACACCACCCTGTTAGTGGAATAATGTTATCAGCCCCATTTAACACAGGAAACTGAGGCAAACAAAGGGTAAGCCAACTTGCCCAAGATCACATAGCTACTAGTCAGTGAAGCAGTTAGTCTGCCCCCAGAGCACATGGTCGACCCAGGTAGACTGCCCTTAGATTCCATGATAGACTCAGGTAATCTGCCCTCAGAGTCCATGATCCACCCAGGTAGTCTGTCTTAAGAATCAACGGTATAGTCAGGTGGTCTGCCTTTAAAGTCCGTGTTCTGAACCATAGTCCTAGTTTACATGATAGTGAATGTAGCTGGTAAATAAACAGTATATCTATGCATTGTGGAGTTTTATAAAGTATGGAAATGACATGATTCTTGCCTTTTAAAAAAATGCAGACTCTAACACTTTTTCCCAAATAATTTGCCGTGTAACACACCACAATAATACTGTTGATTTAATTTTCCCTACTGCTGTATAAAAGTGATATTAGCACATATTCCTTATATTTGAAAGAAAGGGAATTTAAACAAATTTAAAAAAATTAAATTGTCTCTCCAGGTTAACTGTATCTTATAGTTATGTACAAATTAGTTGTAGAGATTACCAATTTTAGGAGATTTTGTAAGGACTTCAGTGTGTAACAGCACATATAAATACTTTGCTCCTTACCCAAGAAATATATTGTAAATGGAAATTATTTTAATCAAATAATGCAAAAGGTACCAGGCATGCTTACTATGAAAAGGTTTATTATTAATACTTTTCATTTTTTAATTATAAAAGTAATATATAATTGCACAATAGAACACTTGGAGATAAAATATGAAAATCCATAAATACAGTTGCTATTATACCTTATAGTTTTACTTCCTTATAGTTTTTTCTATGTATCCAGTCTTACATTTTTGTAATAATAGTGTATTTATAATATTGTACTTCAAGAAGTTTTCATTTTACTCTTAATATTATTGAAGATCCTTTTGTGGGGGTAAAAATAGAGTACTAATTTGTCTTTTGGATAAATATACATTTCCATATCCTGGGGTTGCTGTGTAGTCTATGCCAAGCTCACATATTATATAATTCAGAGACGTTTTTGTGTTAATTCTCTTTACCCTGTCTCTGTTCGAAGCCTTTGCTTTTCTCAGCCAGGCACAGTCAGGTCCACTGACGCCCCCTACCTGTGGGCTTAGTCTTGCACACTACCTGAGCCATTCTTACCTGAGTCAGCAGAAACATCGTCAGCCTCAGACCCACTTGGAGTTGGCTTTATCCATCCTAGACCTCGGATTCATTTGCACAGTGCTTTCTTCTCCTGCTGTCTCTCAGCTGAGCCACCACTGCACCAGCTGCCAGCTGCCCCGGGATCAGCCCTGAGCCCTCACTTCACGGCTTCCCCCTCATCTCTCCTCACCCTTCAAGTGGCAGTTTTAGCAGACGTGGCCAGGCTTCCTCTCCTTAGTACCCACCCTTCCCCCCAGTTATTCTCCTTCATCCTGTGGTCTCCTTCTGGGCCTTAGTGACCCCTTTCTTAGTTCCTGCCACTTTTATCCCCTGCATATTCCTTATCAGACTTGGTGCCTGACACCAGTACAGGATTTTCCAGGGCCGCCTCCTGAATTCTGATGGAGACTTCTCCTTGGAATTCTTATTCTTCTGCTTTATTCATTGAATTCAACTTATGCCTTGTCCAAGTTATGCCCTTTGAATAAGTTCCTTTGACTAGCCCATCATCTTCTTGGCTGACAGGTGCTGCAGGTGGCTTCGTTGCCCTTGGGGGTGTACTCTGTCTTGGGACCAGGCCTCTGCCTGTCTCTCTTCTCTGTCCACACTGGCCTCTTTTGCAAAGGCCTGAGACCACCCAGGACAATGTTAGCATGGTTTCTCCCAAAGCCAAATTATTGTGTAAAATCAAGAGAGTAAGAGAAGAATTTTAATGCATATGGGAAAAAATTTAATTCACTGATTTTTGTTAAATCTCTTCAGATTCTTTTACAGCTGAACTCTTTATCACTTGAAGCAAAAGGAACAACTGTCTATATCACATCCAGACGCCTTTGTACTGAGTAGGCTCTAGATGCAGTGAGTGTTGTGTCTAGATTTACACGACTGTAACACATGAAATAAAAGAATCCATCAATACAGGCTAAATTAAAATTGGAGTTGCATAAACAGAATCTATGGTGAGCTGTCTTTCAGTTGCCTCATTTATTCTTATTGATGAATTTTCATAACTTAACTCCTTGAATAAATTATCCAAGAATCAGCACATGATTTTCTTTATATATTACTTCATATTTGTGTAAAGGTACTGCCATAATAAAAATCTTTATAATGATTACTGTTTTTATTATTTGGTTGGGCTGGATTTTTTTTAATAATGATTACTGTTTTTGCTATCCACTTGAACCGAAGTTTTCATTCACTAATTGTATAGAAATGGAACAACATTGAAAGTCTGCTATTAAAAAGTGTTCAATGATTCTTTTCATTTTTTTCAACTCTAGGGACAGTCAGAACCTTTCCTTCTTTGTCATGTAATTGGCCTTACCAGTAATATGATTAAAAACACAACCCCTTTCCTCTAAGGTATCAAATTTTGCCATTCAGTTCTTTAATTTCAACCTCCTGACATCATCCCATTCTTATTCTGACTTATCTGTGGAATCACTGCATGGCCAGTTACAAGATGCAACGAATGGGGAAGTTCTGTAACAGGTTACTGGAGCAAGACAATTACGGGCAGTTGACTCAATGAAAGGTGTCATTTCCATGGTATACGATTGTGATGTCCAAGTGATCTGATGACACTGGTCATAATCAAAGAAAGCTGTTGACCATGGAGAAATCCCAGCAAGAAGTAATGAAGGATCCCAGCTTGCGGAAGAACATGGCAATGGAGAATCTCATTAGAAATCAAGTCTGGAGAGGCTGGTATTTAATTTCAGTCTGATCTGTTCAGACCAAGTGTGACCTGTAGTTCTTCCTCCTCACCCCAGAGGTCCCGAATTACATCATCTTTACAACTAAGGGGATTTCAGGTGCTTTCTCTGGGTTGCATGAGTTTGTCTTAGCGGTATATGTGCTATATAAATGCAAAGAAGGGTTGTGAAAGGAAGGAAAAAGAGTTCAAGTTATGTGAAGTTCTAGACCATCTACTCCTGTTTTACTTCTGAGTGTTTCTGTGTATTTTACACATCAGAATTTTGTGTGGGAATTCTTGAGAAAAGTGGTTGCTTTAAAGAAGTTTGACAGCTACTCTACGCATCTACCACAGATAAAGGACCACGTTTAGTGCTGTGTCCTCTTTAGCTGTTGTTGTGATAGAGGTTTGTCGAGTACCTGTTGAGTGCCGGGCCCTGGAACACTTTCCCTGGGCATCCTGGTCATCTGTTAGGCTACCGAATAATTGCTGCTCTGCAGTCTTAGCTTTTTCCTGTGGTTCTGCACACAACTCATTTATCTTTTATCTCCACATTTTTTGATGTTTTTATTTATAATTTCAAGATAACTTCTATACCAAAGATTCCAAAATCTGTGTCTCCAGCCTGACTTTTCTTCCACTTTGTACCTGTATGAGGTTTGGGAAGTCATCCGTGGTAAGCCTCAGTTTTCTTATTTGTACAACAAATGCCATTACTTTCCCAACCCTATAAGGTTAAAAAGAGTGGAGGCACAACTTTGTAAAATCTCGTAGATATGAAGAATTGTATTGTTTCTGTTGCTGTAATCAGTATCTTCAGGACAATAGTGCTAACTTTTTTTTTTTTTTTCCAGGAAGGCTTGCTTGTATGGCATCTGATACATTAAACTTAAGATTTACTAAACAGTATTCAGTCATTCCTTTTCCTTACATCAGACATCACCCTTGAGTTTATATGTTATGAAAGGCACAATCTTTCCAATAGTCACTCTATCACAAAATCTTGAAAGCACTTTTTAATCTCTTCTCCTCCTTTTAGGTCTCACTGTTACCACGTTTCTTCAGGCCTTCATTGCAACTGGATTATTATAATAATCTTATAATAACTGGTCCCTTCTTTTCAGTCTTTACTTCTCCTACTATGTCTTCTGTCCTGCTGTAGGGATTTTGTTTGTTTGTTTTATTATTTTTGCTTTTTGTTTCCGTTCTAAAAAGCATAGCCTCCTTGCACATGGCCCTTCTGTATCGTGTCGCTGCCCCACCGCACCCCCACCTACACATTGCAGTTAAGACTTGACAGCCTTGCCTTCAAGCTCCTCTACAATATGTCTAATCTGCATTTGCAGCTCGTCCTTTTATAGCTCTTCCGTGAGCCTCCTCCTCAGCCAAACTCTTTGCTCTCCAACAGAGTGATGACCACTTTTACTTCTGGATCTGTCTGCAGACTTCTCTATCTGTGTGGAATGTCTTCGCCTTATTGAAAAACTACCGATCCTGGAAGGCCAGTGGAAAATGCCACCTCCATGAAAGTGTTGGTAACTTTTCCCTGAACAGACATGATTCTGACTCTTCTCTCCTGAGCCCACAATGTACGCCACTGTTCTTTAATTCATTTCCCAGCTACTCCATGGTGGTATGATACTAAAATAATTATGTAAAATACTTCGTTCTTAAGCTTAACTTAATCATTGTGTGTCTGTTTCTTGGTGAACCATATTTTGAATCAGCCTCAGACTCCTGATGAAAAAGTAGTTGGTGACAAGAACACAATTTCATCTTACAGGTTCTGCCCTGCCATGTGACACATACAAGAAGGAAAAATGACTTCCAACCAGCTTTACTCTTAAAAATGGATGAGGGAGCATTTTAATACTATTTCTTTCTTGATAAGATACAGGAATATGTAGTGAGAGAATTATTTCCAGCATTGGGATTTATAGCCATGTTGAAATATAATTAAATGAAAATATTTTCTAATTAGAAACTAACATTTTATAGAAAAATAAATTAACCCATTTTTGGAAAGATGTCCTGCCTGTTCTCGTCTTTGATTACTCTTCAAGGGGCGTTTCTTTTTGTTCATAGTTTGTTTTTACCTATTTTAAGCTATTATGCTCTGTATCAAATCCTTTTTGTATTATTACAAATCAACCAATCTTTTACTACTTCAGTGGTTGTCAACCATTCACTCTTTATTGTTTTTTTCTAAATGCCAGAAAATAAAATGCAGAAACCCCACCCTATATTAATGTAATTTTATGGTTAAGATTTTACATTCACAAAAGTCCAGAAATTCAAAGTTATAGTTCCCAGAAGAATCCTATTTCAGTCACATTGCATAAACTGATATTAAGGCTGAAATGTGTCATCATTACAATAATGCAAAATACTCATATATGCATGAGGACACAGTTATGGTTGCTGAGGGAACCATAATTTTGGATTTTCTGACTTTTTTTGCACATACAATTTCAACCATAATGTTAAGTTAATGCAGTTTTTTTTTCCATTGACTCTGAAGTAATATATTTGTTGCTAGGTTTATCTTAAAAATAAGTTTTCATTGACTCCATTTGTTTCTTATGTATAACTATAAACCTATACTGATAAATATCTGATGCCCCTACCAAGAAAACTCCCTAAGGAATATTTCTATGTAAAAATAGTTTTTAGCCTCATGTATACTCATATTCTCCCTGCCTTTCTCTCACACACACACATACACACACAGCCTCACACACTTATGTTACATTCTGGCACATTATAGAAGCAGGTAGCATATCCACTACCTGCTGTTGAAAGTGTTGACGATACTGAATTATTTATTCTATCTCCTACACTATCCAAAATCGTTTTGGGTACTTTGACACATTTTGGTCTCTTCCATATGGATACTTCATGGTGGCAGAGTTGCCAGATGCTCAGGTTTTGTGACAGTCTTAGTTTTTCAAGGACTGTTGGAATATTCTTGGGAGAATCTCTCGCCTTGTTACTGATTCCTATGGAGTGGTAAAATACTAACATTTCTTTGAAAGTGTTTTTCAAGACAAGGAGTTATTACAAAAAGTTAGTAGAATGTCCCATCTGAATGTATCTCACTTTGGGAACTTAGTGATGGGGCAAATTTTCGCGAAACGTATTTGCAATGAGTTGACATCGCCCTGACAGTGAGTAATAATACCAGTGTATATGAATTTGGGGATTGAAACAAAGTTATCTAAAATATCAAATTTAAACTCTTATATAACTTCAGCTTGTTGTTTATATCTCAGTTGACAAAATGCAAAGGTGAAGGCAGGGTGTCAAGTCTAGGTTATATTTTTATTCCTTATCTACTATATGTATAAATATAACTATAAATATATACGTATGTATATACATAAAATATGCTGGATATTTGCTTAACTGAATAGAATGTGGATACTTATGGTCCCAGGTATTTGCTTTTTCTCTGCAGTATTAATTAAAACACATGGTCTCCCCTCATTCCCAGCCCTGCCCTTAACAAGTACTGAACTGGGAATTCTGCTTATCTTTAATGTCCATCTTGAGCATTTTCTCCTTTAAAACCTTTCTGGCTTTTCTATACCAAGTCTAAGGTTGCCTGCTTGCCTCTCTCGTGGCTTCTGTGTGTTTCCTGACATTCCCAAACCCCTGTATGTACAAGTAGAGGAAAGGGGAGAAAGGAAAGGACTAATTTAGGAGGGACGCTTCCACACTGTGCCTTAAGTATAAATGTCTTACGTGGCAGAGAAAGGCTTCAGGTGACTTTTCTGTGACCTGTGGCACGTGACCCTCTGTCATGGGCAATGGAAAGTTCAAGTAACATTGAAACTGGGATGGATAGCTGTAGTGAGCCTCCAGTGCACATGTATACCCTCATTCAAGTACTTTTGTCTATATTGTGGAGAGAAAGGGCGACACATGGTCAAGGGAACTGTTTTAGTTGTTTTTTGCCTTAGTGAATGTTTTTTTTCCCCCATTTAAATGGAGAATGTTTCATCGCAGCGTCTAACTTGAAGCTGCTCCCACTGTTGGAATTAGAAGGCAGGCTCACAAGCAGCAACTCTGTTATCGACGGTACTGGTCCCACCCTTCCCTCTAATAGGCTAACCCAGGGCAGCGACCTCATTTTGTGCCCCTCAGTCACCTGGTCAGGAAGTGTGGCCCAGGGGATTTGAAGTTCCTTCCAGCTGTAGTATCTGACGAATCTCACGTGCATTGTGGTATGGTAGGTGAGACCGAGAGATGCATCTCAGAAAGTTATCATGTCAAGTAGGTGGGTTGAATGACCTCAGTATTTCATTTTTAGATAATCTGAACAATATTGCTTATATAGCATTTTTTACTTTTCGTCTGTTTTTTTCCACTGTACCTGTGTATATATTAGTTACTTTAAAAAAGAGGGCAATTTAAGGGAAGCATATCAAAAATGTTTTTATTTGTGAAACTTCGCCATATAGAAGATTTCATTGTACTCTATTAAAATAGGAAATTTTGATCTTTAAAAATAAAAGAGCTTTCAAGTGTTTCCCCTTCTGTGAGATAGACTGGGAAACATAATCTTAAAATTTTCATGTATTTGGCTTGATGAGAAAGAAACACAGGATTAGCAGATCAATGTTTACAGAAAGTCTCATGTCTAAAATAGAAGTATAGGAGACTGGGACCCAGTCCCGGGACTCATACCTCCAGGTTCATCTTCTATTGCAGATGCACTGCCTTCGTTAACATTTCACTCCCTCAAACACTTTTTGAGTGCCTACTGTGCACAGTGCACTCTGGTGGATTTGACTTATATAATTAGTTACCTAGTGATACCCTTATAATAAAAGTGATGTATAAAATAACAATACATTGGGGATACTACATAAATTATTTGTGGGGGAAGTATTGCTTCAAATGGCATATTAAGCACCAAATTCAGGGAGGCTTTCAAAGAACTGTCTTGGACTTGCCAAAACAAACATAGTAGAAATAATCAAAACACAGGAATAATCTCCATGAGAAGCATAACAACAGAATGTCACAAATCAAATGATAGGACAACTCAATAGAATAAAGGACTCTGGAAAGCAGATTTAAAGTAAATACTCATAGGCATGGAAAAATTTAGATCTTATGACTGATTATAGAAAGACTGAATATTGAGGAGGCGTTTTCTTTTGTGCTTGTTAATTTTAGAAGTAGATATGATTCATAAAAATAGCAGGTTACCATATTTTTCCTTGTTAGCTTATTAGTTATTTGGGCACAAAACACCTCTCTCTCCATGGTTGTCAGGAGCAACTTAGCTGGTACACCAGGAGACAGATACTATTACTGTTGTTGTTCTTGTGCTTATTTTAACGATTCCTGTGTCATAATAGTCAAATCTAAATGATGCTAATATCTAAAAGCAACTCTGTGCTTGCCTATGGTTTGCTCCCCAGGCTGATGCCTGAACTGAGCTTTCTGTATGTATTTAAGTAATGACCTTCTGGCTTGACTGGTCATTGTGTCCTTAAATGTGTGTAATCTTAAACAACACTGGTAGGGCTGGGTTGGTGTGACGATAGGACTTATATCCATTACCTTGGGTCTCCAGTCTTCCAACTTTATCATATTTAGAAATGAACTCCAGGGACTCATAAGTGGCATGAACTAAAGGCAGAGAACATTCCAATATAAAATGATGTGCTGCTGTTAAGGAATAGTCTTCTACGATAGATTAATCATGAGGTGAATTATAAATATTTCACATACTAATTATATTAGTTTATGGAGATAAAACACCATATGAAGTGTTCCCAGCACACTCAGCAAGTTAGTTGTGCTTTGCATGCTAATTGGCTCACTTCTTCAAGGCTGACAATCATGAATCCCTGAAGATGACAGAAATTATTATCATGATATTGTACATTCCTGATCTCAGTACCAGGTTGACACCTACCTTTCCCCAGGAGTTCCTTTTCTTTGGATGGTATCTTGATTCCTTGGTATATTAGCATGGTGAGTCAGAGAACAGTGCCTGACTTATTATTAAGGACCCTAAGGAAAATGTAATTGGCTTCATCAAAAATGACATCAAATAACACTTCCTATAGTGTATTGGGTGCTCAAGTTAGAAGATAAGTGCTTTCTCTGGGGGGCAGGAGATGGTTCCCGACTTGTTTTTTAATGGTAGGAGTAAATATTGTATTGAACACTTTACTATAAATAGAGAATCAACCAGTTTGATTTTCTCAGCATCATTGTGGTAATGAATGATGATTGATTGATTCATTTATCTGAAAACATTTACTGAGCACCTGAGATAGGATAGTGAACAAGGAAGATATAGGGCTTACTGAAAAGGAACTTAAAACCCAGAGTGGCAACTGCCACGTTAGGGAAGCTGTAGGATGCTAAAGAAAAGGACAGCAGATCAAATTTATCTCTTCAGGGAGTGTGTACCCTAATGGGAGGAAGCAGGAAAACGTATGAAACATTGCAGAAACATGTAGCGCGGTGTGTAAAATTATGTAACAAACCAAAACCCACATTTTTAACAGACATTTTTGGTGACCAAGCCCTTTAGTTTAATTAAATCTCCAATGCAGTTTCTTTTATTAGTCTATTGTCTATTATCTCTAGTTACCTATTGGACCCTCGACTTACATTCCACATTTGTAAAACCTGTCTCTTTATTTCTTCTCTACTCCAGCCGCTGATCTGTTTTCTCCCCTTGTGTTAAGGAATGTTATTACTACCCATCTGATTACACAAGCTAGAAACCTTTGAGTCACCCTTAGCCTGTCCCACCCAGACACCGAGTCAGACATTTCTGTTTCCCTCCTTGCTCTTAGTATCGGCCACTTCTTTCCGTCCCCTGGCCCTGAGCACCTCCTGGTTATGCCAGTAGGCTGACTCTTCCCTGTTATTTAGGGCATCACCTAGACAGCATCTCTTCAGGAGAGCCTTCCTTCAAGGGCATAATTTTCCCACAATTTGTCTAACTGTAGTCGTTCAGTAAATACGTGATGAATGAAGGGGTGAAATAAAACTGTTCAGGTTGACACGGCTCTTCTTTATACCATTTATATTCTTTTATTTCTCAAACATCGACTGTGATGGGAAGTACAGTTAACAGAAAACATTGAGTCACATTCTAGTCTTAGAGAATTCAGAATCAGTGTGGAATAACTGAAAAAGCAGAGGCTTTGGGTCCAGATCAACTTGGATTTGAAACACATCTTTGCCTCCTAGTAACTGCTGTTGTCTTAGCACTTAACCAAATCTCTTTAATTTCTTAATTGGTAAAATGGGGATAACAGGACACTTTTTCTAGGATGATGATGAACTGAGATGATGTGCTTTAAAAAAAACTTGCATAATACACGGTTCCCTGTCTTCCTTTAGTATATTATTGCATGAGAATTTTACAGCAACTTAAGGATTTCATTACTGAAAAATGATGATGGAGAGCCATAGTTTTAAGTGAACCAGTTTTATCTGTATTTGGATATGTACAGAGCAACATCCCTTATTTTGGGAGTGCTAGTTGGTGGTATTTTATCTGATTCCTTATCCTCTCATTTTACTACCACTTTTCTTAACCAATGAGCATCTACAACACAGCTAGTTAAGGATAATAAGTAGAAATAAAGCATCGCTAGTATAATCATACAAGTACAGTGGATCCCCATATGGCTGACAGATGAAGTATGAACTTCTCATCCTGCAATCGAGCACCTCTAGCTGTGATGAAAGACCATCTTTTTGGTTTTATCTGATTGCTTCCTTTTTTCCAAACCTTAAACTTTAGCCAACTGTCCCTCCTTTCTAATTTATTTAAATAACACCGATCCTTCCAGACCCAAGACCTCGGGACCCAGGCCTCCTCTGCTACCCTCAGTGAACCTGAGACTTGCTGATTTCCCACTGCACTTAGTTTTCTCTTCTTCTTCTGAACTGATAGGGCTTAGTGTCTCTCCCTTCATTCACAATCAGTCTTGCATGGCTTTGTGACATGTCTCGCGTGGAACAGAGCTGTTACTTACCTTTTTACATTTTTTTTTAATGTTCCCTCTATTTATGGCTTGTTTCACCAATTGTATTGTCAGCTTTTTTTAGAGCAGGAGTGATATCTTACACTTCTTAGCTTGTCCAGTGAAGAGGCTTGATAATATTTTGTTGATAGGTGGTCTAAAACAGATGTATCTATAAATATTCTGAGTGATTCATATTACCTTGTCTCTTACAAGAATACTCTAAATGTAGAAAAAAAGTTTGTGTACACGGTAAAAATTTCAATTTATTTATAGTTTTTTTTTCAGTAGTAGGCTCATCCTCCCTTCCTGTTTCTTACTTTCCTGTTGCAAACATAATTACTGAGAGTCTTTTATGAAGATACCAAGAATTAAAAGGCTTTAGAGGTTGCTGGAGTAATTTAAGGGATACCTGAATTTAAGTGGTACCGTTAGCTAAGAAATCTCTATAGGTTTTATGTAATTTATCTCCTTAAGCGTCCGTTAGGCAGGTCAGAATGCTGATGACTGGAGTGGATAGATGCTAAGAAACTAGCTGGAGATATTGTTCAGTAGTAGGTCCTGCCTACAGACCTCAATTCCCAGCCTTCTGGACAAGTGTTCTTTTCACAATGCTTTCCTGGCCATCATGATAAGCACAACAAAGGAACATTACTTGGTGGAAAAAAACCAAAACTGACCAATTAATTGATCCTACCCTGGATACTCAATTAAATTCCCCACTGCAAGAACCCAAGAAGTTAAATGACTCCATTTCTTTTTCTTTTATATAATGACTTCCATCTTGCATTTTTAATTGTTTTAACAAATGCAAACATTTTGTTATACATGTTCTTCAAGGTTTTTGAAAATCCATAACATTTAAACATGCAGTAGAAATGTTCTATTTAAGATGAAGTAGCTGGCAATGAAAGCACAGTTAACATGAATTTTATCAATGGTTAATGAATATTAGAACTCAGTTTTACAAATTTAAAACATATATGTAAGCCAAAGACTTTGGAAATGTTTGGAAATAATTTTCATTTATGCATGTGTATATTATGAGCTCTTGTTACACTGAAACACTGTCAGCACGCTTGGAAGTGGTACAGTGGAGGACATGACAGCCTCCTCTCTTTCACTTCTCACACCCAGTTCATAGGAGACCTGGGCAGCACCATCAGCAAACCCCGTCAGACTGCTCACCGCCATCCGCGCTGTCATCTTAGTCCAGGGCACCGTCATTCTTCTCTTTCCTGACTGTTCTCTCTTCTTCCAAAATGATTCCTTACTGTCTGTTTTCCATATAGCAGTCAGAGTAAAGTCTTCTGATTTTAAAAAGTAGTAAAACATCTCATGAGATACATTAAACAAATGTAACAGAAACACAAGAGATTACACAATAAAATTTTTAAACTTTATGGATACATGAATCTAGAAACTCACATTCTGGTCAGATATTATAACACATCATATCATGAAATCTGTTAAAATGTGTGTTTTAGAAATAATTTTTAACATAGTACAACATGTAAACTATTGAAGCAAAAAAAAGAAAAAAAAAAAGCAAAATTGCAGTCATTTCTATATATTACAAAGTGAAAGAATAAAGGTAAATTCCCCCAATAGGCATTTATAATTCTGTCATTTCTCTACTTAAAATTCCTTCGGTCTCTTCCCATTCATTGCTCTTACCATAAAATCCAAAATGATTTGCATGTCTCACAAAGGCCCATGGATTTCCTCAGCGTCTTCTCTGGCTACTCGTTGCACAAATTGCTCCAGCTTCCTTGGTCTTTATTCATTTCCTCCACCTGCCAGTTTTTTTCTTACCTTCTCTACTTTGTTTTCCATTTTAGGTCCATCATTTAGCCTAGTACCTTGAAAATAAAAGATGCTCAAGGTATGCTGACTAAATGAGCACCAGAATGCAAATAGTGGCCATCTCTTTTTGGGGTGCTTGTGTGTGATAAATATTTAATTTATACTTTTTGTACTTAAAATATTTTTCTGTTATGAACATGTGTTTTCTAATTATCAGAAAGAAAACAGTAGCATTCTAGAATTGGAGAGCCTTAGTAGGTGAAATTCAGCAAGTTAGGAGGAACTTAGAAATTAGATTATCACAAGCCGATCAATGGTCTGTACAAGAAAATCAATTCAGTGAGAACCTGCATTCAGGTAGCATGGCTGGAGTGTTGGGTTAAGGGGGAGCTGGTATACCCAGAGCTGTGCTTTCCCCTACAATAGCCATCACTTTATGGCCATTTAATTTAAATTTAAATTAAATTGAAAACCCAGTTTCTCAGTTGCACTAGCTACCTCTCAAATGGTTGACACTCATATGCAGCTAATCGTTGCTATATTGGACAGTACAGATATAGAAATTTTTCATCATCACTGAAAATACTATGTAGCAAAAAGCACAGGATCTAGAATCCTGGGAGTAGATATCAAGGAGCAGGAACTCAGGATAGGCAACAAAAGAACGAAGAAAGACTTTGGTGGTGAGGCTGGGCAACATGAATCTAGACAAGCAGTTAAGTTGTTGAGCAAAGTGACATAGCTGGAGGGTGGAATGAGTCTTTTGTCAAAGGCTTATTGAAGCCCTGCAAGGAGTTTTTTAGGTATAAATAACAACCCAAATTGGTATCTGTGTTAAATTGTGTACTGTATCCTGTTATGTGATAAATGGTTTTGGGAGATAGGGGGCTATTGAAAGATTTCATGGAGAAAGAGTGAGATAAGGCAGTCCATGAGGGATTTCCTCCTAGACTGTATATGGCGGTGGTTGAAATATTAAATGCCTCTGCAGTGCTTAGGTATGTTTTAACATCCCTTTTGACATATGAAGAGAATAGGAGAAAAGGCAAACAACTATTGTACTCAAGCTGAACCAAAGAAAAATAAAATCTTGAATTTCGTTGTGTTGAATAATTTTGGGTTCCTTAATGTGACTCAGACTGTAGATGTAACGTGCATGGAAAATAATTGAAACATGTATGTGGATACAATTCCAAATACCTAGAATGGTGTTCACGTGTTTGCAGCACAGAGCCGTTTTGGTGAGACGATTTTAATAGCAGCTACTTACACTTTTGGTGAGATGGTAAGCTAATGATGTAGTCGTTAATTTGAATTTAGCAGACATTTAAAATACAGGTTTCTCTTACAGAGACAAAAGTTGCAATTTAAAGCTCTTCGGTGGTCTAAAAACAGCTTAATTCTGTAGTAGCATGGTAATAAGTACTAATCCAGCTTATACAGTGATTGTAGTATGTCATGTTTGTGAAAGATTGCCCAACTGCTTTCTCTGGGTTTTATGTTAATTTAAAAATATTAAACATAAAACCTTATAACATCTTCATGCTGAGATAAACTGTTCAATTTAACTTGTGCTCAAGCAGCAGCTGTCAGGAATTATCTTGTTCCTAGTGGTTTTTGCTATCACCTTGTGCCCTTTCCTGCCAGAGACACAGTGTGAGATGATAAAGCTCACCTTTTAGGATTTATTGCTTAAATGATACCTGAGGCAAGATGAACACTGGGAGCCTAGGCGTTAGCTGCTGACTGAGTGATGTCATTCACTGTGTTATCATACACTTTTTTTTTTAATTGATGAAAGAGGGCAGAGTAAAAATTGCCTATGAATCTTACCTGCATTTCTTTTGTGGGCTTCTTCATCACTTCTTTTGTGATGTCATGGAGCTAAATATTTGAGGAATTGATTATTGTCCAATTTAACTACCATTTTACAACCGAAAAAGCAAAAAGACATGTTTTACTAATGTTGGAGATAATTTCCACAATTTAGAAGTAGTGAGAGCTATTTTAAGATTAGTTATAAAAATAAAATGAGTTTCTTGTTAATGATTGAGCAAACTGGAGGAAGTGTTGGTGTGGGCAGTCCCCAATGGTTAATATTATGAAAATCATTGCCACTTTCTTCTGAATGTGTTACCTTCTTCCATTTGAGAGGTTTTGTTTGGAAGACTCCACTTTAGACTTGGGTTCCTTGATTATGGATTAGGTGGTAAGTAGGGTAAGGAGAGTGGGTTTGGGGTGGGAGTAGAGTGAAGGGCTTGCCTTGGTTAAACGTTTGCTACAGATGTTCCACCCTGAGGGTGGAGAAAATTAACAATTGGATTATGGAGAAAATTAACAATTGGATTATGACTAGAAATACATATATGATAGGTTTATTGTTTATGGAATGTAGTGTATTTTTCCCTTCTCCTTACTGCCATTGAAGGCATATCCTCCCAAATTTATAGTTTTATAAATGTATAACTTAAAAATCTGTAAGACTAGATTAGTGAGTTGCAGTGTACCATTCATTTAATCAATTGTTAAAACATTGTGCAATTTATTTCTATCTATGAATATTTGAATATTTGTTATTAGTAGCCTCTTTGGCAGAACCATTTAAGAATTAGTTGCAGACATCATGACACTTTACATGTAAATAATTCAACATGTGTCTCCTAAAAATAAGGATATCCTCCTACATAATTGTAAGAAAATTACTACAGTTCTAGACTGATAAAAATTTACAACCTTATATTCAGTCCATATTCAGAGTTTCCCTGTTGTCCTTATTATAGTCCTTTAGAGCTGATTTTTTTCCCCTCCAGTATCTCATCAAGGATCACACGTTGCATTTTGTTTTGGGGTCTTTTTTATTTCCCTTTATGCTAAATTTTTTTCCTTTTATGATCTTGACATTTTTGGAGATCCAGCCCATTTATTTTGCAGAATATTTGTCTGATTGTTTCCTCATGACCAAATTCAGATCATGCATTTTTGGCAAGAATACTACATTGGTGATTTCTACCTCAGTGTTTCCCATTGAGAAAACATGCTATCTCTTTGACCCATTATTGTTCATATTATATTTGATCACTTGGGTAAGTTGATATCTACCAGATTTCTCCATTATAAGGGTAACTCCCCCTTTTTGCAATTAATAAATAAATGGAAGCTGCAGTTAATGAATTGTACTTCCTTGTGTGTGAAAAACATCAAGTTTGCTCAGGACTTAATGATTAAGAATTAGTCATCGCCTGCAATAGTATGTATTTTGGGGGTGGGGAGTAAGGATAGTGGCAGATGGGGAGTATTACTCACTAAGTAGATCCACAAGTTACCATCCATTTTCTTTTAAGGAAAATATTGATTGATTGAGATTAAGTTTTGTTGTTCTCTTGACTGAGGATCAGATTTGAGGATAAGCAAATAGCTTAATATTTTGGAAATTTCAGTCTAAGATTAGAAAGGCTTATACTTGGTGGTGGTGGGAATATTTTTGGACAAAACAGGACATTTTCTAAACATAGTTTTTCTCTTTGCATTAGTTGAGTACAAATAGACAATTGAAAAATTAAATGAATCTCCTTGATAAGATTTCTTTTATTTTAAAGTGATAAATCATAATGTACAGGAATGTGAGTTTAGAGAGGTCACTACTTTTCGGTCTTATGTGCCTTCCTTTAGCCTACGAAGAAGATGCTGGAATTCCTATTTATGATAGATGCACTTATTGTGTAGTCATTCTTCTTATGTGAAAGGCCAGTGCAGCAGATCATATAAACACCTGAAGTTAGCCATTTGGCTTGTCAGCAAGGGAGAATTTATAGTAGTTGTAATCATGGTAATAACAAGGATGCTATTTTGTATTTATTAAGTACAGTAAAAAGCATTCGCAGTGTAAGTGGTCCACAACCAATTCATATCCGAGGTGTGATGAACAATAGTACTTCAGGCTTAGACCAGGAGCCTCTGCTTTGCCACTTTCTACCAGTGTGATTCTGGGAAAAACTCTTAACCTTCTTGAACCTCATTTTTTAGAATGGGAATTAAAACTGTAAGGGTCAAATGATGCTATATTATGTTATAAAGGTGGCATTCCATTAAAATTGGGCCATCTAAATGTCCTCAGCTGCTCAGGGACTGTAATTTGTCCCTCTTTTGTGTCCATATGTGTTAGCCACCTCATTAGTGAAATATTTCCGGGTTGTCCCAGACAGTTGTCGCTTACTGTTTATTCCTCTAATACTTCGTTCATGTCACTATTATGGGCAGCATTCGTGCTGTGGGCTGTCTCGTTCATCTTTTCTGTTCTTCCTGACTGGACCTTGGTACACAGCAGGCATTTATAGTAAATGTTTGTGGAATGAGTGTGTAAATAGACACTATTTCATTTATAAATGTGGATAGGTAGACTTTCAGTTTCTTTTTCCTCCCAAAGATAAGGAATCAGCCTTTCTTCATTTTTTAAATTTATGTTTTATATAAGGGATATTACAGTGTACATCTGGTGCCATTAGCAGTCCAGTAATGGAGAAGAAAATATTTTTTAAAAACCCACAAATATTGCAGAATATTTAACGGGGTTGGGGGCAGTGTGAAAACATGCCAGGAGAAGAAGCCCTTACTAGATAAGTCTATTGCATAAATCAAAAGTGTTTATGTCATAACACAAGCATGTGCCGTTCCTGCTCATATATTGAATTTCAGTAGTTGGTTGCATAAAGAAGTAAAGTGTAATGAAACTGGCAAGCAAAGTATTCCCCAGTCAGCCTTATCTTTGTTCCATTTGTCCTTCAGATAGAGCTTTTCTTGCTTTTTTCAATAGAATCCATCCAGCTTTTTTTTTTTTTTTTTTGCATGTCTCAGTAACTGAGCTGAGAAGACCAATGAGATTCGGGGCTTTTATAGTTCATAGCAGCTGCTCTTTAAGAGATCAAAACTTAGAATGCTGCTACATAGTATTAAGGCTTAAGTCTTGATGTGTCCCTATGGGGGATGTGTTTGTCTTGGGGTAGGATGAGGAAAGAGGAGAGAAGGTGAAGGATGATCACTTCCAGCGTGCTCGGGGCAGTAACTCTAATTTCCTTGTTTCCTAGGATCCTCTTTGCAAGCTCAGTGCTTAACCTGACCGAACTGGCTGCCCTTCGGCCTGATCTTGGGAAATTGAAAAAGATTCTGTACTTCCATGAGAACCAATTGGTATATCCTGTCAAGAAATGTCAGGAGAGGGATTTCCAATATGGATACAACCAGATTCTCTCGTGGTAGGTATAGATTGTGTCATTGTATTTAGTCCTTTGCCACCTTTTTCCCTTGTAGATAGTTAACTTTTTAAATCTAGAGATCTACTGTACACTTATTTTAAAAACACCTTAAATTAGATACCAGTGTTTAAACATCCTTCCATGGTAGGCATTACTTATGCCTCTGCAACATATACATACAAGAGAACAGCTAATCTTTTTATAAAAAATATATATGTAATAATTAATTATATGTTGAACTAATTATCTAACTGTATTTTCTACAACATTCAAAATAGAATCAAAGGGGTGACAGAAACCTTCTCCACCCCCTGATTCCATCATCTCTTGTTTAAGGCAGCCTTTTAGAAAAAGGCAGTTAGTCAGTTCTTATTTACCAACTACTTTTAGTGTATCCAGCTAAAATCAAGATAGAAATTAACAGAGGGGTAAATGAAAATTAAAGCATAATGGAGCAAGGGGTTTTGTCCTTTTATTCTTATTGTTTGTAAGAGAAAACTATGGAAAATGAATTTTTTTTTTCCTTTCATTGAGTCTTCTGAAATTGCAGAACTTTAAAATACCATGACATTTCAAAGGGGATGGTCCTTCTCTATTGTTACTTCAACAGCGTGTATCTCCTGAACTTAGTTTAATGAAAGGAGTTAATAAAAACTCCAAAACAGCTCTGCTGTTGGAATCCATGCACATAACTGCTGCACTCAGGTAGAGGCAGTTTGGCAGTGGCTGGGTACATTTTACTCACCTTTTTAAATAGTTATTAGCAGTTGGGATTGATGATGTGTTTAAACAGACTCCCAACTCTTGCAAGTATTTTCCAGAGTTTAGTTGACATAGAAAAACAGCTAGATGGAACTACTTCTGTGTTTTGAGCATTTTGTAAATGTTTTCCTGCAATCGTTTTTACAAGCTGCTTCGATTGTGAAGTAGCAGTGCTATCAACATAGAGTGGAGCCACTTCACGTCAAATGTCTCATAAAAAAAGCAACCATTTTAAAATTTCATAATAAAATTAAAATACTTTATTTTATATGGAAGCGGAGAGGGGAAATATGTTTTAAAAACAAAAATAAAATCACTTTGTGCTTTATCAATATGGAAAGCATTTGTAATATTCTTTTGGTTTCTTGAATTAGCATCATTCTTTTCCTCAGATAGTGTGTGTTTATTACCCCTGAGAAATAACTGAGGAAAAAAAATTAAGTCTATTTTTCCCTTTATGGGTGGCTTTAAAGTTAATGGAAGTTACACCCACTCATATCAGAGAGGAAATGCATGAAAAAGAAAATTTCTGTAAACTATCTTAGATCTTTAATTTGGCAGAGACTGGGTTTTTAAGAATATAAGTAGTTAGGTTGCATGCCCTTTGAGGGCAGATATCTAAAAAAAAGTTCTAGCTCACTGCCCCTCATCTCCATTTCATAAAAGGTTGCTTTTGGTCAAAGGAATGAGACTGTAAAAGCTTGTACATGACTTTTCAGCATTGCTCTTCTCAAGAGAGTAAACTGATAGTCAGACTCAGAAAGGTAGACTTGATCATCGGTTGGACTCTCAAAGAGAAAAAAATGGTTTGCAGTCGTTCAGAGGAGAAATAAGAGTGTCAGAAAGCAGTCCGGTTCAGATTCTCTTTGAAAAGTATGACTGCTGCTTTCTCAAATGTTTCTTTAGTTTTCTTGCTGACTTCTGCTTTTGTTGGTGCTGTCAGACTTCTTTCCTGACCGTGTGGCTGTTAAGGACTTCAGAGATGACTGACATAAGCACTCACCTTAAATAGAGGTTCCGCTCACCCTCTGACTTATGAACACATGTCGTAACTGTATATTATGACCTGTAGGTCGCTATTACAATACGTGACATATGGTGAAAACAGACTAGCCGTAAAACATCCTTCAACTTCTGGTATATTATTACATTGGCTTCCTCATTGCTTGGTGTTGTGTCAGCACTTCAGTGACATCCTTGTGTATTATCCCTGTTGTAATCACCCCAACCTCAAATTTGCACTAGGTTGAAACTAAAAAAATACACTTGTATGGAAAACCAATTTTGCAGGGATGGGGACAGATAGGGGTGGCAGGTCAACATTCCTTTTGTTGCTTTTTCATTCCAGTACATATTAATAATAGGAACTTTGGCTGTCTCTGTAAATATGAATTAAACTAAACTGAGGACTTGCTAAAATATTCCTCCTCTGTAAGCTCTGTTTATTCATTTGCGTTTTGTGGCCTTACGGGCTTAATGTGTCTTCCTTTTGGTTTTCTTGAGCTTTTTCAGGGTGACATAAAACTAACTGCTTTTTCTGTTTGATCTTGTATACCTTCTTATCAAAGCATTTATATGCATTTTATTGAGATTCAGTGACATTGAAACACTGAATCATTGCTTAAAGAGGGCTATCTTAAAAAAGAAAACAATGATTTATTAAATTGTTTTTTGACTCATAAAGGGAACATAGTACATATTCCTGTTTTATCCAGTTCACCCATGGTTATCATTTGTGTTCACTCGTTTCCAAGAAAATGTTATAGGCTAGTTTGAAAACTACTGACGTATTTATGACATATAAAATTTGTTTTTACATTTCCTTCTATGTGTTTTAGATTATTTTTATTAAAAAAATACTAAGGAGAGGATCACAGCCTTTGCATTAAAAGCAATAGCCAATATTATATTTATTTTGTTTAATTCCGCAGGTCCATGATATTGTGGTCCTTTATAATACTTCGTTTTATGTGATCAGGAAGACCTAGTGACATGGATTTCACCAATTTCTTCTACCTCTCTGAGCACCCCACATATGATAGTAAAATAAATTTTTTGTAGAGTTCTCATATCATCCTTCCTGTGTAGTTCTAGAACTTAAAAAAAACAAACAAAACAAAAAACCTAACAGCTTCTTAAAGCGAGGTTAAAATGAGAAATAGACTTTACCCACATACTTTGATGGTCTGCTTTAGTATGAAGTAGCTTTCTCTGGGTTAGGCCCCTTGCAGGCTGTGGCAAGTATGGCGGGAGTTCTGGTCCCAGTGCCGTGGTGGAAGATGAAGTACGTCTCTGACGTGGAAACCCAGCATGGGTATCCAGGCCACAAAGAAAAATGTCCTGCTGTACTTGCTGTTGAAAACAGAGAAAGTTCCTAGCATTGTGGGAAAATATACTTTGGTTTCAAGCCTCATAGGATCACGTTAAGTCATTTAACTCCTCTCCTGCCTTTCCTCCCTGATGCCAACAATCTAACTTCCCTTCGTATAGTACTAATAAACTAACTTACCTTTCAGAGTCATGGTGGTAAATACTGGTGGGAAGTGCAGCGTTCTTTGCACACCCGAGATGCAGTGTAAACTCTGATTAATACAGTGGCCTTAGTCTTATGAAAAACAACTGGACGAGTGTGGGCTCACTGTTTGCTTTTATCCTTTTCCTTGACAGCCTGGTGGCTGATGTGGTGGTATTCAACTCGGTTTTTAATATGGAGTCATTTCTTACTTCTATTGGAAAATTCATGAAGCTGATTCCTGATCACAGACCCAAGGATCTGGAAAGTATCATCAGACCCAAGTGCCAAGTTATTTACTTTCCCATCAGGTTTCCTGATGTGAGCAGGTCAGTACGTTTGTCTCCATTCTCAATACTGTGTCATAAATTTTTTCCCAAGTGTATAAAAATTGGTAACATTCTTGCCAATTTTAACTTTTCAGCATAAGCATGGTTAATTAGAGGATCGAATTCTAGTTTGCTATGCTGTGATTTACAAAGATTTTAAATAATCATGTGTCCAACCTATCACTGAATGGTTAATTTCGATATTGAGTTCTTCCTTTCTTTTCTCTTGTTTGTTTGCTGAAGCAAGGGGCTTTGGCTTTTAACACTCATTGTTTTGTTTCTTTATTTGCTGTTTTGCTACAGAAGTCACTGTCAAGTGTATGCCTCAGTCTTTGTGTTCAACTTATGTCCTGGTTTATAAGTATGGTAGTAACTGTCCTAAGTAAATCAGTGCTAAATTTTACTGCTTGGATTACTTTCAGTCCCCATTCTGTTTTCTTCTATTTTCTTCCTGCTTCCATTTTTTATTATTTACATTACCTTAGTAAAGAGTTAGGTCCCTATATTGGGTTGCAAATGCACGTAATTGCCGTTTCTTTTTCTCAGTCACTAAGGATCTTTTTTTATTACCTTTATCACTGGGCCCACCCTGAATTAGCAGTGGATGATGTGGCTCAAAAGGAACGTTCTAAAATTCCTTTTCACTTTTGATTAAACCTAGCAAAATTGTTTTTACCACCACCAGGAATATTTCTCCCTTGTGAACAGAAAGTGTACTTCAGTGGGACTCATACTGGCCGGGGATGCTGCTGTTTTGAAACTGACTGTGTCCTTACAAAGAGTTCAGGGACAGCTGTTTCTTCCCCATCCTTGAAATGAAGGCAGGAGACAGTGTGAGGTCCGCACATGCTACGCAGGAGGCAGCATCAGTCTCTGTGTTTGGACTCACTGAGTTCACCCAGATTTTGCTGTGGGGACTGTCGTCCTCTTCCACACTCCTAATGTGACTCACGTGAGTGTCTTCCTAGTTAATACTGCATTGAAGAAAAAATCTGCCTAATACCAAATCAAGTTTGAGTGAGTCATAAAATTTAAGTTAGACCACCTTGCCTAGTTCTTACTTTATGGGGTCCAGAAAACAGAAGCCCAGGGAAGCAGACTGGCTTGAGCTCACACTGCTGATTCTCATCGGAGACTAGATAACAATTTAGACTCTATGACCTTTGATTCAATTTTCTATTTACTGTCCAGTCTTCTTATCACTATAGGTCATTTGTCAAAAATGTTTAATGATTTATTTGCAGTTATGAAGACTATAAAACTAAGTGAAACTAAGATAACAATTGATTTTCAGGTATATAGGTATATATATATATATATAAAATGTATCCATGTATGTAATATACGATTTTCATATGTGTGATGAGAGAATTTTAACTTTTGAGAAGCATGATTGTTATACTTTAGATCTATGATTATCTAGAACACTGCTTATACTTTAGATCGTATTTTTGAAATATGAACCTTATTTTTTGACATGTTTTTAAGATTTTCATATAATAGTAAATAGTCAAAATATACATCTTTAAGTGACTAGGTAATTATAGCATATCTTTATTATTACTGCTATAGAATTCCAAATAAATAATGTTTTAAACTTTATTTGCATCTGATATAGTCCTACAACATTGTATGTTTAATACACCTGTGGCAATTGAATAGTTTATTAATTTGGACTGTATTACCATAAATAAATCTAGCTAAACGGAAGAAGGTTAAGAAATTCTGTGGCCAAGATAACATTCATAAGCAAGGTCTTAGCCCAGAGTGTTATTTGAATTATTTTCAAATGGTAATTTGCTTTATCCAACCCAAACTCATATAGTGTAAGTAAGTGATTATTTGCATGAATGACAATCATTCTAATGCCTGCAGTCTTAAAAGAGTATTATTTTGTTGAGATGTTGAAAAATATTTAGTAATTCCAAAGGCGAAATAACCAAGGTGATTAAAAATAAAATAACTTTTGAATAAAATAGCTTCTGCCCTTTTCCCTCCCTACACAAATATTTGGTCATGGCAAAAATGAATTAAGTACAGACAAATCAGAACATATACTTAAATTATTGATGTAATGTGCTATAATAGTATATAATATAAGGGAAATTTAATCAGGTGAGGGAAAAAGCCATATTTTAGGAAAATATTTGAGGATGTGTAAAATTGACAATTGTTAAAACTCAGAGCATGTCTGTCAGTAGGAATTCAATACTGAGCTTGTGGTCCTGCTGTTATGTATTGCTTTCCTCACTCCTCCACTGCCTCATTCTCAAAGACCAGAAAAATGGTAGCAAGAAAGAATAGTCACTTGAAAATATTTCGTTACATGTATGAAACATTTTGAGATGGGAAAGCTCTTAAACGCCATAATTAACGCATGCACGGGTTCGAATCTTGGCCACCGCTTACTAGCTCTGTGACCTGTGCAAGTGTAATGATTCTGAGCTTAGGTTCTTTAATGGTTACGATGATATTTACCTATCACCTCATAGGCATGGTGTAGTGGTTAAATGAAATAATGCATGCCTAATGCCTTGCCTAGTACCTGGCACATAACAGAACCTTAAAGAGTAATCCATCCTATTGACGCCTTCATCCTCATTGTTTTATAACCTAGCACGTTAGTTGCCACCTGGTGTGAAAGACTGTCTTCCCCTTTGCCCTCTCTTCACATATGAAAATAGAGAAGTGCTCTGCCAAAGGGAAACCTACAAATAAAGAGGTTCCTTTATTTATTCTTTTTATCACCTGACTCAAGCAGCCTTTTGGCTTCACCACAACCTACCATCTATTGATGGAGCCAACTCATCACTTTAACTCTTCTTTTGCCCTGATTTTCCTCCTCCTCCCTCCAGTTTAACATTCATATTCTGTCACCGTACTTACTCTCTTGTGAATACACTCAAGTCTTTTACACCTTTTCTTTCATGCTTGATTAGGAGAAAAACATCCCGCCAGACCTAGAGATCCACTCTTAATTCATGACTCCTAAATTCAGGTGGATCCTTTGAGCTGCACAGCAAGTGTACCACATTTCCCCTCATCTAGGTAACTAATCATGCATTTTTCCATTCTTTGTAAGCTTTTAATACCAAATCTTCTATCTTCATTCTAAGATCATGACCAAAAAAATGGAAGCAGTCAGAAGAGAATGTCTGTCTGCTGCCACCATCACATCAACCCGACTGTGTGCTTCTGGTGCATAGACTTTACCTTCACACCTGTAACTGCGGCTGACCGGACCTTGCTGCAATCTAGGCCCTGTTTCCACCTCTTTGCCGGAGCCCATCCTTCTTGAGTACTAAAAATTATTATTCTAGCAAATTTTTTCTCTGATCTGCGTCATCAGTGTTCCTCTCTCCTGGATGGTTCCTATTAGCATACAGAAATGCTGTTTGTTTCACATCTTAAAAAAATAATTCTCTCTTGATTCCACTTCTTCGTCTGCTACTGCCTCATTTCTTTCTTTCTGTTAGTAGCAAAACCTCTTGAAAGAGTTGTTTATACTTCTTTCCAATTTCTTTCCTGCTGTTCTTGCTGAAAGCTGCCCGCTGAACTGTTTTTGTCAGGGTCGCTGATAGCTTCCATGCCTCTGAATCCTGGGTCAAGTCTCAGACCTCTTCTTACTGCACTATCAGCAGCATTTGACACACTGTGCACTGTGACGTAGTCGACGGTTGGTGTCTAGGACACAGGTTGCAGCTTCTCAGGCTTGTTTCTGGTTTCTCATCATTATCCCGATCTTTAACTTTGGACTGGCCTTTGGACCGCTCAACACTTAAGAGATTCGTGGAGAAAGAGCCCAGGATTGAAAGGAGAAGAAAAAAAGAGGCAGGAGGTCATCGGTGAGAGAATTATCCTGTGGAACAAAGGGAAGAGAGTTTTAAGGAGATGGTCAGTAGTGAATTCAGAGGAGTGAGGTTAACTAAAGTGATAACTAAAATGTATCCTTGAATTTGGCAATAAAAGGTCAGTGGTACCCTACCCTGTATTCTGTTAACTCACAAATAAGTTTCATATGTTCTTTCTGGTAGCTCGAGAAACAGGCTTCAAATCCAGATGAACTCTTTCTCTTTCCCTCTCTCTGTCCCCATCTGTCTCTCTCTCTCTCTCTCTGTCACACACACACACACACACACACACACACACACACACACACACACACTCTGCTCCTCATTTTAAAGATAAAGACCCCAAAGCCCAGAGAAGTTGAGTATCTTCTGGTAATCACACAGCTAGATATAGACAGAGCAGAAACTGGGACTCCTATCTCAAAATCTCCATCCAGTTCTCAGCCCACCACTTACTGTAAATGCAATTTCAGAGGTCTTGATTATCTGATTTTTCAGCTGACAGCAGATTAGCAGCATCAAATTGGGGGTGTGATAAAGGCAGGCTCACTGACAGCAGTAAAAAGTGACAGCTGACTGACAGCTTGACAACACGGGAGGGGAGAGATAAACCATTTGAAAAAAATACATGAGAAGTGCAAAAGCAGAGCAGCCTGGAGCCATGCTATGGCGGGGCCGGCAACTCTGCACACTGAGGAACCCCTGCAGACATTTCTCCACGATTGTATAGCTTGTGCATCAAAAGGATGCCTGTGATTTATTAAGAAAGATTAAATGGTAGCCAGTAAATGCAGTTTAGGAATATGGGGAAATTCATAACTCACTTTTGGCAGAAATTATAAATGACAGCCAATGAAACTTAATGTCATGCCTTTCTCAGGATGTACGTGAGCCATATTCACCTAAACGAGGATAATAAGCATCTAACCCTTTTTCATGCAGTTGCACTGTCTGTGAGCTTAGGTGACCAGGGAACATGTCAGTAAGCTGTCTTCTTTAGGTCTTTCTGACTGGAGCCTTTTCATGCACCAAATCCCCCTTTGCTGCTGTGTGTATTCTGGCTTCCTCGGTACTGCAGGCATCCAGGCCTGACAGATGATCGGTAGTCAACAAAACAGGTTTTGCAATGTTAATACCATGTCTCAGTCCTTTTGGGCTGCTATAACAGGATTCTGTAGACTGGGTGGCTAATAAGCAACAGAAATGTCTTTCTTACATTTCTGGAGGCTGGGAAATCTGAGATCGAGGTTCTGGCAGGTTGGGTGTCAGGGGAAAGCCTGCTTCCTGATTCATAGGTGGCCATCTTCCCACTGTGTCCTCACATGGTAGAAAGGACAGGGGAGCGCCCTAGGGTCTCCTTCATAAGGGCACTAATCCCACTCATGAGGGCTCCACCCTCATGACCTAATCACCCCAAAGGTCCCAGCTCTTAACGCCATCACGTGGAGGGTCAGAATTTCAACGTATGGATTTTGAAGAAATGCAAACATTCAGCTCATAGCATACCAAAAAATAAATGTGATCTTAAGACCGAGTGGGACGAGACTCATGACAGGGATGTACTGCAGAGGAAGACTATTCTGTATTAAAGGATATAGATTAGATTGAAAATCAAAGAAATTTATTGTGCATTTTAAGAAGGCATATTTCACAGAGAACTCCATGGTGCTGATGGGTGTGTGATCGAGAGGAGAAAAGGAAAAGAAAGCAGTTCTGCAGCCCACTGAGCTAGAGGTGAGCTAGAGGAAGCCAGTATTTTCCCATTCTGGATCATGTAACTGTTATAAAGGTAAGGCCTAGTGGAACTAGGGAATTTTACATATCCAGACCTTTGTGCAAGTCTGGCTTATGAAACCAGTACATCTGAGGAATTTGCAACTTGCTTTCTGACAATGTCATCTTTAGAAGGTAGAGCTAACCATAACAGCTAACCTTCCTGAGTCTTATTTTAGCCTAGAATTATGCTAAGCATATTATACATATTTTAGCATTTTATTCTTCCAACAATTCTAAAAGATATTTTCCATTTATAGTTGAAGAAGCTCAGCCATACAGAATATAAGTAACTTCTTGCTACACTCACACAGACAGTAAAGGTAGAACTAGAAATCAAACACTTTTTTGCCCTAGTCTAGAACCCACATTCTTACCTGTCTTCTATACTGCTTGTCCCACAAAAAGAAGTTCTAGTCTGTGGTACTTGACTTTGACCAATGAAGAAGAAATGATTTATGAAAGAGAATTGACAGAAATGTTGAAAGAATCATGTCATGGTAATGTTATAAAAGAAGGGGACTCAAGGTCTTAGAAAGTGGACTTTTAAAAGGTTGAACTTTTGAAAAAGAGGACACCGGAAGAGGAATAAGAATTTTTTTTTTGTTGTAAGATTTATTGAGTGTCTTAATGGAGAACTGTCTGTGGGGCCGGAAGCTCTAGTGTGAATCCTGGCCCTGTCACTTCCTGATCAGTGAGCTCAGGAGAGAATCTCAGCCCAAGCCCAATCCACTCCTCATGCCTTTCCTGACTTGAGGAGGAATGAGCAATTTTAAGACATAATTTTCATAGTAAAATTGAAAACTTACCTAAAGAAGCAAAAAGGAAGAACAGGTCAAAGAAGCAGCTGTAGGCTCACACCGTTATTTCATGTATAAGAAAATTATTATTTTTTTTAAAGTCTAGGTTTCTTTCATTTATCCAAACTCTCTTCCCTGACAAGTTAGCTTATAACATGATACTTGTCTTGCGGGGCAGTGCCTGATCCATCACGTTGGATGTTAAGGACAGAGCGGACTACATCTGCACAGCATCAGATGTCTTCCATCTGTCTCCCCTATAGGACTTGGGGCATATCCATGATTTTCATATAAGTAGATTATCCCCACTCCCAACACATTGGAGCATGTAAGAATGCATTGTAAAATACAGTGAATTACAAAGTGACATCCCTTATCCCTGAGAAAGATCATGTCTTCCCAGGGAATCCCATCAAGACGCTTTAAAGTGGAGATCATCCGATTCAGATAGCATTCAGTTGGGTTAAAGGTGAAGAGAGAGAAATGCTCAGGCCGTCAAGGCTGACACTTGTACATGATTGTCACTCGCCTGCCTTCTCAGTCCTGTTATATTGTGAAAAAAGAGTTTGATTTTTTTTTTAATTATGGTTACACATAATTGACATAAAAAGATCAAATGTTTGTGTTTCCAGTGGAGACCTTAAAAAAAGAATATTCACTTACATATTTTTTCATGAGGGGATGAGTGGATACTGTGTCCTTGGGATCTGAGGTTTGGACTTGGAGCTAATTGAAGTGCATATACTTTGGGTTTAGCAATATTTACTTACCTGCATTTCATGTCCAATTTAGTCAACACAGAGAACTTGGAGTATCGACCTTGCTGTCATTATTAGGGAAAAATTTTGTATGTTTCTGTAATCATTCTTCATCTATATATTCCTCTTTTCCGAAATACTGAATTGTCAAAGTTGCCAGAGAGTAGACTGGAGTGGATTTTACCTGTTTCCTCATTTCATAGATCTTACTTCCTGGGAAGAGGGTGATATGAGAGGCTTCTCAGCTCTCCCCCTTCCTACATTTTTGACAGCAAAGAAAGGAGGAAAGCACTCTTGGTCATTAGGCACAATCTCATTTACTGACACCTTAAGAATGTCTCTGCACATTTCTCTCCACCTTTTCTATGGAGCTAAAATGTGAAGCCCAAACAGAGGTTTACGGACTTGGCCTATTTTAGAAACAGAAAATGGAGAATTTGAAAAACAGTGTGAAAACTTTAAATGAAAACTCCCAGGCTGTGCAAACAAAGGCAAGGAGCCTAAGGGCTTTTTGAAGAATTCTTATTAAAGAAAACACTGTTTTACATTGCAAAGCAGATGTGTCAGAAAACAACAGCAGATCTGTAATTTGAGAATTTGTGGGCTGATAGGACAGAAGGCAGCCTCCATGGCTCCCCACTGAAAACTTTTTGCTTTCTGCAATCAAAAGTTCTGCTTTTGGGGGAGGGCGGGGGAAGTTACCAGAAAACACCTTAATCTTCTTCCCGCACATGGTCATACTTCTCAGGTATTTTGAGAACGTATTAGTGTTAGATGTATTAATAAAACTACTGCCTTTGCTCTATGAAATGATGAAGTGGGTACTGTCTTCTTGAATATTAATCTAGGTCTAAAGTAGAAAAGTTTTGCTTTTTCAAATTTAAACATGTCCATATTTGCTAACAATTATTTTGGCTCTTCGAAATGAATGCAAAAATGTGTTTCTTCTGAATGTCATTAAAAATTTTTTTTGTAGAATCAGTGTACTAAAAAAAACAAACCCTTTTGATAAGTCATTCCAGTGTTTAAGACCACTCACTGTGAGGAAATCTCCTTTGTATCTGATGATGGAGACCTTTCATGCTGCATTGTACTGCAGCCTTCTTCCTCTTCCTCTCCTTGCTAAGGGAAGGGAGTTTGGTTTCAGCATGTATCTACACCATCCCTTTGTTGGCCTGAAGTTACACAGAACAAACTTTTGTTTATTCAGAACGTGCTTTCTAGAGAAATTATTATCCATGTTAATGTCTAATTACAACAGTTAGAATTCTGCTCTCATCAGCCTAGGTAATAACAGTAACCTTACCAGAATACGCACTCTGAACTCAGCAGCAACGACAAAAACTTGCCCTTTTATTATAGGATGATTTACCCTGTTTTCCTCAAGTAGAGAGAACATTTGGCTTGATTTTACATCAAAAATTTGATGTTCATTTTTTAAGGTCCTCTTAGTCCTGTCCTAAGAGATTTGGGAGGTCGGAAGCAAAGGCCACCGGTCACAGGGTAGAGGAATAACTAAGAAACCGAGAATATTCTCAGGGACTGCACCGTCAACCCAGAGGCAGTCCTGAAGCAGGGCTGCTGCAAAGTGGGGGTAGGTGTCATGCGACAGACTCAAACCGCAGCTGAGGGGAATTCAGCAAAAGGTTTACTTAGGCTCTCTTTCCCTCTTCAGGCTCAAATGGCATCACCAAGCTTCCCACAGCACAATGAATGATCCTGAGTGTAGAGCCATCAAAGCAAGAACAAATTATTTATATACTCTGTTTCTTACAGGAGGGCTATGTGCAATGCATATGAGAAAGCTTTCAAAGAAAGCTTAAAGGATCGAGCTTTGGTTATCTTTCTAAAAACCACTTACTCAGATCATTCCATTCTGGGTAACGCTGAATCAGGGTGGGAGTCAGCAGTATGGTGTACTGGCTTATACCCCTTAGTACCACTGTTCAGCCGAGGGTAAATTACTAAACTTCCAGAGATTCAGTTTTCCCAGCTGTAAAATGGAAATTGAAATAGTACCTACCTCTCAGACTTATTAAGAGGATTGAAATAATTACTACCATATACTGACTGAGCTCAGTGCCTACAACTGTTAGTGGTTTTGTTAATATTCCCATGATCACCATTTTGGTTTTCTGTTAACAGACTTTTTGACAAGCCCATTCATTCAATATGACTCCAAGCTCAAAAGCCAGTAGGGACAAAATCCTGAAAACCCGAGGCTCTAAAATTTACTAATTCAAATAAAGGTAGGGACTGTCTTATGTCCTATCACTCCACGTGACAACAGTCAACGTCATGTGGAGTGTTAAGTCCAATGTGAGTACACAAGAGGGAAAATCACGTGTGCTGCTGTCCACCTCTGCCTGGCACCTGGAAAACATATGCATTCCTGGTGGTCCTGGAGTGTGGAATGGTGAGTGTGGTGATCAGTGCAGAAGTCATGTTAGTTATTCAGTGTTCTTTTGAAGACTGTTGGGGATGTTTTAGAAAACTTTTCATTAAAAAAATTGTCATTAAAAAAATTAACAATTGGGAATGTACCATTCAACAGTAAGCTACCAGAATAATCTCTTACCCAGAATGGCTTGTTCCCTAAGAAATTCCAGATAAAAGACTGTGTTTTATAGGAATTATAGGAAATTCTTCAAAAATGTGCTTCAAAGTAATTAGATGCAATAGAATATACTTAACAATAATTTAATTCTTTGAGATCTTTTTTGAAAAAGAGTATATGTATGTATGACTGAAACATTATGCTGTACACCACAAACTGACACATTGTAGACTGAATATTCTTCAGTAATTGAGATTTTATTCATGCCATTGTCCACTCAACCTTTATTAAAAGCTTGCTGTTTGCCTACCTAAAATGGGTATCATAATACACAGTCTGCAAACTAAAAGAGTTAATGAGCCTGGTGGTATATTATAGGCTCAAAAAAAGAAATGGCAGAGATTATTACCATGAGATCAGTCATCTGTGAGTGAAGCCTACCTTGAAATATTGTCTAAAAATGGGTGGTTGAGAGACACTTAGGGGCCCCAAGTCCAACCAAACTTACTGGTCACTTACCTATAAGAAATTATGAATGACAGAAAAGACAATGATGGCGTAACAAAAGAATGTGTTAACAGAAAGGCTGCAATCTGCATGGAATGTAGAATACATGGAAACAAGAGTCAGGAATCAGAAGAGAAGGAAAAGAGGTGCTGAATCTAGAAGATGAGTCACAACAGAAGTACAGCCTGTGAAGGGCTGACAAAATTCACTAGGGTTTCCCAGGCATCGTGAAAATGTCATCCCTACTAGTCCAACTCCCTTTGCTCTGATTCCACAATCACCACACCATATTCTGTCTATTACTATGTCCTTCCTAGTAACTTAATTCCAGAACTGGAATCTCTAAATGGAGAAACAAATATCCAGATATTGGAAGGGCATATTCTCTGGAGATCAATAAATTGTTGCTTTTAATAATAATAAAAAAGCTTATATGGTAAATGCAAGGTATTCAGTTATAGAAGATATGTAAGACAAAGTTCTTAACTGTAAGAGCTTTGTAGAAATGATAGGCATAGTCAGGTGACTCCAAGAATAAGGTAGAAAGTAACTGAGTGCTTTTTATGGCATTTGAGCTGGGCATTAAAGACTAACCATGCTTTGAGCAGAATAACTATCACTTATCGAGTGCCTTTCCTGAGCGTACGCTTTATGTATATTACTTCTAATCTTTACCAACCCCCACAAGCTGGGTACTATTATCCTCATTTTGCAAGTGAGAGAAGTGAGGTTCAGAAGGTTAAGCTTGCCTGAAGTCACATAGCTACCCAATCTGTCTGGCTCCAATATGCTGCCTCCACTAATGCCATGTTATTTCCTGCTATGAGGGAAAGGGGATAGGCTGGGAAAGAGTGAGACCAAAGGAACATTATGAAGAGACAGAGTAGTTACAGTGAGATTTGTGGCAGTAAATGATCACCGGGCCTAGAAGAGCATGATTACCTTTATCTCAGTTGGGTGAAGAGGTGGTTGAGTCTAGAAATGGGAATTAAGGCTGAGGACTTTGAACTTTAGCATATAGTCATTTGGGAGCCACATCTAGAATATGAAATGGGAAATTTGGTATTGACAAATGAATATCAATGGGATAGAAAATAGGGAGCCGAAAAACAAGTTAAAAACTGTTAGAATAGGTTATTGATGACTTGAACAGAGGTGGCATACGAATAAAAGGAGGAAATACACATAATTACACTGGGTGTAGACTTGGCAAGTGGCTGTGGCAACTTCCCGAATGGAGGCGTGGTCAGGCGGGATCTTGAACTATTGAGTATAGCAACTGGGAAAATATCTTCTGTTGGACTTGAAACATGAATTTGCTTATCTAAAGATGGTGAATTCAGAATGTATGTATACTGAGTCTGAGATGTTGGTGGGTCATTTAGATGGAGCTGACCAGCAGGAAGTATCCTCTTGTGCCTTAGTGTCATCCTGTAGAACCTCGTGCGATTTGTTATATTGACCTGCTTTTCTGGAAGTTTTGCTCTTTTCTTTGACATATTTAGTACAGCTCAAGTTAATTTTTTTCCAAATAAGTCCAAGATATCTGTTTCTTGACTTTTGTTACTGTCTTATAAAAAGCAAGTACAGAATTTGTAAACATCGGATCTCTTGAACTCTTTCATTCCTGGGTAAGTAGGAGTTTCTTGACTTACGCTTCCCTTTGTCTTCTCAGAGTGCAAGAACTAAATCGCTCTCAGTCCCTTTGGACAGGGAATCCTGAGGTTAGGTTTTGCATGATGACGTGTGGTACAGTGCCTAAGAAAACTGACTTTGATGTCAGAGCTATGTCCTGGTACCACCTCTTCTGCCAACCAGTTGGCTGTTGTTGAGAAAGTTGTTTGACCTCTCCCACCTCATCTTTCCCCCTCCTCTATAAAGTAGGGAGAGTAACAGTCCCGTTGGGTTGCTCTGAGAGTTAAACAAGGTACTGTATGTAAGGTACTTGGTAAAATGCTTGAGGCGTAATGAGCCTTTGGTTGCTGTTACTGTCTTTAATCTGTGTGTCCTCACCATATCTTCAGTGCTTTCATTAACCTATATGTAATTTCTTTAATTTTCTGTAGAACCAGAACTATGTCCCCAGTTATAGTCCAGTATCATGTCAATAATTTTTGGAGCATCAGATGATGTTTGCTTATCAACTTCCATTTTATTTTTTAAGCTAATGCTGCTTGCTCTAGTACTGACTTATTTTTTTTACCATGCTGGACTGAGTCCCAAAGTTCTACTTAGAAATATTGCTAAGAATATGATACCCAAGTAATAGTCTATGTGTATACTCTTGTTATGTGTATTGTGGGTCTTCTGTAGTTTTGACCTAATACGAGGTGAATCCCAGACAGCTCTCACATCTAATAAGGTTTGTATTGTTACCTGCTATCTACAGAGGGGCTTCTGTGAGTGATTAGAAATTAAAAGTGTTCCTTAAGTTTTTATTCTTACTATATTTGGCTCAAGTCACCTACAAATTTATTTTTATTAATAAGTGTTTCTATGAAACTCATTCTTAATTGAATAATTATAACTTTTTGGACAATTCCAATTTTGTATATCAGTACTATTAAATATAGAACTTTAAAAAAAATTTACCAGGTCTCATAGTGAGAATTTAATGCAGGAAATCTAGTTATAATTGTCTTTAATTAAAGGTAAAACTCATTAGTTGCACAAATACTTGCCTCTCTTTCAGTTTTGACTCTTGTTATAACCTGAAAAATCTTGGTCCTGTTTCTTAGGCACCACGAAATGAGAATGGAAGAAGTTCTTCCCTTAATTTCCCCCTTGACCACATGCTAAAATTCACACATGCATACTTAGTGGGTGTCAAGACAGGAAATACCATTTTGGTACCTCTTCTCTCCTATATGATATATTTTTGTGTATCCATGGAAATATCTTCCTTGTTTGAAATTCAGTCCCCAGTCCAATGCTTCCTGTTCCCATCAGCTAAGTCCAGCTAAGTTCACAGATATGGCTGACAGTTCTAAATTCATTTCTATTTAGAGAACTGATTTATTTGTTTGGGAAACTCATCTCATTTCAACCCAGGGTAAATCTGCTCTATTAAGTATCAGCTGATGTCCTGAGCAGACCAAGTGATTCTGTAGCGAGAGAGGGAGGGTCTATTCAGAGCTACCGCATTTCATGTTATAATACCAAAACTCATTTTGTAATACCAAATCCGAAAGTGCTTGTTATAATTATTTTCCGCTAATTGAAGAGGGAGCTTCTGACTCAGGCTATGAAGATAGATTTGAAAGGACATAAGCAAGAAACAATGGGAAAGTACACTATCCAGGATTAAGTGATGAATTCTATAGGAAGTAGAAGACGAGGGAAGAATAAACCAAAAAAACTCACAAGTTTTAAAATTACTAGACTATTGACTGAAGTAGGAAAACCAGAGAGAAATTTCTATTGTGGAAAAATTTGTTTTGTTTTCAGTTTTTGACGGTGGATTTTTAATGAAAAAATAGAACTAGAACTTCACAGAACTGAAAGCGTGTCTAAGAAATAGAAACTTCAGAAATCTTCTAGTCCAATTCCTTCATTTAATAGCTGGGAAATGTGTAGTCAAGCAGTTTTTACCCGAAGTTACAGATGCAACACAATTACAATTTGGACATCACTGGAAAAAATTCATGAGATTGTTAGAAATACGTGACCAGGGTTGTTCGTTGTATTAGTAATTAGTAGGGTAGGATTAAACAGCATTGATAAAAATAGATCAGTTTCATCAGGAGTAAATGGTGTTCAGAAATTTCTTAGAAGAGTCTCAAAATATTTCAGTTGCATCAGAACTTGTTGCTGTTTTCCCTGAAAATATCCAGCTGTCTGAGCTGTAACTCATTTTGAGATGAAAATGCGTATGACTCAGTCAACTCTATTTGCCTGTAATATATTTTGCTTCTCCAGTAAACATTGGACTTCTCATATAAAACTTATTCTAGGAGTGAGGAATAGAAGTTTGCAGCATTTGAAACTCAGAACCTGGAGATGATTTTGATCATTCCTCTTTTCTGAGACTTGATATCCCACATTGTGAATGAACTAATATTATATACAACTATCAATTTTTTTATGCTTCCTCTTTGTAAGTTTTGTATAAGTCACTTATCCTTTATCATTAGACACTTGTCCTATGCATTTCTGCCATGTCTCTCTTCAGGGGATATTTAAAATTTCCACTGAGTGATGGTTTTGATGAAATGCCTGTTCTGTCTCTCCCTGGGACTGTCAGGTGAATCTTCTTTTTGTCTTTGAGTCCTGTTTGGATAGTTGGCTGACACTTCTTGGGGTGAGCTTAGTTCAGAGAATGCCACAGTGGAGGCTGGGGGTCGAGGAGGAGTCTCACATATTATAGGAGGACAGGTAGTGCAGGGGGGAAAACATAAATTTGGAGTCACACTTGGGTTTCAGTCTTGGCTCAGCCACTTTTTAGATGTGCAATTTGGTCAAATTATATCACTCTTTCTGACCCTTAGTTTCCCTAACATTAATCGTAGAGTTGAGTGAGAAAGAACACAGGTAAAGTGTTTTACCCAGTGCATGGTATGCATTCTGGGCACAGCTCCCTGCTCTTCCACTGGATAAAATCATACTTGCTACTCTGTTACACTCTTGTCAATTTTAGTTGCCACTCACAGGCATCTGAATTGACCTCTTGGTGTTGCTACTTCAGTTGCTGATGCTTTTGGTAATTATTAAAGTATATAAGGTTTAATTTGCTCTCATATAGGTAATCCACAAACACTATAGTGTTTAGTTGGTATTTTTCTTTCATCTCTTTCCATGACCAACTTCATTCACTAAGAAAACTCGATATAATGTAAGTCTTTAGTTACAACATTTAAAGTATTTGCGATATCGAGCGCCCTTTCCTGCTTGCTTACGATTATTTTTTACCTGCTTTGTTTACTTTTTATTTTTCTTTGGCCTGTTTTAGTTGTGTTTTCTTTACAGCTAATTTTCAGAGTTGACACGTGTGAAACAAGGCCATTATACTCAGTAAAAGTTGGTGGAGCTACACCTTACTTTTTAGACAGAGAATCATCCATTTGCATCATTGTATGCAATTGCTGAGTATAGGCTTTGATTGAAAACTTGTTTCTGCTCATGCTTGCAGGTATTTCTCATGCATCTCCTGAGTGTGCAGGTTGCTTCAGGGTGCAGTACGTCTACTTGAAGGTAGATGAGTAAGCGTCAATATGGTACTGATTATTGCTTGTTTTCTGAACAGAGAAGGCATGCGCTCAGAGGTGTGTGGCAGGGAAAAGCTAGCATGAGCTTGTATAGTCTACTGAAGACAGATCTGTAGCACAGACAGCACACCCAGAGCTAACTCTCCTTGTCACTGCAAAAAAGACTGCATCAGAATTGCAGCCCTTTGGAAACATAACCCTTAGGTGATGAAGCTTTCCCAGTTGATGAAGCGTCACCCCATGAAACATGTATTTTGGATCTAATTGTATGGCCTGTGTTGATATTCAAACCTTCAAATAATGTGATTTTTTTCCCTTTAAAAAAAAAAGCCAGGGGAGGGATAAATTAGGGGTTGGGGATTAACAGACACACATTACTATATATAAAATAGATAAACAACAAGGACCTACTGTATAGCACAGGGAACTATATTCAGTTCCTTGTAATAACATATGATGGAAAAGAATCTAAAATGAATATATATATATATATATATATATATATATATATATATATATATATATACACACATATGTATATAACTGAATCACTTTGCTATACCCCTGAAACTAACATTGTAAATCAACTACACGTCAATAAAAATTTTTTAAAAAGTAAATAAAGGCACAGAAAGCTTAAGTAATTTGCCAAAAAAAAAAAAAAAAAGCCAGTCAAACAACTGTTGTAAACAAGTTGGAAATACATAGCCTCCAGCAGTGGTTTTCAACATTGGCTGCACTTTAGAATCACCTGGGGAGCTTTGAAAAAATTCCTGACATCCAGATCAATTAAATCAGAGTCTCTGGAGTTGGAACCCACGTATTGGCTTTTTTTTTTTTTTTTTTTTTTTTATGTTCTCCAAGTTATTCCCTGGTGCAGTCAAGGTTGAGAACCATGGACCTAAAGCATCTCTACTCAATAAAAATCTGTGGAAGGTCCATGAGCTTGCAGGATCCCCTCCTGGTTGCACCCTTTTTAGTATTGCCAAAATGTATGTTCCTGTCTACGAGAGTCCTCAGGCAATCCATAGTGAAAATTCAGTGTCTTCATGATAACGAATTTGAATAATTCCCTGGCTGTCCTGATGAGAATTAAGAAAATGTTAAAAAAAATATGCATTTATCCTTGATCTTTTTCTCCATAAGCGTTGGCATTCCTCCATTTCCCATTGACTTAACGTTCAGTTTTTCTCTTCACTGTTTTTCTTGGGTGACATTGGGAATTTTTACCATCTGATGAAGGCAGATGTATTTTCAAATAAAAATGTCTTAAGCATTTGTTCTTCCTACTACTCCTTTCTTTGGCAGAATATTCATATAGTTGATAAATAGTTTGCTTTCTTTAAATACCTTTTCATATAATCTTTGTAACATGTTTCATGGGTATTTTAACCTACTTTTATGGTTTTTCATGAAATAAGGTATTTTCTAAATATGTTATGCTGAATTTAACTGAAATAAGCAGTTGTACTGTATGCCTTTAAAACGATGATGATATCTTGCATTTTAGGGTAGCATTTTCATCCTGAAAGATTCCAAAGCACACTGCGAATGGTTACAAATTATACAGTGAAGCACAGTCACCATTGTAGAGTGAAGCCTGGCAGCTGTTTAACAGCTCATCACAACACTGCACAGCAAGTTAGGGTAGGAAGTGAAGAATAATACTTGATTCACTTGAAAAAATTGCTAGGGGGGTGAGGTAAGCAGAATGTAATTACCTACGCTGGAATATATCCAGGACATAAGACTAACACCTCCCATCTTAGAAGAGAAAGCTCTGATTCTTTAATAGCCATGTACTTGCTTTCTACGTAAGTGAATTGTGAGGGTGCTTCTACCCTCTTCAGACCATCAAGGTATGCTCTAGCAGTGTTCCAATGGAGACTTTAAAGAGAAAAGAAAAAAAAAAGCTTCTCTAAAACCCACCTGTTCATACTAACTCAGGGATGATAGATAGGTTTCCATTTACATGCCATCTTTGGCTCATAATGGCTGTTTGGAAATTGTTGAGGATTCTCAGGCCATGTTCAGGATTAAAAAAGACTCCATGCTAGATTAATGGTGTCTGTCATGGGCATGAGAGTAGTGCTTACACTTGTGCCATATTTTTTGTCACCCTAGCACTAGTACTTAGCTGCTACTCTCCTGGGTAGTACTAGCAATAGGCTTAGTTCTTTTAAAACCTAATGATTATTATTATTATTTTTTATTGACATATAATCACTTTACAGTGTTGTGTTAATTTCTGGTGTGATTATTTTTAATTATTGCTGCAGGCGTATTTAAGTTTTCCTGAAAAAAAAATTAGTGGAAATGGACATTGACCATTCTTTAGTAACCGTGATTGGTGGGACTAGAGATAAAAACATGTAACTTTAGGTCAAAAATTTCAAAGCAAAAATTGTCCAGCAGAGGAAGCAGTTTGGTGTTAGGTTGGGTTTTCATTTGGGAAAATAATCATATCAACATCTCAGATAAGCAAACAGGAATTAAGATCAAGACCACAAGATAACAGAAACACTCTGTTAAATCCAGGTAAGAATCGGAAATGAAATTTGGTTTGTTTGAGGAATGTTGGAAATATAGGGTAACAGGGCAGATGATGGGCCCCGGGTCTGAGGGCAGCACCAGGGATAGCTCCCAGTGACGGTGGCTTCTCCTTGGCTTTTCGGTTCTTTCTCATTCAGCCCTGCCCCTGAGTCTGGCGCATCCAGCTTTGGCTCAGTAATGTCTATGAAATCAGGAAAGTGAACCCTTTCATCTTATCAATGCTCATATTAGTAATAAGTGAGATACTGTATAATTCATCCATTCGTTTTACATACCCCACTTAATTCACACAATCTTATGTTGGTAGTATAACTTAGGTATTATAACTCATATTAACCTATGACAAGATGAAGTTAAGTAAATTGCCTGTATGCACATTTCAAATAATGGGTAGAACCGTGAATCAAACTTCGATCTGTCTAGCTCCCAAGCTTGTGCTCATATGACTGTACCACAGACTTACATGAGGACGAGATCATTTGTGTGGCCCTTGCTTTTCCTGTAAACAGGGTGACTATAGGAACATTCTGGGGTTTTAGAGCACAGTTGAGAAGGAAGTTTGAAATGCTTCTAGTACCAAGCTAGAGTATAGATAATTTATGTGTTCTTCTATAGTTCAGAATAATTATTGATAGAATTGTTGGAACTTACAGACTTTTTTTTTTTTTTTGTGGTCCTTCCTTTTGGGATCATGAAAGTATTCATGCAGAAGAACCATGTGTCAGCTTGTTTAGGCAGAATTCTGCAAATTTTGTGAATTTTGTGAAAGGACAAGTTACATTAAACTCTGTCTAATTTTGATTCTAGGTCCTATATCTCTGTCATATTCTTTATTTCCCTCAATACATGCTGGTAAGAATTGCTTTAAAAGACCTTTAACTCTGACTTAGATAGTTTGGAAACTTAAGCTTACTTATTTAAACGTCCATGCATCTAACATAAAAAATTGAGGATTTAAAGCTTATAGATCATATTTCAATCTATAGTACTGTGTGAAATGTGATTATAGATCATATTTCAATCTCTGGGCAGTTGTTTCCTTTCTATTCTTAGGAATTTACAGGAAGGAACTCTAAACCTTTTTTGGTCAGTTGTTCATCTTAATAAAACAAGCTTGGTTTAAGTAATCCTTTAAAATTCTAAATAGGATAATAAAATAACCTTTTCATTTGATGAAAGGCTATATGGAAAAAAACAATTTTTTAAGTTATCTATATTTTAAAATAAATTTAATACTTTATAACAGGAATAAAAACCCAATTTTTTATCTTGTAAGTCCAATTTATGCTTAAAACAAATTAAGATGTTCAGATTATAAAATTCCTAAAGGAAAATGGAAGAACTGACAGATCTTTAATCATAGTTAATACTTTATCACTTTTAAAGACTATGCACGTTGTTATCTATTACTGTACCTTATGATAGAACAATAATCTGTTACTCTAAGAACAATATGATAGTACATTTGGGGAAGTTGAGGATGTCATAGGGTTAATAACTGGTCCTGTTTTCCAGAAGACAGATATTTTCCCAAGGCTTTGTAGTTGTTCTGTAATGATGATGTGCAAAATCTACTTATATGGCTCTAAAAAACTTTTAAGATTTTAAAAAAGTAATTGAGAAGTAATCTAATGATTTGTAAAGTGTGTAGAAGGAGAGCTAAAATCATTTACTATACAGGTTATAATCTGTCTTCCTTTTGGAGAGTATTAGCCACTAAGTGGTGGGGGGTGCACGTACACGCCATCATTTTGGGTATTTTGAGGGAGTTCTATTGCCTTCTATGCTCATGATTTAAATGTAGTGGTTTTCAGCTCTTGCTGCGTGTATTAGAATCCTGTGGAACTTTAAAAAAATCCTTATGCCTAGGAAGCACCTCCCCCTAATCTGAATTTTTGAGGCTAGAACTCAGATATCAGTCTATTTGTGCAGCTTTCCAAGTTGAGAACCACTGATAAATTGCATAACTACTTTGTAAAACATTTACATCTTGTCCACATACAGATAATTGCATGGAGGAAAATGAAAGAACGCGTTTCTTCTCCTAATACAGAGGAGAGGTTTTTGGAGGCAGTAGTAGGATGATTATTGCAATTTTAGGGGTGACCAGAAAGATCATAATAAATAAAATATAGGCTGAAATAGAATTTCGTCTCGTATTCTTTTCTTTAGCAGTGACTTAACTGAAACACCTCGAGAAAGATGTAAAACAACCGCAATTCACCTGGCCACTCATGCAGTTTTTTTTCTTTTGACTCCAGGTGCTAGCCAACTTATGACCTGAATCTTGATGATTAATAGCTTTTATAATATTTTCTTAGCTAGTGTAACTTCAATTGCAATACTTTTTCTTCTAATGTCTTACCCTTATAAAATAGAACTAAACTATTTTTCTCAATAAATTCTACTGACACATGGTCCCACAGATTAATTATAAATTGCATAGAAGTACTGCCCTTTGTCAGTTTTAAATGTGTAGCTTTATCTTCTCTTTCTCCTTGTCTTTCTAAGCTAAATGGAATCAGGAGCTTTAGGAAATCTGTTTAACATGGAATTCATTCCTATTCTCTTATTTTAAACAATAGTGCCATTAATTTTCATCCTAGACTCCTTAGTTCCCTCACTATTTTCATTTTAATTATAATTAAAAAAGAATCATCTCGATTTTTACAAATCCATTTATTTCACAATATTGTATAAACATCTTTTTAGGGAGTAATTTTCTTCAAATGCTGTGATTTTTCTTTCTTTTTTTTTTTTTTAACCTCGTAGGCTCTTTCCATAAATTAAATTGGGAATACCGAATAACTTTTTCTTTTCTTCATAATCATCATCTTGTTTTGTTTGTTTTTTTAAAGGAGAAGATGAAGGCAGAAAGTATATCAAAAGGGACTTAGACAACCATGGAAATAAATGTGGAGCCACTTTGCCACGGGTACTTTAAAATACCCCAAGGTAGATGGAAAGAGGAACTTTAGGGTTTAGACCATTTGTCACTGAAATTATAATGCTGGCACAGCTCTGCAAATATTTCCTTACAGAGTTTCATAGGCATTTCACAATAAATGTCTTTTGTTACAATGGTCTTAGGTCTTATAAAGCAGAGTCTGTATTCCAGCAGGAATTCTTTTGCAGTTATTTAATCATGTTCCTTTCACAGTGCCCTCCTTCTCTATACTTTTTGTTCCTGTTGCAGTACTGGTATCTTTGACCAGAGGGTAGAGGCAGCTATCACCGAGTCTTCGCTATTCCCTCTAAATGATTGAAGGAAAAAAAAATAGGGCCTTAGAAGGTTATATTTAAATGTAGGGACCATCATTATTACTAAGATGCTGACCCAGTTACTGACCCTTTGTAAAATGGTGAAGTAGAGTAGGAAAATGTGGAAGAAGCAAACTGGTTCGACATAACAAAGACCTTGGCTGTAACCCTGGTGAAACACTACCATAACCAATAAAAGGCAGAGCCAGTCATGTGTTTCTGTGGTCCCGGCAGCTCCTGGGATGGTATGATTTAAGAGGTAGCTTGGGAAGATTCCAACTTTCCATCGAACATCTCCCTGATACTTCCACCAAGGAGAGAAGTAGTTCCTCCTGGAATCCCTGCTTGGAGTTGGAGGCTGCTGAAATTGTAGGTGAAATTTTGTGGGAATGTACACGTGTGCATGTGTTTTAAGAAGCTCCACAGTTTTCATCAGAGCTTTATGTGTCCATAAGGATTCCACTTAAAAGCAGCGTAGTATAGTTTCAGTGTGTAATTTAGTGTGAATTTGGTCAAAGTGATTTCCTTCTGGACGTCTTATTGAGATGTGCTGATTGACTTTTTTTTTAAAAAGTAGGATGGAGATTAGAGATTTCCTAGCTAACCTTTCTTTCATTTTATAGATAAGGAATTAACACTGAAATCTTAAACTACCACTTAGATGTTCCAACCCCAAAATCATATTTTCCCCCCTTTTTTCCAGAAGCCCAGAGGGTAGATGAGTTTTAGGTGAGAGGTGATACAGTTGGACTTGGGTGCGGTGCCTCAAGTTGTAAGTACCTACCTGGAGGGTAGCATGATAGTACGAAGTGCGGAAGGCTCAGGGAGGGAGGTGTGCCGGAAGATAGAAAAGGTGACATGCAAAAGAAGGGGAAAGATAATAAAGCTGGGCTTTTCTCAAGGTATCTTTCACAGTTTTGGGTCCTCTGGTACTAGAGGGAATTTGAATTGCAGTCCCAACAGATCTTTATTATATACCAGAAGTCTTAGATTTTTTTCTCTTACATTCTTCTATAAAAACTTTAGAGATTTATCTTGACTTTCCAACCCTTAGCTATCTGCTACCTGATATCCTAATGACATATAATAGCAGTCACTTTGTCACTTTTCATTGGTGTGGCATTTACAACTACTTAATGCCATTATAATTGGTGAATTAATTTTATATTTTAAATTACACTTTGTAGACTCTAGGGACGGTATCATTAACTTTGTTTTTTAACATGAGGAAACATACAGGGTGTGCTTATATTCTAGAGGCTCAGGGTTTAGTGAAGGAGAAAAAACAGGAGAGAATTAACAACAAAAGCATTTATGTTTAGATAATCTTCAGTTTTACATTCATGATTTGTTTTGTTCCTCAAAGCAGATACTTTTATTGTTTTAGTTGACAGAAAGAGAAACCAAAGCATAAGTTTGTAACTTGTCAGAGGTCCCCTAGGCAGTTATTGGTGAGGCTGGCCTCCAGCCCAGGCCCCAGGATTTGCGAATGTTGGTGTTTAACCATGCTGCTGTATTGCTTCCCTCATCTTTAGCCCCTGTGTTGGGCGCGGTCTGTATGAGGACCAGTCAAAAGAGAGTTAGGGCGGGGGTTCCCCAGAGGGTGACACTGGAGCTGTGTCTTGAAGGATGGGCAAGAGTTCCCTTGCTGGCCCCATAAGGGGCAAGGGGGCGTCTTCATCTGAAGGGACGCTCTGAGCCATGGGAGAAACTGCTTTTTCAGAAAGGTGATGATGCCTCACAGTTAGGACGTAGTAGGCTACTGTCTCGGGTTTCGGCATGAAACTGCACGTGATCAGTGCAAAGTTAGAATCTAAATTCACACATTCTAAATTGCTTGCTGCCTTTTCAACAGCCCTTCATCATCATTTTTTGTCCAGTTATGGAAATAATGAACTCAGGAAATTAATCCTACATTTCTGAAGACATAGTTAATACTATTTGTCTACTTCCTTTGCCCAGGCTTTACTGGCCCTTATTTAAACATTCAGATTCTTGTCTAGTACAGAATTTCAAAAATTAATCTATGGAACATTTATTTGGACCTACTATGTGTCTGGGTTCCAGGTAGGTTCTGGGGATCCAAAATTGCTAAGTCCTTGCTCTCCAGGAGTTTTCATGACCCACTTATTTTCAATGACTGATATAAAACAACATGGTACATCATTATTTTGCCAAACTGGAAAAACTGATATTTGTATTTGTATGAGTGTTTGTATGTAGCCAGAACTGCTGGAAAACATATCCTGTGTTTTTAAAATATTTCCAGTTCTTTATCTTGGTAATAACCAGAGAGATGTTTAGTTTTCTTGAGCATAGATAAATCTTTGCATTCAACAGTTTGTAGTTGAATTGTAAAATGGAACTCATAAGAGAGTTCTGATTGATACAGCGGTTGCTTACTGTAACAGTTTTCAGATGCCATGGCATTTTTGTAGCATGCTTCAGAGTTGAAGACAAATGAGAAAATAAAATAATAGTTGAAAACACTTGCAGCTGATATGAGTGTTGAAGGACAGTAACACATTTCAAGTCATATAACTTAACCAGCTCGTTAGGAGACAATTGTTGTTTTTAAAATACCAGTGCACGAGAGGTCTTAGATCAATCTTGAATACCTTAAAACACTTTAAATTATATTTGCACTGGCATTTGATGGATATGCATAGAAAATTGAAATTTTGAAGCTCACTAACTTTTGCACAGAAAACACACTCTTATCAACTTGTCAAATAGAAGCTAACCTGACACTGACCTCTTTAAAATCTCCAGTCAGCTGTTGATCATCATGGGAGCAAGACATGAGCCAAACAGAACTGCAATATTTATCCCTCAAACCTTAAGATTTTTCTTACTCTCTAATTGTTTAAAAGATTCCTTTATTACTTTTAGAAGTCTTGTGTGCTTAAAAATTATGTAGTGCTGTGTTAACTAACTTCAGAGACTGTAAGTTTTCATATTCATAATTTTCTTTTCTAGAATAGATGCATGGGATGCATATGGAAGTTAAGAAATAAGAAAATGGGGATCCAGTTGAGGAGAGGTAGAATGGCTGGAGTTGAGTCAGACAGTGGAAAAGGGAAAAGAAAGCACTGATGATTTCGCTTGGTGCTTCTGGGAGGCTAAAGTTGAACACAGGAGAGGGTATGAGCTGTGTGGGTCAGGCGCTGGCCAATTAAATGACAGGGGAAAATGCTGCCGACTGTCAGCATGGGGATGGGGCAGGTAAAGAATATTTGCCGGGGAGCTAGGGGAGGTGGACACTGCTAACTGAAGAGACGGAGGGAAGGAAGGAGCCTTCACACATGAGCATCAGGAGCCATGGAAGGTGCTCTCTGCAAGATCTCGTTTTAAGCCCAGAGAGGCTGGTGTTTACCAGGCTTCACTTTTTTCATATCCACACACTGTGAAGACTGAAAACTCTTCTAGGGTCTGCTACTTGTCCCTCGATGAACAAAGAGAAAAGAACTTCCAAGAGCAAGGACATTTGCAGAAAGACTTTGAAAGCAGCACTTAGTTTCCTATAAAAGCCAGGCTCTAATTCTGACCCTCTGCTCCCAGCTACGGAAACTTAGGCTTGTTTTTCTCACCTGTAAAATGGGAACAATAATATTTTCCCTACTTGCCTCATGGGATTGTAATTTATATGAGAAAGCTTTATGAATCCTGAAGTGGTGTACAGGTGAAGTAGTATTATGATGACACCAAAAAATCAGAGCCAGATGACCTGAGAGAATTTCTTTCTATATTATATTTCTCTATACCCTCTTTTTTGTTTGTTTTTACAGAGGTGGGTGGAATAATAGAAATAATTCATTGTTAGCTCACTTGAACCCCTTTCTTAGGGACAAGCCATTAAAATCCACTGGTCCTTGAAGGCATTGTGTATGGAAGTTCTGTTTATAGTCTACAGCACCGTGTACATGCTCCTCAACTTAACATATGTACGGATTACATCTCTATATACAAATGGAGAAGCATGTTTAGAAGGGGGTACACCAAAATGTTACCTGTGGCCTTATGGTAAGATTATAGTGATAATTAAGAATGATTTTTCTTCCTGGTTGGTTTGTTCATATTTTCTAGATTGTCACTAATGATGTACACAGATATCTCTCTCTCTCACACACACACACACAGATGTAAAATTTCATATGGAAACTTCACTCTGGCAACTCAGAGTTTGCTTCGCTTGCTAGGTTAAGGTTGACTAATACATACATATGTAAATACAGAACTTGCCATTTTTAAACATTTACTGGAAGACAAAACACCTGGCAGAAACTGCTGACACCAATGGAACCTTATGTGATACACATTTATGTAAAGGGAGCTGTTTTACACGGATAGGTTTTGCTCTTGTGACCTGCTCCTCCTGCACCTTACTACACACTGTCCCTGGACAGTTTCTCTTGGGAGCTTTCTACTCTCCGCTGCTTGGTGGTAGCACCTGTGAGGAACAGCTTTGCAGATATTTCCCTGCCTGTGAGTTACTATAGTTCCTGGTTTCCTTAGCCCTGCCCTGGAGCAGTTGGCCGTGCCATCGCCAGTGAAAGGCCTGTCTGAATACCATTTGCTTGTGTTTATTATTAAGCTTTTGCTCAACTTTGACCGTGCAGCCTAGAAACACACAAATTCCAGAGAAAGACGTCATGGCCTCTCAGTTATGACCTGAGTATGACAGAGAAGACAGGTAAGACTTAAAGGTGCCCCAGAAAGGAATGGCACAGGTGAGAAATTATTGGTACTGTGTTTCTGTTGTTTTTTGTCATTTCTTCCAGTGATGTTGCCGATGGACATTTTGAGTGGAGAGGACCCAAAAAGTGGTAATAAAAAAAAAGCAGAAGAGTGGTAGGTGCCCAAAACTTAGTTAGATTTGTGAAACCAGAGGGTGGTGACCTGGTGTGTCATCTCGCTCTTGCAATTAACAAACTGACCCTCACCTGTATTTAGTAGGAAGCCTGAAAGAAGGAGAAACAAAGTGATGCTCGAGGTACTTTTGGGGAAGTAACCCTGGTGGGAAAGAGGGATTGTGAAAGGTTTTACAGACATTAGAAATTGGCCAACTGCCATATACCTTTGTGTGCCACTTTGTGTAGCTTTAAGCCTTGCTTAAATTTAGCCAAAGCGTTTTCACTTTGAATCACTAAGGAAGAAGCAAGCATGATAGCATTTTCAGGTTGTTAAAACTGCTTTGAGTCCTGATGACTGGTTCTGCCTTAACACATGTCTGCAGTATATTCTGATGTGTCTTGATTCAGGGACCTCAGGGATGTGAATTCCACTTCATTTACCTATCACCCAGTTGCTCAACTGAGCTTTGTTCCAGGAACAAATCGGTCATGCAGCATCTTAGAAGGATATTTAAGCTGAAATCTAAGCGCAACCAGTTTTGTTTTTGTTTTTGTTTTTGTGTTTTGTGGTGTTGGGCACTCTCATGTGCATACAGCACAGTCCCATAAAACTCACACTTTGTATTTATAGAGAAGTTTCTCTTGAGAGTTAAGGTCTTGTAAAACATTCTTGTTCTACAGCATGAACGAATTATTATACTCAAGGGCATCGAAAGTGAAGTATACTGAAGAAAAGAATTTTTTCATTAAAATGCAGTTTATATTGATAAAACAGATTACTAGCATTTGATGAAATGTGAAACTTGGAGTTCCTCATATCACTAAATTACCAGTTGGTTTATTTTGGCAAGCGGAACCAGTGTGTAACAAATAAGGGGTCAGGCATTTTACCTGTTAACATTGTATTAGACTAAATTGTCTTTTGGTAAAGCACTTAAAAAAATATGTTATCTGTGCCTTGATAAGCAGGCTGTGGTAACTAGGATTATTAGAAAATAAAAGCTGTTGTGTTATCAGTTTTGGCACATTTATCAATCAGTGTTTTAAACATTGACAAGTGGTAATTTAATAGGGAATGACCCAGTTGGCAGGAAGTTCTAATGACAGATGATGCAAACTCATTTATCACTCAGAGCCTCTGCTGGGCTTACCTTTCTCTGTATTGTGGCTCATATTTCCCAAGTCTGGGATGTGAGAAGCCACAAAGGGCAAATCCTATGGCACCAAGCCTGAAACCACTCCCAAGTGGAGAGGACGATCAGTGCTTTAGGAGCCTGCATCTTTGAAAATGCTGCTCCAGGTGGGTGATTCTCAATTTAAAACGTAGGTGAGGTTGGTATGGGTGTTAGGAGTATGTGGTCTTCTATCTCAGATTTTTGACAGAACAAGGTAAGGTAGATGACATTTTGAGTGAAGTACAGGAAGAGGTGATTTCATGAAAAAGGCAAACATTTTGATGAGAAACCTTGTTATTAAAAGAGCTCCCCCCCCCTATAATTAATGCATCATTTCTCTCTGGCTGCTTTAAAATTTGCTTTCTTTGTCTTTAGTTTTCAGAAGTTTGAATATGATGTGTCTAGGCATGGGTTTTTCAAGGTTTGCCCTACTTGAATCTGTAGTTTGTGTTTTTTGTCAAATTTGGGAAATTTGCAGCCATTACTTCTTTGAATATTTCTTTCAGCCTTACCCTCTTTTCCTCGTCTTCTGAGACTCCAATGACACAAATGTTAGAATTTTCCTTATAGTCCCATCTATTCCTGAAGCTCTGTTCCGTGTTTTCCCGACTTTGTTTTCTCTCTGTTGCTCAGAGTGGCTGATTTATGTTGCTCCCTCTTCAGGCTTGCTGATTCTTTCCTCTGTCCCCTCTGACCTGCAGTTTAGCCCATTCATTGGGCATATTCTGGTTTTAGTTCTAAATTTTCTATTTATGTTTTCTGTTTCTTTACTTTTCCTTTCTTTCTTTTTTTGTTTTTTTGAATCTTTTTATTTCACCTGTTTAATATGTGTTTATGCTTGTTGGCTAGATCATTTTTCATGTTGGCTGCTTTAAATCTCTCTCATCTCAGCTGGCATCTATTGACTGTCTTTACTCATTCAGTTTGAGATATCCTTGTTCTTGGTGTGATGTGTAATTTTCAGCTGAAACCTGAACATTTTGGATCTTATGTTACTAGACCCTGGATCTTATTTAAATCTTGTTTTTGCGGGCATCTCTGACTACTCTGGGGGATGATGGAGATGCCACATCATTACTGGGAGGTGGGCTGAAAGTCCAGGTTCTCTGCTCCACCTTTATTGACCAGGGTCAAGGCAGGGCTCCTTGGAAGCTTATCATCACCGAGCTATGGTGACGGTCATGACTCTCCACTACGTCCCCTCTGACACCACCCCCAGCAACTTGAGATCAAAGTCCCGTTCCCAATCTGTGTCTTCTCCCACATTGTTAGAGGTGGGGTGTGGGGATCATGTTGCTAAAGCCTAGCCAAGGTGAAAAGCTAGGTTTTCCACTTGATCTTTGCTGGCAGGGTTGGAGCTGCAGTTTTTACTGTGGCATTTGTCTAGAGTAGAACGGTTATGGTCTGAAAGTTTTCTGTCTTGTTAGGCTGCCCCTTTTCTCATCCTTTGGATACAGAGAATTCAGCTTTTCTTGGGGCTGTTGTTTGTCTATGTCCATTGGTGTTTCCGGGCCACTGGCTTCTGTAACCTGGGATATATCAGCCCAGAACAAAACCCTTGTGTCATCTCCTAGGTTCCAGGTTCCCTAGTCAGTCTGCCTTCTCTCTATATGTAATGTTCAGTGTTTTTAGTTTTATTTACCAGGAGGAAGACGGAAAAGTATGTTTATATCATTCCCCTCAAATAGATTCTATAGTAGGAGATTTTGATACTTGTGTCTCAAAATACAGCAGAGGTTCTAGATACTGGCTTCATTTGTTGAATTGCTCAATTATTCTGAACTGGAAAGCCTTGTGCAGCCACCCCAGGGCTTTCAATGTGGTATGAGACGGTACCAATGTAGTACTCTCTTGGGATAAGGAACCAATTTGGTTGTTTTCCGTTTGAACATAATGGACAAATAATAAGCTTTTGATATATAGATCTGCTTAAGATTGAAAGTTTATTTACAACTAGAGTAAAATATTGTCTTCTTCCCTGATGAACATTTGGACAACTTGGAAAATGTGCTCCATGCCTGTTTTGTTTGTTGATACCTATCACTGTGGAAGTACTTCATTGTTTTTAAGCATTCTGAGCATCTGAATTATTTCTTTTGAATTTTCAGCAGAATCACCAGGAACTATATAGGAGTAATCCCTCTGTCCAGTATTATAATAGTAGAGGTCCAGCTGTGTGACATGCTGGGAACTGTCAGTGGAAAAAGAGAGAGAGAGGACTGCGTGTGTGTATGAAAGCTGAGGACAGTTAATGCTGGCCTGCCCAGAGAATGTTCAGCAGGCTGAATCACCAAGTTCCAGAGATGCAGGGGACTCACATCTGGTCTGGGACTCTATATGAGGCTAGTCGGGTGCAGTTGTAAGGCTGCCAAGTGTTGGTGCTCAGAACAGGTGGTTCCAGCCAAGTCTACATAAGGCATGTCAGAGGCAGAGGCAGTCCTAGAAAGGGGGGCTCAAAAGAACCAGATGTGGACAGTAATGCTGCTACCACCTGGCCCGTGTTTTAGGGACTGATTATTGCTAAGGTCCTTTCTAGAAGAAAATTGAGGCCTGAGGTCCATGGAGAAGTCCTGTTGGGTGGACTGGCCCCACAGGTACAACCCTGGTGAAATCAGAGGGAGAAGGATGATCGTCTGGTTGTAGCCAGGGCTTCTCAGGGGCGTGCACTGCGCGTGGGAGCCAAAACTTCCTCCCAGACGCTTATTCACCCCCTAGATGCTGACCAGCTGGGCCGTCTGTCGTTCTGGGTCTGACAGGCTCTTCACACCAGAACTGAGCCGAGTAGGTCAGAGAGGGCTCAAATTCATGCCCAGAATCAATCTGGCACCTCAGCAGAGTGGGATGAAGAAACTGCCCTGGGCTGATTTTCCTTTGCTTTTTAGCGCATTTCCTATACTTTCAGAGCCAAAAGACAAGTAGGAAAGTTAGGGAATTTTCTTAATGTGAGAAATAGTTCCCCTAGGAGTCCAGACAATTGTGTTCTCTTCTCAAGAATTTGGGTGCCCTGGAAAGGCCCTGACGTGAGAATGAGGCTGAAGATCCAGTGCCAGGAGGAGGCAACAGGCAAATGTCCCCCCCTCATCTCGGTGAGAGAGGGATGATATGGTCAGTCCTGCTGCCTCTTGGGATTGTTTGGGGTGAAAACATAGTGAAAAAAAAGTTGAAGTGCTATGTGATGTTTCATATATATTTGCACAGATGCAAATGCTTCTCTTTGTCTAATTTTTCTCTTCTATTATGTGAAGAAAAATAACTCTTCCTTACTAGGAAAATTAATGGAGAACGAGTCCATGGATATTGGACAGTCCTGTTCTGTAGTTTTAATAAAACTTTGAGCATTCATAGTATAATTTTTCGACAGTGACAAAAAGATATATTTTTATTTTCCTGTAGATTATCCATTTTTAATTTTTTTCTGCTAATTGAGTGCCAGCTTCTCAGACTTTTTTTTCTTGGTAGCTATAAATACTCTTTGCTGATGATGGTGTCCTTACAGCTAAGAGGGAACTTAGAAAATTCACTATAGCCTTCACTAACTTGTTTGCACTGAAGCCGTATTGGCCAGAATTCAAACATTATTAAACAAGTGGAGTTTGTCTGTGATGGACTTTAGCCTCCTGCTATCACTCGAATATCCGTGTGGGGCGGTCCCCTAATACCTAGGCACGTAGAAGGCACCCTGGAATGCTCTGTGCGTGCGTGTGTGCGTGGATGAGTGGATGCTTGCACCCTTTGACTCAGGCTCACATCATGGTGCCCTCTCTTGGGCTCCAGCAGCCTCTCTGCTGCCAGTATTTATGTTGTGTTGTATTCCCGAGGTCTCCATCCAATAAACCAACACAAACTAGTTTATTAGATAACAAGCTCCACTAACAAATTTACAGCTTGTTATCTAATAAATTAGGTTGTGTTAACCAGTTCTGGCTGGTGGTGGACCCATCAGAAATACGTTAGTAAGTAGTCTGCACACCAGCCTCACCGTAAGCCCTCGGTGAGTGTCAGCTGCTGCCGTCATTGCCATCCTCATCTGCATCACCATTGTTGTCTCGGCTTCAGCATCATGGGCATCCAGAATTTTTCCCTGTAGCCATTTTCCCAAGAACCATTAGGACAGTAAGAATTTTCCCAGATGATAGTGAAGGTTCAGTGGGAGGGTAAGGGGATTGGTGGGAGGGGAGAATGTTTATGGGGGGAAGAAATAAGGCTCTGCTCCACTCATGGTCCCCTCACCTCTTTAACCAGATAAGCTATGTTTGTATCGGTTCTGTATATTTGTATTCCTGGTGGATTTTGTTTTTGAAAGGATTCTACTGCTTAATTTTCTCCTTCAAAAGAAATGTGATAAGAAATATGCTAGTTGCTGGAGAGTATAAGATGAATAAAGCTCTTTTCTTGTAAACGTGCAGATGATAATGACAAGGTAAAGAAGGGGAAGATAACTGACTACATGTCAGAATGTATTCTTAAGCAAGTAATTTGTGCCATCTTTAAAATGATTGTTCTTCTCGCTGACAGCCAGCGCGTTGGAGAGTGCACATTGTCACGTCGTATCAACCTCATTGCCCCTTGTAATCAGGCTACCAGGTTAGTGAATAAAGGTTGGGCTGTATCCCTTACCAGCTTTTTGACCTTAGAACAGTCACTGAGCTCAGTGAACCACAGTGTCCTCAGCCATAAATGCCAAAAATCATAGAGTTATGAGGATTAAATAAAACTTTTTTTTTTAAACATAAAATACCTGGTATACCTGGAGGCCTCAGTATATACATGTGTGTGAAGACTCTCTGTACTTAACGTATAACCTCAGCAGGGCATTTCATACGCCCCTCATGATAGTCTTACAACTAAGATGTCTACATCGATTCGGAATTAGCTTACCATCTTCCTTGAATGGATGTGTACTCATGAATTCCTCTTAGCCTTAAAGGGAGACCCTGGGTTGTTATGGAAAAAGCAGAGATCTGGATTTAGACAAACTTTATATGAAAGTCCAAGCTCTGTCATTTACTAGATTCTTGAGAAAGTCACTTAAGCTTTATAGGTCTCTGTTTCCTCAACTACAAACTAGATAATCAACAGGATTTTGTGAGGATTGAATCTTAGGAAAGAGTTAAGGGTCAGGTGCCAGTCAGGCTGCTTCATATACAGTTGGTGCTCAAGAAATGTTCCTTCTCTTCTGTGCTCCGGTGGGAAGACACAAACAAAAACCCAAAGCAAGCATTCTAGAATTTTGGATGACACAGAACCAGGAATAATTGAAAGAATAATCAGTGATAAGGATGAAATTTCAGCAATATCTTGATTTATCAAAAGAGTGCACTGAAATGTACAAAATGATATTTGAAAGAGTAAGTGTTAACTCTTGCCTTCAAAAAAGGTGATCTATATCAAACACTTCTAAAAACACTTGAGGGGTCTTGAAATACTTAACCTGGAGAAAGAAAATTTTGTGGGGAGGCAAAACACCATACTCACATTACGGAATCATTGAACCTTGGAGTTTAAAAAGTTATGTGCAAATACGAGTACATCTGTATTATGTTATTTCTAAACAAAGAATTATAACATGAGAAGCATAGGGCAAAGGTAGTGATTCTAGAAAGACACTTGCTTTCTAATAATTAGATTCATCAACAATGAAATAGGATATGTGTGTATGTGTGTGTGATATATTTTGAGGAAATATGTTTGTATGACTGATCAGACTGTAGAGATTCTTCTGTCAGAGTTGGCTAAGGGACAAAGAGCTCATGGTGTTTAGAGGCAAGGGAGAGGTCACGTTTCACCTGATTCTACAGCTCCTCTATAAAACCTTGGACATTGTCTGGAGCTCCCCTTTTGCAAATTTTCTTTGCGCTCATTCAATGAAAGGAGTCTAAATGAAAATGAATTCAATGATCCAGTAGATGGAATATTGTAGCCAAGTCTTTCCAGGGGATTCCCACATGGGATGCTGGATAAGGTCAGTTTCTGAGTTCATATCTAATTAATTCTATGATTGCATACCTGTATCATTAAGTCAATATAACTTGCATACAGAAATTAGTAAGATTAATAATGGATAATGTTTTCAAGCAGAGGTTCAGAATACACTGGTAGCACTGAATATTATCTCATTTTAGAGAAGGGAGGGTTTCAGAAACAGCCTATATAAGGAAGAGAATTTGGTTCCCAATGGTTATTATGGCCCCAATTCTATCCAGTTATTAGTCTAATAAAAGACAAAGTGATTTTGTGAATCAAGAAGCAATCATTTTTCTGTACTTTGTCTAGTGTTACTCAGAATCTTTCTGTGAGCAGGGCTCTATTTAATCTTCCTCATTTGAGTGGCACACGTAAGCGGGAAACCTCTGGGGGTCATTTGAATAATCCGGCTAGGGTAACTGTGAATATTCTTGAGAACACTGGAAAGGTTAAATGCTTTGAAACGCGTGTATTCTGAAGGGAGCCCTGAATGGCTGCTCTCTGGTTTCACTGAGAACAGAACTTGGGCCAAAAGTACTAGCTATGCTTTATAGGGCTTAATACACTCCCATTTCAAGGTGATCGCCAGTTATTATGTGATCATGAGAAGACAGACTTTAATTTCAGTGAGCATTAGCATCATCAGCAACAAGCCTTTTTGCACGTGGTGTGCCAGGTGCTGCATAAAATATGTTAAACCAGCATACCGCCAGCTCTCTCTACGCTGACGACCTGAAGCGCGAGGCAGGCGTTTTTAGATATAAGCAAATCCAAACGGTACGGTGATTAATGACAGCAGCTAGAGTCATGCCTTACATTTATGTACCACGTTCTGGTTTACAAAGCTCTTAAGAGAGCAGAACATTCCTCCCAGGAAGGCGATGGATCCTGTGAGGCAGAAATGTTTCTGGTACCAGTTTCCCTGAGGGGAATTCAGTCTGTATTTTTATTGAAGAATCATAAGATGCAGCTTACAGGATGTGATCACAGCAGAGTGACCCAACCAGAGAGAAAAATCCCACCTGGAAATAAGAAGCTCGATCATTTGGCTGAGTTTTGAAGTGGAAAAGGGTTGGGGAAGATCAAGGTACAAGATATATGGAAGATTTAATGAAGCATATAATGTGGAAAGAAGGAGAGACATATACTTAAGCCCTGAAATGGAGCCTGCCAAGTTTATTCAGGTGTCCAGTGCATTATCAGTAGTGAAAAGAAGTGAACCGACGTTTCCTCGCTAATACCTGCCTTTCCCTCCTACCTTAGCGCTTGTGTTACTCTGGACAGCGAGTCTGCAACTCTTTCCCTCTTGATTGTAAGCCGTCGCATCTATTAGCCCTCTTGTTTTCCTGCTGTCTTTCTATCTGGGTCTAGAGTCGAATACTTTCCTTTTATCTCTCTCTTTTTTTTTTTTTTTTTTTTTACTACCTTAGCCTCTAAAAAACAGTACTTAGTTTTATCCTTCCTCAGTACTCCCTTCTGAATCATGTCCCTGGCATTAGACAACTAGGTCATTTATTTTAAACAACGCATCGTGGTAAGATACTGCCTTTCAGGTATTCCATACCTCCATTGCTTACCCAGACCAACTTATAGGGGAAGCTTTTAAATTAAGTGTAGAGTCATAACTGTGCATGCATATGTCATGTACATGTGTGTCTATTTTCAGTTGATTTATGTGTTTTCCATCATTTGATTATAGAGTTCTTAAACATGGAGACTGTATCTTTAATCCCTTTTTACAGCCTATGGAACCAGCATGTTTTTGGTTTTTTTTTTTTACTGTTGATTTCCAATAAATTTTATCAGTAAGCAGATAGGACTTAGAGCTTTGAGAAGGGAAATCTGCAGCGGCTGCAGAACCACCACTAAGCGTGGGTTAGCATTCCGCTTGCATCCTTTTTCTGAAGAAATGGGTTGAAATTTGTCCTTAACATCTAGCTGTCTCATTTAGCTTAAGTACTATTTACCTAATGGAATAAATTCATAAGCAAGAAAGTGAGTGTTGCCTTTGGACTCCTTTATTTTAAAAGAACCTTTTGGAACAGTGGGTGGTAATGGTTAGGTTACATTCAGAGAAAATCCGTGCCCCTAGATGTACGTTATTCACATTGTTGATCTGTGTCGACACATCAGCAAATGAGGTTTACCTCTTTGAAAGGTGACAGGAAAATATTGGGTCTGGGTTATATAATTACTGCCTAACCTTTTGAAAACCTAACTTGTACCCTTAACTGAAAATCTTGACATTTTGGCTGTGAGCCCCACTTAAGGAACACCTCAGAATAAACTTGGAACTTGAAGGTCAGTGGAGAAACTCATTGTCAATTCAGCGTGGAGAAGCTGACACAACACCTCCGCAGCCAGGTCTGGCTTGTGTTAGTGCTACCAGAGCCTCACTCCAGTGAATGCTCCAGCCTCTCATCAGAGGGGCAGAAGGAAACTGAGGTGCAGACAGACAGAGTATACAGATGACAAGGCAAGCCTTCAAACAGCACAGAAGACTCAGAGATGCTTGAGAGAAAGCTAGATGAGTCTTGAAATATGAGCTTCAGTATAAACATCCCCAAAGACCAAGTGGATGAAATTGAAGGAAAAGATGAGAAACTTGGAAGAGGCAGACAGACAAATTTGAAACAAGTGTTTCTGTGACTGGAGGGGCAAGCATGAAGTGGTTTAAAAGCATTTCTGAGGAAGCCAGATATGTCAAAATCAGGGGTTCTTGACAGAGGACCTGAATGGGGGTGAGGCATTTTTAAGGCCAGGCTTGGGAAAAAGAAGGAAGTTGCACTCATCACCCTATTGAGAATATTCAGCACTCATATCATTGTCGGGGATGTACATGGATGTGACATCAGGATTGTGCCCCCCACACCGCCCAGAAAGAAGAGAAAAGTACAGGAAGAGTTTTGAATAGATTTGAAAGCAAATGTATGAGTTGGAGCATCAAAATCAGGCAGACACAGGGGACAGGAAACCGCAAAGACAGTGAGTTAAGCAGAGAAATGGTGATGAAGTGAAGAAGTCCACTGAATGGGCAGGCAGCATGGTAGTTGAACCTGTCAACTCCATAATGGAATGGGAGTCAAGTGTTTCTATGGTTAAAGAAGACCAGAGGTCAAGTGAAGAGAATTTGTAGAAGGACAAGGGCTGATAGTTGAGGATAAATATTTTTGAAATGTGTAAGTAGCAAGCAGTTGGGTATTGGAATTCACAGTAAGTGTATTATCAGATAGAACATAGCAGAATTTGAAAGAGAAGGAAACTAAACCCTCTGCACATAGAATTAGGAATGATTACATTAGAAGTTTTACGTTATGTATAGATTTTATAACGTATATAAGCCCTAAAATAAGGTTATATAGCATGCTTCCTTATCAGTTCACATTGAAAAGCATATAAAAGTTGATTAGTATTCCTAGGATAAAAATGAAATGATACAACTTTAGATGTTGACTCTACTTGATATTGTGTAGACAACGATCTGTATGAATCCATATGAATGAATCCGATTTTGAAGTCATTTCTGTCTCTCCAAAGAAACTTATTATTCTCTGCACATCACTTCATTTTGGCCAGTAATAAGTCCTACTCAGTCAGTGTGCTGCAGCGGAATGTTTTAAGCTGAAATGTGCATTGGAATCTGTTTGTTTGCAGCAGATGATTTGCCTAAGCTTTGATGCGCAGTCACTTTCTGACATTTGTGTATTTCAGCAGTGAACAATGTAAACTCATTTTCTGAGCACTTTGATTACTTGCACATAGCAGTGCCCATGGCATGTGACAGAGAAGAGCACTCTATCCACTAATCAGATAGATATGCTTCAAGCGTATTTACACAAAATAATGAAAACAGCTGTTAGATACCTTTAAACTTGAGTGTGTTTTGTTATTAATCTACTAGCCTGTACACATGACACTATAATTCTTCGCTCACTCAAGTTGCCTTTAATGACACAGTAATAAAACTGAGAGGGATGAAAGTAATGGAATTGTAGAATGTAATGCCTCAATTGTTCTACAGTGTCTTCCTTTTTGCCAAAATAAACCACAATTAGGTCCATATGGTGTTTTGAAGTTTTCAAGCAATGACCCTAATAAAAAGTAATGAATTTCTGACAAGGAAAGCATGGCTGTCTTTCAAGCGGGTATCTTCACTATTGATCTAGATATGATTGCACACTGATATGCTAATAGAAGAAGAAAGGTTCAGTGTTCTTGGTACAAGTGCTTTCATTTGGGTTTATTTTACTCATAAGAAATTCAGATTTTAAAGGTAGAAATATTATAATCCATTAGTTATGACTCCTCTGGTTTAAAGGCCTGTTATTTAAAGCAAAGAAATAGATACTGAAGAACCAGAAATACTGGAGATCATCACATAGAAAAGGCTGTGAGAGTTTGTTTTAGGGGATATCGTGTTCTTGTATACATTGGGCTTTTGAGGTTCTGGTTTTGTTTGTGCGGGATTTTTATGGATTTTAAACTGCTTCAAGGGATGATGACATTTTATTCTAAGTACACCTACCTCATCTTCAAACTATATATCTAACTGTAACACTGAAGTTATTTGCTTAGAAATTAACTTAAAAAATAATAGCAGAGTAGGCAAAATCATTAGAATATCCTTAATATTAATAAAGCATTAAAGACAGCTTAGAATCTTGAAAATAGATTAAATTAAAAAGACATAAACTGAATAATAGATTATGAGTATAATAGCTATAATGGTGTGGGTAGGAGGGAAAGAAATTGAAGACATACAAGGAAGAGGATTAGAGCCACGTTAGCTAGGAACACCTGGATTTGAATCTGTGCTCAGCAACGTTCCAGCATTTCCCTTGTGTTTAGTGTACTTAACTTTTCTCAATCTTGGCTTTCTCACCCAGGAGATAGGGGTTATATTACAAGGATTTAGATACTGTGCATGATGCAGTGAACAGATTGCCTGGCAAATAGTAGGTACTCGATAAATGCAGTTGTTTATTATTATTATTGTTAACTTCCAAAAGTAACTCATTAGAATGACTTATACTTACTGTGCTGTGTGTGTGAATGTGTGTGTGTGCTGAATTCAATTGTACAATTCAGTACATATTTACTGAGTTCCTTCTGTGTCAAGAATGTTCATGGTACTATGGAAAATACACTGCTAATAAAATTATTTTTAAGAGTTCTAATCTAATGGACCTATAAAAGTTAGACTCTAAAGAGTACAGATGCCTTTAGAATACTTTCTTTATCTTTAAATTTGGCCATCTTAATTATAATATGTCTTGGTGTAGGTCTGTTTGGGTTCTTCTTATTTGGGACCCTCTTTGCCTCCTGTACCTGGATATCTGTTTCCCTCTTTAGGTTTGGAAAGTTTTCAGTCATGATTTCTTTAAATATCTTTTCAATCCCCTTTTCTCTTTCTTCTCCTTCTGGGGCCCCTATTATGTGTAGGTTGGCACACTTTATCTTATCCCATAGTTCCCTTATATTGCTTTCATTGGTTTTTATTTGCTTTTCTTCCAATGTTCATAGCAGGACTATTTACAATAGCCAAGACATGGAAACAACCTAAATGTCCATCAACAGATGACTGATGAAGAAGTTATGGTATATTTATACAATGGAATACTACTCTGCCATAAAAAATAATAAAATGATGCCATTTGCAGCAACATGGGTGGACCTAGAGATCATCATTCTAAGTGAAGCAAACCAGAAAGAGAAAGAAAAATACCATATGATATCACTCATGTGTGGAATTTTAAAAAAGAAAAAGACAAACAAACTTATTTACAAAACAGAAACAGACTCTCAGACATAGAAAACAAACTTATGATTACCAGAGGTAATTACCAGAGGGTGGAAGGGGAAGATTTGCAAATACTAAATATACATAAAATAAGCAACAAGTTTATACCATATAGCACAGGGAACTATATTCAATATCTTGTAGTAACTTATGGTGAAAAGAATATGAAAACAAAACAAAAGAAAAAAGAGTACAGATGTAGAGGTGCAAACAAATTTCTTTGGAAATAGAGGAGAAGGTGAGAATGGTTTATCCTGAGTGGGACATGGGAAAGCTAGATGTAAGACAGGGGAAGCAGACAGAGCATGTGAAGTGAGAGCTGGGAGGTGAAAAGAGGGGGTGACGTTGGGGAGTGATGAAGGTAGCAGTGTGGGGAAGGATAGGAGATACTGCTGGAAAGCCAGATTCACAAAGTCTCTGGATGACTATTGTGCACTAGATTGCATTGAATACTGGGTATACGAAGTGAATAGGATGTGATATTGCCCTTTAGGACTCAAAACCCAAAATATGAGGATGAGACTGATAGCCTCGCTTTGTCACATGCACCTAAGTCACCTGGTCAAGGGGCAGCATCAGTTCTTATAACTGTGAATAATTCATTGAAATTCTATTTGCTGTTCATCTATTTGGATACATACTTTTTAAATCAGTAAGGTGAATGAACAAACGACAAATATGCTTACATAGCATTTTCCTATTTTCCTATAAATAGTGAAGAGGAAAGTTTCAGCCTACTGTTAGGCTGTATTATCCCAAACTCCAAATTAGGTAACTCTGAATTTGTGGTGCTTGATCATTTGTTTGTCAAAAGAATTTCCTTATTTGCAAAACTCTTCTCACTTCTTTTAATGTTATAATTGACCCTTGAACAACACAGGTTTGAACTGCTCAGATCCACTTATAGATGGATTTTTTTTCAGTAAATAAAGCAGAAAAAAATTTGGATATTTGTGACAATTTGGAAAAACTCACAGATGAACCATGTAGCCTAGAAATATTGAAAAAATTAAGAAAAAGGTATATCATGACAGCATAAAATATATGTAGTTATATATATAAAACAACAAAATGTGTTTCTCTACTATTGATGTTGTTGGTTAGGCTTCTGGCCAACAGTAAGCTATTACTAGCACAGTTTTGGGGGAGTCAAAGTTATAAGTGAATTTTCGACTGCACAGGGGATTGGCTAAAGGGTCAACTTTATTTTAATCTATTTAATAAAAAGCAGAACCATATCTTAACTAACATTTCATGGACAATTCATTATATAATTGATCAAAAGTTTCCACTGTGTAGTTACCATGTTTTTATGTCACTGAGATTGAATTACAGCCTAGATCATCACCATTCTTACATTTTAGGGTATTTTTAGATGGCTGATTAAATATGAAGCATACTTTAAACTAGGAAACCTACTTTAAAATTGGTTTGGAGATTGGCCATACCCTCTCAAATAAAATAATTACATTGCATTCCAAAGTAATATCCTTCATATAAATGTGTATATATTCACCATTCTGAAGGTTTGTAGAGTGTAGGTTAGGTACCAAACAGTATGGGGGGCGCTGGCTATTCAGTGACGCTGCTGGTGTGACATGAGTGACAGGGTTGAGTATACACACGGAACATAACACTTATCTGCATAAATCTTGTTTCCCAAATAGCAGCCCACTGACTTTCCCTGTCAAAGATAAACAAATGTCAGAACTCTTTTGCAACTCTTCTATACTACTTTCAGGTCCACGTAACTCTCATTTTAATGTCACTATTATTGGCAGATCTTTGTTCTTTGAAGAGTACATTTGATTGGGGGAATTAGTCAAATAGTGTTAGAGTCCTGTCTCATGGACAATTTGGAGCCTGATCACATGGATCAAAGTTTTGAATCCTGAAGGACGGGGACTGTTCATTTATAAGACAGGAGTTTGTTTGGTTTTATTTGTTTCTTTGCTTGGTAGTGCTTAACCTGGCCAGGAAGCCCATTCCAGAAATTATCATTTCTGGGATCACCACTTCCCAAGGTGATTGGTTTGCAAATGTCAAAACCTCATGAGACATATACCTTCAAGTTTATTACTTTCTCTTTTTGTAAGTTTATTAGTTTTTGAAAGTGTTTGCTCCTTTATGCCCTGTCAAGTGACTAATTCATATGAAGAAGATTTGCAGGCATCTTGGCTTTAGCCAGGCAGTTTTCTTTGTTGTTGCTGATTCCGCAGTATTCCTTTATCTTCGGCCTTTTGAAGAAAGTTGTTTCACACACCAAGAACTTTTTCTAAAGTAATTTAATATATAAAAATTGTCCTTGAAAACATAGGGTCTCAGTATGGTAAGTCCATTATGATCAACGAGATTTCTTGTCCATCTTTTTATGTTTAGTGATGAATGTTGTTACAGAAAAGCAGTTGGTCAGGCAAATTTTTCTTACCCTTGTAATAACTTGATATTTTTACATTGCTGTCCCAAATAGTTTTTTTCTTTTTTCACTTTAAGTCTAATAGCTTTACTAGAATAACTTTTATATTGATTATTCTTGCTGGGTTTCCTCTTGATATTCAATGTTTTCTTTTGATGTATATACCATATATGTATGTTATCATGTATATATATATATGTGTACATCACCATGTGTATGTATATATATTTATATATGCACAACTTATCTTTTATTTAAAAGTTTCCTTTAAGTATAGTAAAGCTTTGTGATATAAATATGCCTATGAAAAGAATTTGGATAATCTATAAGTGACTAAAATAAGGATCCTCTTCTGGGGTGGGGTTTAGTTAGGAAGTGCTACCTTAAGATCACTTAAGACTTCTTTTTCCTCCTGGTATGTAGTGAATTGTGTGGAAAATACATTTTTCTTGCAGGTCAGAGTGATGGAAAACTATTGCTTTTCTTAAACTCACAAAAATGCAGACTTATTCTTTTGTTAGATTGTTTTATAAATAGCTTTGTTGAGGTAAACTGGTATATAATAAGCTAAACATAAAGTTTACAATCTGATTAGGTTTGACATATGTATACAGCTCTGAAATCATCACCACTGACAAGATAATGAGCATACACATCACCCCCAAAAGTTTCCTTATGTTCTTTACAACCTCTCCCTGTCACCCCTCACTACCCTACTCCCATCCCCATTCTCAGGCACCATTGATATACCTTTTGTCACTACAAATAAGTTCGAATTTCCTATAATTCTAAAAAACTGGAAGCATATTGTATGTACTCCTTTTTGTTTGGCTTCTTTCATTGGGCATGATTATTTTTGACCCACTCTGGTTGTGTGTTTCAGTAGTTCATTTTTTGTTGCTGTTATTGATTAGTAGTTCATTGTATGAATATATCATAATAGATCTGTCGACTTGTTCATGGACATTTGGATCCCTTTCAATTTTTAAATATTACAAATTAAGCTACTGTAAATATTTGTGTACAAGTGTTTGCGTAGACATGTGCCTTCATTCCTCTTGGGAAAATACGTAGGTTTGAAATAGCTCGGTCTTATGTTTGGTGTGTCAGTTTTTTAAAGAAATTACCAAAGGTTTCCAAAATGGCTGTTCCATTTTATATTCCCACCTGGAGTAACTGAGAGTTCCAGTTTCTCCACATCTTCACCAACATTTGGTAAGGTCAGTCTTCTTATTTTTATACAGATATGCACAATATTTTCTCCTCCGGTGTCTTGTCTTTAAATAGTGCCATTTGAAGAGCAGAGGCTCTTAATTTTGATGAAGCCCAATTTATTCATCATGGTTTTGGTATTGTGTCTTAACAGTCTTTACCTAACCAAGGCTATAAAAATTTCTTCCTAGGTCTTCTAGACATTTTAGGTTTTACATTTAGGTCATGATGGATTTTTAGTTATTTTTTGCATATGGTGTGAGGTATGGAGCCAGATACTTTGTTTGTTTGTTTGTTTTGATTTGATTTGATTTGGTGGGTTTTTTCTTTTTTTTTTCTTTTTTTTTTTTTTTTTTTTTGCACTGGATATCTGATGGTTCCAGTACTATTTGTTGAAAACACTTGACTTCTCTACTGAATTGCCCTTAGGACTTGGTTGAAAATCACTTGATCATATGTGTGTAGGTCTATGTCTTGACTCTATTCTGTTTCATTGATCTGTCTATTCTAATGCCATGATTATGAGATGCCATAATCATGACATTCATGATTATTCTAATTATAATGATAAGTCTTGAAGTTGGATAATGTAAGTCCTTCAGCTTTTTTCTTCCTTTACAAATGTTTTTGGCAATTCTGAATCCTTTGTATTTCCATTGGAATTTTAGAATAAGGTTATCAATTTTTCTTGAAAAAAGAAAAAGAAACCACTGAGATTTTGAAAGGGATTTCTCTGAATCTATAGGTCAATTTGAAGAGACTTGCCATATTAACAGTATTTAGCATTTTGTTCATTTATTTAGGTTTTCACTTAATTTCACTCAGGTCTGATTTGCAGTCTTCAATGTATAGTTCTTATACATTTTTGATGTACTTTTAAACATTTCATATTTTTGATGTTTTTTTTTTTAAACTTTCAGTTTCTGATTGTTCATTGCTAGGATGGAGAAATAAAACTAGCTTTTGTATTTTGGTCTTATGTCCTGCAATTTTGCCAAACTCATATTTTTTAAGTTTTTTAGTGTATTTTATTTTGTGTGGACAGCAATATCATCTGTAAATAAAAATGGTTTTACTTCTCCCTTTCCAATCTCAGTGCCTTGTATTCATTTATTTTTTCTCTTTACATGGAGGTACATCCTTCAGTATAATGTTGAACAGAAGTAGTGAGAGTAGACACATTTTTGCCTTTTCCAGGTTCTAAAGGGAAAGCATTTGATTTCTCACTTTTAAGCGTAATATTAGCCTTAGATTTTCTTTTCTTTCTTTCTTTTTTTTAACATGCCTCTTATCAGGTTGAGGAAGCTCCTTTTTATTCCTAGTATGCTAAAAGTTTCATCAGGTGTAGATACTGGATTTTATCAAATCTTTTTCTGTATCCATTGAGATAACCTTACATTATTTGTTTATTTATTCTGTTAATATGATGAATTCCACTGATTATTTTTGAATATTAACCAATCTTTCATTCCTGAGATAAGTCACACTTGGTCATAATGTGTTATCCTTTTTACACATTGTTAAGTTTCCTGAAATTTTCAAAACTTTGTGTCTGTTGGTGTATAGTTTTCTTTTTTTGTACTGTCTTTGTCTAGCTTTGCTAACAGAGTAGTAATGCAGGTACCGTAGAATGAGTTGGGAAGTAGTCCTCCTTCTTCAGTTTTTAAAAAGATGTATGTAGAATTGGTATTATTTCTTCCTTAAATGTTTGGTAGAATCACTAGTTAAGCCATCTGGTCCTAGGATTTTCTTGTGAAAGGTTTTAACTACAAACTCAATTTCTTTAATAGACAATAGTTTTTTCAAGTAACCTAATATCTGTATATATTGAAGTATTGCTTGAGTAAGCTGTAGCAGTTTCTTTCAAATAATTTGTCCATTTCATTGGTTGTTAAATGCATTGACATAAAATTGTTCATAGTATTTCTTTATTGTCCTTTTACTTTGTGCAGAATTTGAGGTAATAACGCTTTTTTCATTCTTGAGACTTAGCTTTTCTCTCCTTTTTTCCTGTTTAATCTGGCTAAAGTTTTATCAGTATTATTGATTTTATTGAAGAGTCAGCTCTTAAACTGTTACTTTTGTCACATAAAGACCTAAATGGTTAGATCTTGTTGGTTTTATTAGAACATACAGAAGAGAAAATGGTCTGGTGCTCCCTGGAGAGGACAGATATGGAAGGTTCTGGAAATCCTCTCTATGTGGACATAGAATGTCTGGTAGGTAAAAGGACTCCTAGAAGGAGAAAAGGAACAAACCAGGAGGCACCAAAGAGCATTCTTTTTACTCTGCTATTTGAATGACTGTTCCTACAGTGTTTGAATTCAGTCTTGCCTTGATATGTTTGATAATTTGAACAGCAAATTATTTTAGTAAAGAAATTCTATGGATGTATTTCAAAGCCCTCTTTTTCTGAAGATAAACACCATTGTAGTTTATTAGCTCTGAGTTTTTCTTGAAAGTTAGCATGGGATGGTAGAATAAGGCCTTGAAAATCAGAGGGTCCTTAATTCCAATACACCATCTACAACTTCCAGGCTATGTAATCATAGGCAACTTACTCCACTTCACTGATTTAAGATCCTCACCTGTAAGATGGGAATAATGCTACTGATCATACCATGTTTCAAGGGTTTAAATGAAGTAACAGATTATTGGTACATAGTAGGCTCTTTCCACCAAATCTACCTCCATATTCATCACCACCCTCCCTACCATTCCTACCCCCTGGCTGCCCCTCTGCTCAGAATGTGAAGAATAAAAGGCTAACCAGTGGGAGGAGAAGCAAGAAAATAAGGAGCTCTTTAACCCCATCTCTGCTATAGTTGTTTTTAGCAGCATGGAAACCAGTAAACTGAAATACCTCTTGAGGCAATTTTTAGCAACAGTATATAGAGATTTGGGGCTCAACCTTCATAAATGTGTGTGATGCTCAGAGTCTAAAAATAATGTAAGTGGAGCCACAAGTTATATGGGAAATTAGGTTCTACTGTCAATGAGTTTGGGTTGGAAATCCCATTTTTTCAAGTACCTTTGAAAAATCTTGTAGGAAGGAACCACAGTGGAGATTGCTTTAGAGCCTTATATTCAGTAAATCTCACAAAGCTAGTTTTTTTGTTCATTTGTTTGTTTTTTCCGTGTGGATTTTTTTCTTTGACCACCTGAAGATGTAGCTAGCTTGAGTTTAGAACTGGTATCACACAAAATAAATGAGTGTTTACTGCTAGGCTCCTACTCAAAGCCTCACTGCATAAAAGGCACCTGAGAACTGAGACCTCCTGGAGCGATAACTGATTCAAGTCCTCTACCTCTTGGGTTTATGTAAAGGATTATCAAATGCAATGGCTGTTAGAACTGTTCTCACTGCCTAGATTCTTAATGTTCCCTCTTGCAGAGCACGTATAGTTGAACTCGTAACTTACTGAGTATAGCTACTCCACTTTTAGAATCTCCAAAGAGAAATGCTGCTTCTTCATTTCCATACCTTCTAAGGTAAGCCCTGAAGGTCAAAAGGAAAGTTGACATCTCCCACTCTGCCATTTAGTATTCCTGTGGATGTCACTAATTGGCCAAAACACGATTTTCCAAAAAGCCTGGTTGTGAGTTTAGACTGTCTGTCAACCTACTTGGCAAAGCATCCAGGACCAATAGATGTGATTATTATGCTTACATAACGAAACCAAATTTTAGTGCCTCTTCTAGACCAGGGGTTAGCCGGCTATGGTCAGGAGCCAGTCACATATTTTTGGAAATGATGTTTTATTAGAACATGGCCATACCCATTTATTGACATATTGTCTATGAGTGCTTTCACTCTACAGTAGCAGTGTTGAGTAGTTACATTGGACACCTTTGGCCTGAAAGCCTAAAAGATCTATAATCTTGTTCTTATAGAAAAAGTTTGCTGACCCTTGTTCTAGACCTTTATATGTTTACAGCAGAAGCTCAAAGTGTAGTCAAATGACCATGGAGATAAAAATAACTATGGGGATGGTAAAAACTGTGAATTTCTGGAGGTGAGTAGTTATCCACTGAGTCAGAACCTCTTGGGGTAGAACCTGATCATCTGCATATTTAACAGATGTTCCAGGTGCAGAGGCACTAAAGTTTTGCTACCACTGGTTTAGTAAAGAGGAAATTTAACATGAAAGTAATGCTATTTATAAATGGCATGCCTACCACAAATAAGCTAGTGTTACCTCTTGTCTAGAAAATAAAGTACTGAGAGAAGAAACTATCTGTTTGCTCTTCTTGTTTTGTACTTTAAATGTTTAAAAAAGACATTTTTGCTATGAGGGAAGTTACCATCTAGTTAGAGGAGACATTAAATGTTTGAAGAACAATTTAAAAAGGTGAAATCCAGAGGACAGATTATAAATTCTGAGGAAGGGATGACCTTTGTAGACAAGCACAATGGATCCTGACTCACTACTGAGTGAGCTGCATGTGATGAGTCACAACATGTGGAGGGGAAGGGAGGTGGTAAAAGAAAGAAAGCTGGAAATTACAGAGCATTCCAGATGGCAAGGGTAAATAGTATACCGTGTGGAGCCTTTGTTTCAATCATATATGTGTGTATGTACACACACACACACACACACACACACACGCACACACATATGTACCAGTTGCCATAACATAGAATGTATTTTACACTCTCAGTTGCTGTCAAAAAAATTTTTTTTTTAATTCCCTCCTTAAGGTTCATGTTTAGGGCTCATTTAAGGTACCGTTAAGAAGCAAAGTAGCTGTCCCCAGAGGTAATATGTCATCTTTCTTTACACATAATAAAAAACACAGTATTGCTCTTTTTTAATAAAATGCTGCATAAATGCACAGACAGGACATATGCATACTTTCCAGACTCACTGTCCTCCCTTGGGCAGGCCTGATATGTTAAAGGAATTCTAGAATTTTAGACTTGAAAGGACTTTAGAAACTATTGCTCTTACCTCTCAATTTTATAGGAGAGGAAAACAGGACTGAAAAATAAGCAATTTGCCTAAGGTCTTATGCAAAGCGAGAAAAAGACCACCTAAGAGACCTTCTGGATGCTACACTAGAGATGCCAGTGGGTTACTCAGGAGCTGAGCCTTCCTGGAGTCTCAAAAAAGTCAAAAGATCAAGGAACACTGGTCCTTGTGGCTCATGGCACAAATTGGTTAGAGATGAGTGGGATCTGCCTCCTTGGCTGGATTCACTTCTTTCTCATTCACTCAAGTTCCCACCACTCTGTTTTGGCCCAGGCATTGTTGTTTTACTTACAATTGAGAAATTCTCTTATAATAGTAAAATATTTCTCTGATCATGTGTATTATTATCAGAAGCAAAAAGTAAGTAAAAGCTAGACCAAGAGGACCCTGTGTTTAATCAAAGGTAGAGATTGTGTTTCTGTGTGGAATTAAAACATATACCTAGGAGTTTGTGCTTTAAAAGTCTGAAAGACCATAGAAAGCCTGTGTCTTACTCCAGCCTCATTTTTCCTTTCCTGCCTGACCCCTGGGGAGGCAGGGAAAGGCTGGGTGATACGAGGTTTCTTTGATTTGTCAAAAGTACACAGCTCACCAGTGGAAGGCCTGGAATTAGAACTTCCATCCTCAGATGCCCATCTGGAATAGGTGCAATGTTGTTAGGAGCTTTTATGGTTGTTGTTATTGTTATGATGATGATGTTGGTAGCTCTCTTATGAATCAGTTATGGACACTGCATACAGTCTCCTTTAATCCTCACAACTATACCCTGGTAACACTTCCTGAATTTTACCATTGAGAGAATTTAGGCCCAGTTCCGGTTGTATAGTGCAGCATAACAAACTACCCCCAGAACGTAATGTCTCTAAACACCTCTTTTACTAGACCCCGGGGGTTCTGCGAGTGAGGAATTTGAGCAGGGCTTGTCTGGATGATTCTTTTGCTCCTTCTGGCATTGACTGTGGTTGACTCAGTGGTTCTCAGCTGGTGGATGACCAGTTTTGGGGGTCCAAGGGGCTCCCCTCACATGCTGATCCCTCAGTCAGAATGGTGAGAGTCTGGACTCACAAGGTCTGTTGGCCAGAAGGGTTCTCTTGCATGGTTTCCTAAGATAGTTGGACTTCTTACATGGCAACTTAAGACACCAGTGAAAAGTATTGTGAGAGAGACGATTGGAAGCTGTGTGGCCTTTTCTGACTGAGGACTCCGGTTCACGTTTGTTAACCACATTCTTATTTGGGCCTATGGGGACAAGTGTTGCCATTCTTGCCATTTAGTCAGGCTCTAAACCAAGCCTTAGGCAGTATTCTGCACTTCTTTCTATCTAGTGTCTTTGGAAGACAGCCACTGGCCTTTCTAGAGAGGGGAAGTGAGGACTCCTACCTTCCTGAAGAGTCCGTAATTAGAAACTCCAAAAACCAAAGGCAAACATAGCTTTCTCCAGTCTACGGAGTGGGATATTTTGTGATGTGTGTGTGTGTGTTGTAATTTGTTTTAAATAATGATAACCCTCAGGGATGAAGAATAGCAGAGAAGATTCAGATGAAAATGTTTTGCAGCTAAAGGTTGAGTGACAAAATCTACAGAGCCCATGACTAGGAACCAGAAAACCTGGGCTTCATTCCTGACTCTGCCACTCCCTTGCTGTGCAGTATCCTGGGTCAGTCAGTTCATCTGAGCTTCAGTTTCTTCATCAGTAACACGAGGTGGTTATACAAAGTCACTTCTAGGCCGACGGTATATATACCTGCACTCTGCGTACTTTTTAACTGAGTGGGTGTGTACAAACTTCCTTGTACTTCTGTTTTCTACCACCTGTAACCAAGAACTTGCAGAGGCAGAGGAAGGACACAGATCTGCCAGTCTGTCCTTGACAATGCAACATACTCCACTCAAGTACTTTATTTCCTAAAAAAAATTTCTTTAGGGTAAATATTTACTGATTACCCAATGACAGTGTTAGTGTTGCTTTTGATTTACCATCTTTCTTTATATGATATCAGGCTTTTGGTAGTCAAATGTTGTGCTTAGGCCAGATGACTTCGATATCTGTGTTCATGTAGCATTCTAAAAATGCACCCACACCAGCACTGAGCTCCCTTCTATCTCTGCTCTATTGCTTTGGTACATCTCCTTCCATACAGAAATATGATAGCAGCAGAAGAGGCCTTTTGTTGTGTTTTGCAAATTCGTCTTTGAATAACCCTTCCAGTACTACATGAACGATATACCCATGAACGAGTGACAGGCTTGCTCTACACCCCGGAGTCCCCAGTCAGGGACAGTATTGCCGCAGTGGGCCAGGCTTCTTTCAGAGAGGTTGTGTGGGGAAGGGTGTGGGTCTGTGTGACAAGCACAGACTCCCCAGAGGAGCTTGCTTTTCTCTGCTCTTAGCTGAGCTCTCCCCGGAGGCTCTCCTCTGTCTCCCTTGCCCTCTCCTACTCTCCTCACCTCTCTTTCTCATCATCCTCTTCCTCCCTGCCTTTCCTTCCTGTCTTACTGGGGGGGGGGGGGGGGCCCGAGCGAGCGCTTGTTTATTGCAGGAGCGCTCCGTGCTGTATTCCTTTCCCTTGAAGGTTTCTCCAGTGCTACCTACTACCTGATCCCCGGTATTACTGCGGTACCCCGACTGCCGCAACTGTGGTAAAGCGGGCCACTGGCTTTTCCAGACCTTCTTTGGACTTTTTTGATACCCTCCTGACAAATCAAGTGACTTTTCCTCCTCCACAAAAATCCAGAGTTGGGCGATTACAGCAGCACTGAGTGTTGGGAAAATTTTTGTTTCCTTGTTTATTTTTTCGATTTTGTTCTTTGATAGTAAAATATTAAAGATTAAATTTTTTTTCAGCTAAAATGAAGGTTTTTAATGGGAACCAGGTTACAGTTACATAGTTACTTATTCGTCTTGGGCTTGTCTTTCTTCCCTTACCTTGAGTCTTAGGACACCCTGTCTAGAAAAGCTCACAACTTGAACTCCAGTGTGGGAGAGAAGACATGGGAAGAAATGAAACTCCCCCCTGACCCCCTGCAGATTTTAGAAAGCCTGCCTTAGAGAAAGAGGCTAACCAAGTGTTCAACATGTATGACAATAGTAATCAGTTAAGTGTTTTCTAGTAAAGGTATTTTTCCTTTTAAAATGGAATTATTTTATAACTTCAGTAGTTTGATGGTGCAAAATTGGCTACACGACAGGCAATCCCCTGATAAATTTGAAGTTGTAAAATTAGAAGAAATTTGTATGTGGGACAAAAATATTTTTAAGTTGTAACTGAAAATTATTTTTGAAAAAGGTAATACTGCTTAGTGTTTGATCCAACATGACAATTTTCCCTCAAGATCCTTATGAAAGTTTCAGTGCCAGAATTTCACACAAATATATTCAGAGATAAATGTTTTTAAAATGATGAGCTTCCTTTAACGGAATCACAGCATCGCTTAACTCAAATTAAGTACGGATGATATAAAAAAGTGGTTTTTCAGTCTGTGTTCACCCATAAATCTGAAATCAATATATATATTTTGTATTCTTTTTTTTTTCCAAATGGGTAGATTTCTTTAGTTCAGTGAGCTACAGTTTGATCTGTAGGAGGCTTTGATGGTTCTATTATGAAACACTGCAAAGACATCAATGCTGATAGATTATACATATGGCTTGATTAACATTGTTATGGTATTGCTTTAAAAATGGGTATGATGTTATTATACATCACTCAGGACCCACTTAATAAACAGCTGTGGTATACAACTAGTCTGAGAGATTTCTTGCTGGCTTCTCGGAGGGCAGAATTAATAATCTGATTTTGGAATTATGCCTTCTAAAATATATTTTAAACTTGTGTTTGAACTTAGTCATGGAGCCACCACTTTTCTTAAAATTTTAAAGAATATCATTCTTCCCAGAAATGTGTATTTAATTGGATGCTCTAAAAACATAGACATTCTGTTTTTTGTTTTTCAATAGAAGGGATTGTTTGGTAATTAGAGATGGTTGTTAAAGAGGCAAATTATTTTGAAAATACACATTTATTGAGAGGAGATCAGGGAATGTAAACTAGACAGAGAGGTTACATCTACAATAGCATAATACCAGTACAGCAGCAGTTAGGTAAATTGGTATATAAACAAGCATATGTTGCAGGAATGTAAGAATGACATCATAAAGGATGTATGGAAAATTTTAATTGAAAAAGAATGATGCACAATTGCAGCATGACTTTAAGTCTAAATTGATTTTGCCAACATAGTAAAAGTGGGATTCTTTTAAAACATTCCAATAATGTAAAGTATTTAAAATGTAATGTCCTGTTAATGTACCTAAAAATTAGACTCTAGGTCATCCAGTGAGAGTGCTGCTTACAGTAATACAGCCTATGTAATACGCAATTATCTTGACAATAGTTTTATTTTTCAACAATTTTGTCATAAAACAGCAGTAAGATACAATGAATTTGATTCATTTTTTGTGTGTGAATCATTTAATAGGCCATTACATCTACTATATTAGACTCCATTCTCCTTTCAGAGCTTTTCATTATAAGGCTGTCTTTAATGGAAAGAAGTTTAACCTTCCCTCCCAGATAGATTGAACCCCATAACAGTGTAAACATTCTCATTATGAAATAAAATCCCCTTCCCCAAGGGCAGTGCTATAATTATGTTGCAGAGCATCGCAGGAATGTTTCTCTTCAGAAATGCTGTCTCATTCTTGCTCTCAAGTTTTTGTCATTTGCTAACAATTGATAATATTTTAAATTATACTTTAATAAAATGCATATGATCTAGTTTTAAAAAATTTTGTAGTTATTTTAATCAACTTTGTGAAGAAGTCATCGGTAAAATTGCTGTTGATTTATAAATAGGATAATTAGAGGCTTTCCTCCTAAGTACTGTTCACTGGCATTGTGGCTGTTTTTATTGCCTAGTCAAACCTCTTCATTCAATTTTAAAATTGCCTTTTGAATGAACTGCACTATAAGCTTGCCAAATAGTGTCACCGTTAATACTTTACCACCTCGATTTCATTGTCCAGTCTGCAAATGCACAATAAATTGTTTGATAAGGGGGTCAGTGAGGTTGTACTAGTTTTTAAGTGAATTATAACCAAACAGTTCAGATTATGTCACACACTTATGGTTACTATAGAGCTGGGTTTAAAAGGGAGCAGGACAGTACTTTGGTTCGTTTTGCACTGTTACATCAAAAACGTATCCTGCACAAATCAGGATACTCCGGTTCTGCAGCAAATTGCCAACCTTTAAATCAAGAGCAAAGAGAAAGTACCACTTTCAGATTTGCAGACTTCACTTCTTGTGAATGGTTTACTGAAAGTGACAAACCTTCCGTGATCCTAGTTCAGAAAGAGAAAGTCTGGCTTCTATGTGAACGTGTTAGAACAAAGATTTCAGATGATTATTTCAAGATAATAATTTTATGAAGATGCCAAAAGAAGTCTTTACTGGAAGGCCTGAGGACCATATGTGGTTAGGATGAAAATGTGTAGCTGATGGCAGTTAGCCACTCCATAGGTAGCAATTCTGCTTCCACACATGTGTGACTTATTGATGCTTAATTTTAACCTCTCTTCCGGGTTCCTTTTGTGAGAAGGAAGTCAGGATTTTTTTTTAAATGCGTATCTTTCTGCTTCTGCAGAATCGGTGACGGTTTTTGAGAAATGCAAAAGGCAAAAAGTATGAAACTTTGTGCTCGTTGCGTCTAAAAGCAAGTCTGTTTGTGTGTGTCTCTCCCTTTGTAACAGAAGGAATGTTTCTTATGTTTCTGTCTTCAGACAGTTGGCACACATTTCATCTCAGCAGCTGCTTTCTCTTAAAGTGCAGTAGAGTGTAGGACTGTAGTGACACCAGCATTAATACTTCACATTCTGCTATCATATGCTGTCACTGGGAAATATGGATCTAGGTTACATGTGTTTGCAGACTTTGTACTGCTGAATTATGAAAGCTGACTCTGTTGGAGGATTGTGTTGTATTCGGAGACTGTGAACTGAACAATAAATGAATGCAGGAGGCTGTTTAGAGTGCTTGAACATGCTCTTCTTTTGGGGCCTGATTGAGGCTGAGCTTTAAAATTTAGAAGTGCGAAACTGCGCTGGAAAATACCTAAAAATGAACATCGAAACAATTTTGTCAAATGGGATTTTTATCCATTGTCTTTCACTTGAAAAATGTTTTATTCTTTCTTTTTTCCCTACAGTTGTATGAATTGTTGCACTTTAGATACATAAAACAGCAATGCATATTACAAATGATCAGAGAAAAATGTTTTCCCATTCAGATAAAAATTTGCAAAGGAAATTACTTGCTAAAATCACTTACTATGGTTGTAAAAATATAAATAATGTTTTACATTTTATTTCTTTTATAAATGGCCTAAAATATAACACTTAAGACACAACTAGGAAGATAAGTCGTTCTTTGTGTCTTTGCATCTGAGCTGTGTTTGCATACACGTGCATACAAACACGTATGCACATATACAAGTGTGTAAATATGCACATACATATATGTTAATTTTTTTAGGTTATTAAGAAAGTTTCTGGAAAACCAATTACTGTTTGATTTATAAACAGAATATTTAGAGGGTAATGAATAATATAATACTATCATAATAAAATATGAATGAATGAGCACATGTGAGTAATGTTTTTAGGTGAAGACAAATTTATTGATCAGTATCTGGAGGTATAGACCAAAAAGGAGAGGCAAAGCTGAGAGGCTGCATTTTGGGCTATTGTGGGTAAGGGGTGGGTGCTCACTATTGACTCTCAGTACTTCAATGACTTTTTAAAAATTTCACCACAAATTAAATTTGTTTGGCTTATTTTGTGAGTTTATTTTGGGACTGTCTAACCTTTGGAGTTGAATTGGTATTTTAAGTACCAGGGCATAGATTTTGTTTTTTGACCTATATCATTTGCATTGAAAGCTGCTGTAAGGGTCATCTTCTGTCATACCAGCTACCCGCTTATTTACATGTGGCATTACAAAGCACCAGTCCCAAGTAGCTTGAATTACTTCTCAAGTCCTGAAAATGCAATTTTGTAAAAATTTAGGGTTATTAATCTTTGAATCAGCTGTTTATATTACCTTGCTTTTTGCTATTTGAGAGAAAGAAGCTTTCTGTCTTCGTAGCATGCTATTAAGCAATGGCTGTGACAATATTTACTCACATAAAGAAGTGAAGGAGGAATTAGGATTTGTTTTGAATTTTGTAAATGCTATTTTTCTCTTTTTTTAAGAATCAGGGTCAAAAATATATCTCCTGTGCCCCCAGATCATGTGAAACATTTGCATTCTTCCTTACTGTTTTGCCTACTAAGAGAGCAAACTGATTGCTGTTTAACACTGTGCGAAAAATCACTTTAATAGCCTGGGATGATCCTAACTGTCCCGTGTCTATCTCTTTATGATTCTGTATGTCCTGAGCGGGACCAGATAGGCAGCATTTCCTTGCCCCTTTTCCTTGTAAAAGTTGACTTCTTAGAGCCCATTTAAAAGTGCCTTCAGTGTAAGACTGTACACCTCAGGCGAGCCTACTTCTTCATCTTGAGGAGGCTAAACCCAGGAGCTCAACTTCCTGTGCAGCAATATGTGTGCTACCCCGATATGGAACACATAAGATGTTCCTTTGAACAAAGCAACTATTTGACAGACCAGTTTCCTATCATTTGTGCACAGGAAGTGCTGTGCAGTGCATTCAGGGCCAGCCTGACTGTCCATTAGGGCTTCATGCTGGATCTGCCTCGAATTGGTGTTGCCTATGGAAACTTTAACTATGTTTGTCAAAATGAAGGGCTCTTCCTGAAAACTGTTCTTATCTGGGGTTGGGACCTAAAATGCCACTGTCAGCTGATAAGGAAAACATAAAACACATCAACAGTTTAGGCAATAGAATTAAACGTGGGAATGAATCGAATGAAAGGTGGGAGCAGGACTTTTCTCTCTTAGTCACTCAAGGTTCCGTGCAATTGGGGGCCATTAAATACAGTTTATATGGTTACACCACGACTTCTTTGTGGGGGCTGGACTGACCTTGGGTTTCCTTTGTGTTTCTCTCTCTTCCCCACAGCCATCCTGATTGAAAAGGGAATCATTAAATAAAACTTCTGAATGTGCCTTCCAAAATCAAAACACATTTAAGGGGCCAATATTTGAGTCTTTTCACAAGAAATACTGAATTTTGGTTCTTCCCATGATTGATTAAGATAGAATGGGTTGGAGGCAGAAGAATAGTTTAATATAATCATATAGAGCCACACTTTCAACCTGTGAATGCACAGTATGACTTTTAGGTTAGCTGAGTACTATCCTTTTAAAAATTCCCTTTTTCCGATTTCTTCTGTATTTCTCTCAACATGTACACATGTTCAGACTTCCAGTTTATCCAACATCCTTGGCTGGTGACTTAGGTTTATGTAATTTTATTATTTCTCAAAAGCTTCTCATAGAATTCTTTCTGCTTGGAAGGTACAGTCAGTAAGGAAGCACTAAACTGTAATTATCAATTACAATCAATATGGTAAATTTGGTATCTTTTCTATCTTTTGCTTATGTCCTCAAAAGTTAATTGCACTTTTCAACCTCAAATGTTGGCAAAACTTGAGCTTTTTGCTCTTTGCAACATAGCATATGTCAAAAATATCTGTACTTCAAGGAGGAAATGAAGGCAGAAGTGATAGGATAATTTTGTTGTGTCAGAGAACGTTAAACCTCCCCTTTATTGAGGTAATGATCATGGTTTATGATGGCTGGTTCTGTGCCCATCTATAGCCTCTGACACATTTTTGGAGAGCATTAGTTATACTCTCTGGATATAATTTACAGTGCTTGCTGCAGTGAAAAGAATGCCGGGCTAGTGGTTGGAGTTGCAGCACTATTGCTAACTAGCCGTGTGTGTGGTCAGGCCTGTCATTTAACCTTTCACAACCTTAGTGTCTGCCTCTGTCAAATGAAATTGTTGCGCTGGATTACATCTAAGTTTTAAAATTCTGTCATTTTCGATTTCTAATTAGAAGTTTGGTCCTGTCGCCCTTATGTAAGATTTTTAAACTACGTGAATTCCAAAAGTTATTGCTTATCTCTGATCACCATCATCTCAGCAGTAAAGCTAAAATATTTTTTTAAGTTTTGGGAAAATGACTTTTAAAATGAGATTGGAAAGTGCTCTGTGTTCTTCAGTTTGCAGAGCTAGAACAAACAGAGTTTGGAATGTTGGTTTCGTAAAATCAGTCACAGATTAGTAGGATTTTTAGTTTTTGCTTTTTCCTTAATCTTCAAGTAAGTTACATATTTCAGTATGTTATTTATGTGATGTTAATTTGTAATTAGCCATTTATATTATCTCTAGGTAAAATTAAAAGTAGAGGTTCCCTCTTTCTCAACCCTGCTCCTCAACTCTATCAATTATGTCAGTAGTTAAATATGTTCAGTTTTTTTAATTGTTTACATTTACATTTACATTTACATTTACATTTAAAGAAGGGGCTCTTATATTCCCCCTGGGCTCATAGTTATTTCATGATCAAGGGGGTTTGCAACAAATCCAAGAGGATCAGCTTCTGTTTATCACCATTTACAATAGTCAAAGGGAGTCTTGAATTAGGTGGCCAGGACCAGGCTACTGTTTCCAGTTCTGCCATTGACCACCCATGTAACTGAGCAAAGTACTCAACCAGTACAGAGCTTCCGTCTTCTCATTTGTGAGAAGGGGTCAGGTACCTTCTCTTCACATAGGATGAAGTGCTTGTACAGTCCAAGTGTTTCATACGTGTGTACTCAACAGAGCTGCACTGTGGGAGTTTTGTCCTCAATTCTGTCCGTTTCTGTTAGTTTCTGTATCATCAGGGTTGGAGATTGGGGGATATTATTTCAGGTGAAATAATTGTTTGGCAGTCCTCTCTGTGTGTTGACTTTAATTTCTCCATTCAACTGAATCCTTACTTGGCCAAGCAAACATGAGAAGTTGAGCTGATTTCCTTGGAGTAGTGGTTGCTTTCTCCTGCCCATGTCTATTCTCCTACCTTACTATAACCCAGGACTTCTCGGGCTCTTGTAAACAGAGTTTAAATATCATTGTTCATCTATAGTTGAGCCCTAAGACCATTTCTGCAAAAGGACATGCTATTTAGAATGGCTCCCTTGAAACTGGGCTGGAATAAGCTTCCAGTGTGTTACCTTTCTCTTACAGGAAAGTAGGAAAGTTGCTCCCCACATCTGTCCTCATCAGCATCCTAGTTATAATTGCCAAGAAATTTCATTTACAGAAATAATCCTTTTCTTCGTTCTTAAAGGTCATAGTCCAAAATCCTATGTTTTTGTAGTATGTTTGGTTCACAATATATAGCTGTCCATTTGGATTGGCTATGTTGTTATCAAGCTGTAATTTCTAAGAGATCAGGTGATTGATGCACACAGTGTTGTTTGACGTTAATCAAGGTTACCCCTCTCGGAGGATCTCACCAAGGGAAATTGGTTTTAACAACTAGTCGTTTGAATCTAGGCACAGGTGGAGAAATGTGAGCACAGAGTAAAACTTGCAATGTCTTCAAATCCTGTGTGCCTACTTCAGGATGTCCCAACTAATTCTTAAGCTTCTTAGGAGTCGAGACCTTGCCCTCGCAACCACGCCCTCCCAGGTGACACGAGGACATGGCGCACAGTTCTAGGTTCTTAATGAACACTTGTTTTTATTAACCACTGAAGGTAGTATTCGTAGGACTAACAGAAGTGAAGTCCATGCTTGCTGAACTTAATTGTCTTGTCTTTGAGCCTCTAAATACTAAAAAGCTTTTTTCTGGGTTGAAAAGCCTTGTTGTTGAGCCAGACAAAGCCCCTACGTCTGTCATGTGCATGCTAAGAACTGTTGAGATGGAGAGACCTTTTATGGACCTTAGACCCCACTCTCCTTAACGTCTGATCCCCTGCCGTGGCTTACTTACCGGCAGGTTTTGAGGACAGGCCACCTTCCTGGGGAACAGTGCAAGCCCTACCTAGCTTCTGAATAGCCTTTCTGTTACTGCCCCACCTGGCCCAGAACTGGGTTCCACCTGGCAGCTGCTATCAGCTAGTCGAGTGACCTCGGACAAGTCAAGTCACTTGAATTCTGTGAGTCTCTGCAAGCAGGAAGATGAATTGAGTGATCACATCTAGTTTTAAAATTCTGTGGGTCTTTAAGATAGTTTAAAACCTGAAAATATGTGTATGCTCTTTGAATTATGCTGATGAGTAAGGAAGATTATTTTGACACAGACACACGTACGCTCAGCGCCCCTTTATGCAGGGATGTGCTACAGTGAGACCGAAAGGTTAGAGCAGCAGGTTTTAGGGAAAATGTGAAAGGGACCTCTTCTTTTTTTCTGGACATCAGAGTCTCATTTTCTTCCACATAAAACTGACCAGGCACACGGCAGAGTAAATACTGAGTCTCATTCTTGATCATCCACAGCTTGAACTTGGATTGAAGTTGTTTGCTCTCTGATCCAGAGTTTTTGGATGCGTGGCATTTCGTGTGAGCAAAGAAATAAACAGACTAAAAAGGTTGTAGAAAATTGTAGATTTAGTAGAATCCCTGAGATGATTTACTTTAGGGCTAGGTTTAGAATGGCAAACAGATGCAAAGGCTTTTTCTGGCCTTTGCTTTCCGAGTTGGCTGTACCCTTGCCTACAAGGGGCCTAGATTCTTGGTATGCTCCCCACCCTCTCCCCGTTTTTGTGCACTTCTAGGATTCGCTTTCAGACTCTGATATGTCTGAAAAGATTTATTTGATTAGAAGAAAGTCTGCCCAGAGGATGATGCCAAATTATCTTAGACTATTCATTTTATTAACTTTCTGCTGTCCGAGGCAGGACAGAGCACTGAATCTGGCAGAGCCAACACTCAGCCTCCCAGAAATCTGGAGAAAACGTTGGGCCTTTCGTCCCCCCTAGATGGTCATTAGGATGAAGGCTTTTTCTGGGAGGAGGTCCAAAATCATCTCAGATGTGTAGGTTTTGGAGATTATTCAAAAGGGTTGCTCTGTGGAATGTGAGACATTCCCAAGGTCAAATCAGTTTATTTAGGCAGGATTATCAGTAAACTACATGAAAAGGAAAGCGGGAATCCATTTCTGTAAACTTTAGCCTTTTCTGAAAACATGTGCCCAATCTAAAAAAAGGGTAGTGCTTGTGAAATACAACATTCTATAAATGTTAGCATAATCTGGATTAATTTAAATAGTTAGCTACATAATGCACACAGTAAGGAAAACAAGATTCTTTTTTAAAAATTAGCATTCTATTGAAATAATTACTATATATATATATATATATATATATATATATATATATACACATATATAATTGTTGTTGTTCCTAAGATCTTTCTTCAAGTGGCAAAAATATTCTCAGGTCTTTTTTTCCAAAAGAGTTAAACACACACACACAATTAAATGTTAGTGTGTTTATTTTAATAAATGTTTTAATGTAGCAGATTTTATGTCCTTTTTAAAAAAGTTTTATTTGCTTTATGCAGACTTCTAATCTGTTCTCCCGTACCTGCTATTAGATCAGACGATAGAGCTTTAAGCTAAGGACTTTCACAAAGTCCTGTAAATAACAGCCCTCTCTTCTCATTTAAAGCCAGCAGGACATCCCATCATGACTACCTCTTAATTAGATGATATTTTGATCTGTGTTCCTATTCATTAATGCTTTGTTTTCTAGTGTCATGTCAGGGTGCTATTTATCCACTAATACAATTTCGTGACATATTCCTAGGAGAGCTGGACCAGGGGAGATTCTGTTTGGCTCAGGCTTTCCATTACACTGGTTGACAAAATTTCCAGATTAATATGTGAGTGAAATATCAAAATACTGGGAAATCCTTAATTTTAGGAAATAAAGTATCTTTAAGAAAAGGCTGTTAAACACTTGGTAGCAAAAGACTGACTTTCATACACTGGTTATCTAACTTCGAAAGCATTTCTCCTGCATTTGCTTTCACTGGTTGGTCCATTGTCTTCACACAGCTCTCTCTACTGCCGCTTCTGCAGTCTTGTGCTTGCTGGTTTTTTTCTAATATTTAATGCAGTGCATTTTATGTTCTTCCTTTTATTTCATTTTCTGTTGTATTGTGTTATGTATTTCACTGTTGGATCTAAATTGGGGAAGGGAATCCTGCTTTGTCCTTGTACTATAATGAAGATAGAGTTTGTTAATATAAATGTAAACTGCTGTCTTAGGTGCATCATCACATGAAGACTGTTTCATAATTGAATATGTTGGTACTAGATATATTTAGAAAATTACAGTCCCTAAACACCTACTCAGAGAGATGAACTTAATGGTTTGTTGTATACAGTTTCATTTTAAAATATTTTAGAAGAATGATTTGTAAGAACATGTACAGTGCAAAGTAATGATGGTAACATTGGAACAGTTAAAGGAAAAAATATATGCAGCAATTACATTCAACATTTATTAGGATCTTTGTTCTTGGAAAGTTAGATATTTTTGAGGATTTCAAAGCATGGATGGTAAAATTAGATTAGATTGAGAGGGAGAAATAAGTTTGCAGAAGCATGTTAAGGACACATCACCTACTTTAGTAAACATAACTATAAAGTGTATTGCTTTTTATTAAATTATCTGCCTTCACAGAGTGATAGTATTTTTAAGTGTATATCGAGTGTTAAAAATGATGGGATGACTGCAATTTGAAATCCACTTTCCTCATTTTTCTAAGTGAAATGAAGAAATATACATGAACACATCTTCAATGAAGAATGACAAAGATTATTTTAAATAATGCAGATTTGAAAAATAAGTGTTCAGTAAGAAATGTATGCTAAATGCTGATGGATAGTGCTGAGCTGCCCAAAGTCTTATCTGTCAATATCTAAGTGTCTAATGTTGAGAGAAATATTTCAGAAGCATGAAATGTTTGGAACAAAAAGGCACTGTACTCCGTGATCCACTTATAATCACTTCAAAATTTATATGAGCGATTCTGTGTCTTCTTCAGACTTAAAAAAAGGAAATCATTCACATTTGCACAAAAATAGTATGTCAAACTTGTTATTCTTAATGTTATTTTTTAACAAATGTGTTATGTGATAGTTCATAGATATTTCCTCGAGAACAGAGCTTTGAGATTATTTTTATTTTCCAAGATATGACATAATGTGACTGACTTTTAGGTCACACTATTTCTTTTTCAAAAACATGACTGTCTCTTCTTCATCTTTGCAAGGTATGAGGTTGGCCATGAATTTAAGAAACTAAATCCTACCGAAGTTAAGATTTGCCCTTTTTAAAACAATGCTCCTAAAACCAGCCAGTTCAGAAAAAATTAAATGTCATGGACACTATCTAGACAAAAGCACGAGATGAAAAAGAGGGCTGAATTGGATGTAAGGATGTGTACAATCTCTGTAGTTAAACTGCAATGGTCACTTGGATTTTAGCTGTCCTTTCCATATTTAAAACTTGTGAAAAAGAGGGGTTAAAAAGGCTGAATATCTTTGTACCTTAATGAGAGAATGATTGCTGTAATAGTATCAAAGATAAACCAGTATATTAGGAACACTAAATGATAAAGGGTGATAATATGCCATTCTTGAGACTTCTTGGCTCTTACCTAACACATCAGAAAGTGATTGTTGAATTTTAAATAGCCATACAAATGGATGACATAGAAATTTAACTTTGCTTTGACCTTATTCTAATTCACAAGATGACTGCAAAATGACTTTGTTGCATCTGAATGTATGCTGGATGCTAAATCACTCCAGAGTATAAAATCTTTGTTTTGGCATAATGTTGATGCATAAACATTTGTACCCCATACTAACCCTATAAACATCACAATCCATCAGTACAATTACAAAAAAGATTGTCTGTTTTCACACTTAAAGCAGACATGAAATAGAGTGTCCTTAACTTAATCACCACCTTGATTTACCACATTTGCATATATTTGCATATTAATTGGACTACAGATTAAAATTGGTTTTGTAATTTTAATTAAGTGTCCACAAAGGTAAATGATTAGAACTGTTTAAAATACATTCTGACATAAATAGCAGTAAAAGCTTTTGTGATGATGTTTTTGTGGAATTACATTCAGAAAGTGGCCTTTTTATGATAGTAATTTTAATCTTAAATAGAATTATACAGTCAAACAGAACTGTGGATTCATAATCATTTTTTTCAAGATTCATTTAATATTTTGCTGATTTGCAGCACTTGATGAAAATGTACTGTAGGTTTAGCTGATTGCAAAATTAGGCCTCTAGAGCTGATAAACTGAGGGTTTAAACCCTCAGTCTTTAGATGCCTGTCATATGTGCTTGAAATGTATATCTCTTTCTGCGGGTGTGTGTGCGCGCGTGTGTGTTTAATGGAATCAACTCGTATAACCCTTTTAATGATACACCCTTTAAAAAAGAGAATCACCTTAAGGGACCATCATATTCCCAGTTTAAATTAGGGAACATATAAAATGTTTAAAGGTCTCTTTGGCATATTATTCTGGTACCCAGAAGAACTGTCCTGGTGTTGACATAGGCCAAACTGTGCCGATTTAATAACAGGTCATCCTCCCTGGTGCATTCCCCGTGGGGATGGCACTCGCAGCATGAACAAGATAATTGTTGGGAAAATGCACTCTTTTTTCCCTCGAAACCTGGGATACTTAAAGTGTGGCATGTGCTTTCTCGTATACCAGACAGAAAATTGGTTTTACCAGAAGGTTACTGGATGCCTAGCACCCCCTTCTTCCAGCTGGCATTTTCCTGTTTGGATCATTTTAAATGTTGGATCCTGAAACCCTCCCCACTCCCAGCTGCCACCTTCTTCCCTGGCGGTACCCTCGACTCGGCGGCTCCCTGATGCTTCCTTGCACCCAGCTGCTTCTCTGCCTGGCTCCTGGCTATTTAGAATGTGTTGGGATAAATAAGTCTTTCCTTACTAGTCACCTCTGAACAACTCTCGATTGGGTTTCTTTTATAAGCTATGATATCCCTAAGTTTGCAACAAATTCATCAGATCTGTTTTCCTTTGTAAATTGTGTGTCTGTGTGCACGCATGTGCATGTGGGTGCTGGATTGCACACGTACATCCCTGCCATCCCCAACACACACACACACACCACTCCTCGTAAGTTTATGAAGAACAAACCAGTTAAACGTTTTGAATCTCTTCAATCAGAAGAAGGGAGATAATTTCTTAGAAACAAATCATTGCATATTAATTTTTGAGTCAAGTTTTTAAACTTTTATTTTTTCCCAGTATATTAGAAAGAGCAAACACTTGGGAATCTGCCAGGCATAGTTACAAATCCTAGGTCTTTGATTTCCTAAGTGTGCATTTTGGCAAGTTATTATATCTTTTTGAAACCTCAGTTTCCTCATATGTTAAATGGGGATTAAAAAGACCTTCTTCATTAGGTAATTGTGAGATTTAAATCAAATGATGACTGTAAAAGCATCTAGTCAGAGTGGCAGCAGTAGAGTTGGTGGAAGTGGCCACATTCAGATATATTTTGAAGGAAGAACAGACCAAATTTGACGATGAAGTCATTGTGAGGTATGAGAAAAAGATAGGGTAATACCAACGTTTTTTGCTTCAGCAGGTTAGGCCTCCCTAACCCGAAGGATAGGGAAGACAATGGCAGAAACAGATTTGAAGGGAAAGAGCGAGAGTTGGATTCAGACGTGTTGAATTGGAGATACTTTTTGACATAGAGAAGTCAGCTTACTTTGATCAGAAATTATTTTGTATCATAAATAAAATCCTAAGTGATGTGTGTGTGTACACGTCTGATCACACCTTATGCAAACTGTACTTTCGGAAAAGGATAGATGGACACAGAAATCCCAAACTGCATTTGAAGAATAGGGGACACCATTTTGAAGTGCTGAAAAATTGCCTAAATTTAACATTTTATTGTTGACATTAAAAGTCTGTACAGGAGAGATTTGATGTATTTTTTTTATTATTCTCAGTGTTTCTAGTCCTGTTTTCAGATTCATTTCACTAGTTGAAGCAGAGTTTTTATGTGAACATTTTATTGGGCAATATGATATCCTGATATATGATGCAGAAAGTACAGTAAAAGGCAGAAAGGAAGTACTAAACACTTCCCCTAGCTTTATTGGTTCAAAGATCCTGAATGAAATGCTCACAAAAAAGAAAGAGCAAATATAAGGGAAAAGAAGAAAAAATGAATGAAAAGAAAAGGGGAAAAAAAGTTCCTTGAAAAGAGTTTACAAGAATCCACATCAAGCAGAGAGCAGTTTCAACTTCAAGATGAACATTACCCAATGCTCTTCCCAGAACTTGACCTCCCGCACCAACATTAAACTTGAATAATTATACATTAAGGAAAGTTTGTCTTCTCTGCTCCCCATACTTATTGCCACCATCGTTTAAGCTTTGCTCACCTCTGTTTCCTGGGACCTTTCAGTCCCTACACGCTCCAACATCTCTCTCCTTTCTGGACCATTCTTGAATATTCAGCATACACATTACCATTTTAAAGACTCTGAGAAGACTTCAAATAAAGAAACCAGTTTTATGTTCTTTTACCCAGTGTATCAATCAGAGTCCTGACAAGAAACATGGCGTACTCAAACTAGGAACTTGAGAAAAATTTATTAAGGGGATTTTTCACAAAAGGATGGGCAGGGGTTAAGGAGGGCACCAAGGAGTAGGGCAGGGCTCCGTTACCGTCCCTGGGCCTGGAGGGGCCGGTGGAAGGAGTCATTGCTAGAACCTGAAGAGAGTCAGCTAGCTAGTCCCTTAGTTAGAAAGCCACAGCCAACTGATTGCACCCTGGCATGGAAGGAGCAGCAGAATAAATACCTGGAAATTGTCTGAGACGAACCAGAACCAGAAGGCAAGGAATCCCTTTAAAGTGGTCCATTTGATTCAACTTGCCGAGGCACAGAGCAAGGTCAAGGGAGGTGAAGAGTGAATCCGGAGGACCACACGGAAGGTAGTCCAGTACACCTCAGCTTTCCCAAATGTTTTTCCCATTAAAGCTCACTTTCGGTTTGTTTGTATGTTTGTTTTGTTTCGATTTGATTTGGCACCTAAGAACTACCTCCAGGGATGTTATTCTGGGCTGCACAATTTAGAATACTGATCTAAGCAGTGGTCATAAAGTGGAGGCCGCCATGCTTGCCTAGCAAAGCAGTTTTGCTTCTTAAAAATTAAGCCTGAGTATCTTTGGGTGAGAAATAAGTGCCCCAACTTTGGTGTCAACCCATCACTTTCCAACACATTCATGCTTTAGGTCAGCACATTTATGTTATTTCCTGGCTCTAAAGAGATTTGAGTTGTTGGCCATAGCTCTGGAATCTGCCCCTCTCCCTCCTTCTTAATCCCTTATCAGAATTTACCTGTTCTGGGCTCCATATTCATTGGACCCAGTTTTCCTCTAGAGAATCTAATAACTCTTTTGTTATGAAAATGATTATTGAAGGCTTACTGGTCTTTTCCCTTGGGTAACATAGTTGAACTTTAAAAGGGACTTTATGTTACATTCCTCCTCCTGCCAAATTTCAAATGATGTGATTTTTTTTTAACCCCTCAAAATGCACAGAATCCATGGTGTTCTATATGTAAAGCTTGCCCTAATTGTTTTTAGTTGGCCAATACTGTGAGTGTCTACTCTGTTGCCAAATAAAGAGAATCTGTGCATTTTCCCAGAGCACAACACACTTTGAATTCCCCTCAAATGTGAGTTCCCATGGATAACTAGCCAGAGGAGAAGAATGGCAGGCTGAGCTCACAGGTGAGATCCCATTCCAGAGACCTCCAGGGAGACAGTATGTTATCCCATAATACTCAAATGTTATTCTAGAGAGTAATTTTCTAAATAAGTTTAAGCACCATAATGATTTGAAAGAAATGTTCTTTCTATCCAGACTGAATGTAATCAATCTGCCTTCTAATTCACAGACCACAGCCCCGTACTGTTCAGAATGTGGGTTACGTAGAATGAATGAAACCTAATGCTTTTGCCGTATCGCCTTTATCTTTTGCCAGAACCAGCGACATCTGCCACTTTTATTCTTTCTTCTATAAAATGTCTCTGTTTTTATTTTCTTCCTTTCCTTGTTCACTGTGGCTTTGGAATTATGTTTCCTCATTGACTAGTTAGTGTTTTTGTATTACTTCTCATGCTTCAGTGAAGAATCAGGTGCTGATTTTTCCTTTTTTATTTATGCTTGAGGACTGAAAAAGGGACTCTTTTACTGAATTAGTAATGAAAAATTATTTTTTATAATAAGGTCAACAAAGCATTATTACTGTAGGTCGTTGGCCAGGACTCAGAAACATTTTAATTATAGTATATTTCTTACAACAATAATGACATTTGGCCTGTGTTAAATTTCCCATTAGCTTCTCTGCCTGATTTTCATTAGGCGCACCCTGAATTCAGGGCTTAGATGTTAATTTTCATGGCACTTGAATGTTTTATTCAGATTACTAAGGCACGTTGATTCTCTTTCTTGAAGAAATTGCGTTGTTAGGGAATGGTGAATTTGAGGATGTTTTCGAAAGAATAGAATTGGTTTCAACTCCTCAAGAGCGGTCAGGTATTTTTCTTTATGTTTAATTTTGTTGCTTAGGCTCTAGAACATCAATTACTAAGGTTCCTAAGATTTTGAGCGCTCTTTAAAATAAAAAGAAGCTGCTCTGAGATATATTTAACATTCAAAACAATTATTTTAGCTAACATAGATTATACACTTACTTATCTCACACATCAGAATTCCACTGATAAAATTCCAGAGAACTTTATCAATCCATGTTTCCTCTGGATGAATCAAGTCGATGTTTAAGCAGTAGAGGCATTTGGTATTTCACGTTTAAAAAAAAAAAAAAAAACAATGACCATTTAGAAAAACAACAAGGCTCTTTGGTGATGAAAAGTTACAAGTGACAGAAACCCAGTATCAGCTAGTTCGGACATATTTTGAAAAGCAGGGTGGTGATTTATTTGGTCAGATATCTGAGTTATCCAGGGTTATCCCAGAGTCATGCATGGCCGGAGAGAGAGGCTTAAGCGCTGTCATCAGGGCTGGGTCTCTCTCCTTGGCCTTCAGCATGTGGTACGTAAGAAGACCTAGGTTGTTTCAGTCTTGTATCCTGACAGTACAGTGTCTTAGTGAAGAGAGGGATCTGGTCCAATAGCCCTCCTGGCAAAAATGTCCTCGAAAGGACTCTCATTAGCTGAAATAACACCCCTGAACCGATTACAGCTGCCTTGGGCTGGATGGGTATCTGTTTGGCCTCCCATGACCTTTCTGAATCCCTTCCCCAGCAAACCCCAGTGAACCCCACTGAACCTTCCCCCAACCTCCAAGGGGAAGGTTATAAGAACTGGTCCTGGCCAAGGAGTTGTAGTTCTGTTCCTGAACCACATGGAATACATAGGACAGAGAGATTCTGTTATTAAGAGTGGAACCATGAGAGGGCCCCTTAGCCCCCTTCTAACTCCAGGTCTTAATGTGGAAATTGAGGGCCATAATTATCTCTACCTATCTCAAAACTCAAAAAATATTACCTGTCATCATGTTGAAATGTTGTGAATTTTAGATTGTTGTTATTGATTTTAAAGACAAATTATAGAGCCCTCAGTAATGCAGGGTTTTGGATTTTGGGGGGTTTTTTTGTTTTTTTGTTTTTTGGTTTTTTTTGCTATATTTATATATATGGAGAATATATCTCTGAAGGTGAAATGGATGATTAAGCATAAAACAATGTAATAACTGCTAACATTAAGAGCTCACTCTGTGTAGACTCTGTTTTAAAAGCATCCCATGTATTAACTCATAAATGTAGGACTTACTAGCAAAGGTTTGCCTGGGTGTGTACTCCACAAACTTCAGGTCACATGACCTAGGACCCCTGCTTGACCTCTTTATACCTTGGTTTCCTGATCTGCCAAATAGGAGTATTGGTAGTAGTACTTCACATAGTTATCAGCACCTGAGACATAATAAGCACTCAATAAATGCTAGGAGAGGAGGAGGAGATCTTGTCATTTATTATTATCTTCATCATCACTATACATTATTACCTGCTACTAGAGGCAACCATAATTTAGATTTTAATTATACAGTCTTACCAATTGGAGATTTTATTTGTATTTCATGCCATCTGACTAGCAGGGCAATTCAAAGAAAATGCAGAAATAGAAGGAATTAATAGACTGCAAGAGTAGCTTTGTTCAGAAGGGAACCAGTGAATGTGTAGTCATCCTTGTATGTTGATGAAAATCATAGCCCCTAAGAGATGAATTATAAAAGAAGAGTAGAGTTTCTGATGCAAAATAAATATTTTGTTTTCTTGAACTTCTCAGCTATTAAAATGCAATTATGTGATTTCAAAATACATTGACCTTGATTTTCCATATTACACAAACATATGAATTTTAAATATTCATACTTAACAAGGACACTATTTGGGGACTATACCTTCAAGGTTATTTAAACAAACAATTCACTAAAATAATAATATTACTTTATTATATGATGGCATGATTCTTGAAAATTATTTTTTAATAGTGATTTACCTCAAGGTATATCAAATCATTAAAATAGAAAAAAGCCTCGATACACATATTTTTAGAAAGAAGGAGGCTTTATGTTTATAAACATTTTGAGAGCTGTGAAGTGGTAATTGTTCATTTGTTTCTGTTTACATGCTTGGACATTAACAGTTATTTTGGAGTCAAACCCACAGTATTTTCAAAAGCTTAATTTTCAACAATTTTCTTTTCTTAAAAGACAAGTCATACAATTTCTCCATGCAGAGATGTTCAGTTGAGAATGATGTAAAAATTATAGCTTAGCAAAATAGCTCCTGCCTACAAGAGGAGATTACAAATTTTGGTTGTGGAGAAAGCCATTATTATGACAATATCTGGATCTGATAGCAGTTTCATACTTTGGTTTGATTAAGATGCACATATTCATTATACTCAAAAATTTTTTTTAAGTGGAGCCAAATCTTGTAGATCAATACATTTTATGGAACTCTTTTCTAGTATGTCTTGGGAACTGATGAGATAAGAATTTACAAAATGTAGATATTAGTCCAAAAAAATAAAAGATAAATGATGTTGGGCACAGAGTGGGGAATAAAAGTTACATTCTGGTGATGGAGACTCAAAATAAGTTAAATAATTTCAGATACTGTTAAGATCTATTCAGAAAAAGGAAATAAGGTAATAGAAAAAGTATGATGGGGTGGGAGTTGTGGGAGTGGAGGTGGTGAGTGATAACTAGATCAGAAGATGATCTGGGTAGACTTTTCCGAGAAGATGACATTTCATCTAATACCTGAATGACAAGAAGGCAGTGGGGGAAAGAGCATTCACAGCAGAAGAAATAACAAATGGACACATTCTAGGAATGGAGATAGACCCAGGTAAGAAGGGGAAAAGTGAAAGAAACAAGGCTGGTGAGGTGGGTCTGGCGTTGTGATAGCAATGAGTTTGGGTTTATTCTATGCTTACTGGGAAGCATTGACAATTTGAATAAGGGTGAAGAATGATTTGATTAATTGGTAGACTAGGTAGAAGACTTTAGCCATAGTCTAGACTGGAGATCACCCAAATTCAAATCCTTCATTCCTTTCCTTCTCTTCCCTAACTTTGCATTATTTCTTCTGGAAACCCATAACTCAGTCTAATTTTTATTATTTTTTAACAAATATTTATGAAGCCAACACAGTGTGCCATGTAGTATACTTGATGCTCTGATATAAAAAGATGAATGATATTGTTCTTTTCCTGTCCTTAATGGATAATCTGTGTTTGTTTGGGTACAGTTGGAATCAAGGGAGTACCTAAATCTTCCTGGGAAGACAGAGATGGCTTGAGCTAGGTAAGGTTTAAAGGATGAGTAGAAGTTGACTAGGTAGACAAGAGGACTAGTGAAAAGGGTATTTCAGGCAAAAGGGAGAGAGAGTGTGAAAAATAGGGGAACAAAGAACTATGATTTGTTCAGTGACAGACAAATAGTTCTGCAAGGCTATGATACATGGTTGAAATAAATGGAGATGAGACTGGCTGAGTTGTCAGAGGCCAGAATCTAAGGGCTGTGTTTGCAGTGCCAAGGAATTAGGTTTTATCCTATAGGATGCTGAGAGCCAACAGGACATTTGAGCAGGGTAAACACAGTATCCACTTTTCTTGTTATATATTTGAGTGTAGTGGAGTTGATGAAGTTGAATTGGAGGAAGCTATTAGAAAGTTATTGTATAGCTGAAGTGTGAGGTTACCTGCCTGGACTGGAAGAGATGAAGGGACAAGGACGAGGGGTTGAGGAGACTCTATGAGGCTTGGTGGTTGATTGGATGGCGATGGCTAAGAGGGAGGGAGGAGGAAGGTGGACCCTAAGGTGACAGACGGTACCATTCAAGAAGATAAAGAAGGCAGGAGAAATGAGCAGAATTGTTGAAAATAGCTTTGAACTCAAGAGTTAGGACTGGGAGGCAGGAGGACCTCTGGATATACCCAGTTGGAAGTCAAATACAAGTTATTAGAACTCTGGAGAATGTCAGAGCTAAAGACACCAATTTTTAAACTTGTCACAATATGAGTTAGAAGCTAGAAACTGGCGTTCTTTTGACTACATAGATCTCTAAAATATGTTTTATTTCATTTGCACTGTTTTCATTTTTATTTGAGCCAACATTTAAAATTCCATAGATTTCACATATAATAGACCCAAGCAACCCACTTCACCTCTTTATGTTACCTGCTTAGCTCCTATTGACATTTTGAGTTTGAAACTCCAGGTAGAATACATGGAGTGAAAAAGGGAACAGGATCAAAGATCAAAGTCCAAGGGAAGGCCAGACACTGGATGAGGAAAATCCCAAGAAAGAGGAAGCACTTCTAAAGTTTTTATTTTTATTTTTTTGATTTTTTACCTTCCAGTTTTTCTCTCTAGACTTACTTTTCTAGCCTTCTCATGGACCTTCAGTAGCCTGCTCTCTCTGAACGAAGTAATCTATTTTGTCTCTATTAGAAAAGCTCTTCATGACCACTAGATCCTGGCTGGTCACACGGTGCTCCATGGATAGTGTTTCCATGTGGGAATTTCTTCTGAACACTTCTTGGGAAGTGTTTCCAAACACTGAATCCTGAAAGTAATTCATTTGAGAAATCTAGGGGAAAGTATTATAGTTCTCCTGCAATGATTAAAGCTTTAAAAATCAACATAGAGATGATTTTGGTTAGAAGAAATCCACTTTGGTCATATTGAAAGTAAAAGCAGGAAATAGTAACAAGCAGAGCTGAAGGTCAGATTGCTATTTCTGGGGACTTGGATTGGGCCACATGGGAGAGGAGGAGTCAGGCCCATCGTGCTCTTCTGAGCATTTATTTAATCTTTGGTCCGCACAGGAGACTGGAAGCTCCACGAAGGCAGGAATGGTATGTCTTATGTCTTACCTTTGGCAGTTTGCCTGTTGCACGATTTGGTCTCTAAATCGCTTGAATAACAGGTAATGTTAGTTTAAAATAGGAAGGACAGCAGTTTTTTAGAGAGCAGGATGAATCGATGGATAGAGTTGTCCAAGAAATTTTTCCAGTATGTTTAAAAGTGAGTTTTACAACTTTATTATTTCTATTAATTTCATTTCCATATAGCTAATTAATTTGCCTTAAGTGGCAACATCCACACACGCACACACATACACATATGTTTTATGTTTTTCTGGTCAAAGAGGGAAATTCAATGTCATGGTCACCTTGTATTTAAAAACAATTTGTAGGCAGTGTGGATGCTTTAGGGCTGTTACTAGAAATTGACTCTAATTGCCTTTGTTCAGGTATTGCACGAAGGTGTAATTTTGGATGGATCTCCAGATGGAAGTTAAACCATCTTAATATACAGAAATTCACCCTGTCAAAAATTTCTTGAGAGAGAGAGAAAAAGAGAGAGGTTGCTTTGCCATTGCAAAATGTTTTATTGGAAGACACTTGTGATGGTTTTATTCAGTATTTGGAAATCTTTAGATTCTTCAGCGCCACTGCCTCTCTGACATTTTACTTACCGTTTGTCATAGATTGTCAAAGGCAGGCCTGCTGGGCTCCCTCCAGAAAAACTGCGATTCACTCTAGGACTTGAACTTACAGACTTCGCTTTCCTCATCCTCATGTGACCCAACAGACTGGGCCAACCCTAGAGGGAGAGAGTAAGGATTAATCTATGACCATTTATTCATTCGACTCCTGTTACGCACTTATCACATACCATGTACTGTTCTTGGATATAGACCTATAGTGACAGACAAAACAAACCAAATTGTTTACCCCCAAGGAGCTTCCATTTTTGTGTGATGGTCAAAGGGAAGAAAGGCAGAAAACAAAAAGTCAGATGTCAAATATATAGAAGACTGTTGAGAAGTGCTGTGGAAAAGAATGAAGTAGGCGAGGGGCCAGTGCCGCTGAAGTTTCTGTTAAAGGTTTGATTGACCACCTTCGTGAACTGGCGCATCTCAGGATTCTTCCAGCTTATAGACATGTCAGACTATGCACTTGTTCAAAACTAAAGCAAACCTAAATTAGTTCCCGACATTTAGAAGCCTCGCCATTTCACACCAAAGTCCAAATTCTGGCTTTTACTGAAAAATCAGAACATACGGCAGTGTTCCAGCACCAGCTAAAGTCGGGCTCTGTCTACTCCCTGTAAACAGGGCATCGTAAAGCTGGTATATAATAGCGTCTGTCTGTGGACAGCAGTACTTATACAGGAGAACGTGCACTGTGTCGGGGCAGGCCTAAGAATTTGACGTGTATTAACTAATTTAATCTTGAAAACAACGCTCTGCAGCCAGTGCTACATTTGAGGCACAAAGAGCTGAGGTGACTTGCCCAAGGTCACCAAGCTCTGTAGGTGATGAAGCCAGAAGTTAATCCGAGAAGGTCTGGGACCTTAGTCCAATTCTGACCATTACATGTTTGCCTCTTTCCATTTTGCTACCTGGTGAACTTCACTTATGCATATTTGATGAGGCTGAGATTCCAGACTTCTCTGCCTCAAGATTTAGAGTAATCATAGACCTGTGTATGGGTGGACCTTCTTAATCACTCCTGCTCCAAGGGCCAGGGGGCAATAGGGCGGTTGGCACGTCCCAGTGCTGTGGCGCCTGCCGATGAAGTGTTTCCATCAGCACAGGTCCCCCCGCACCGTGAGCAGTTCCAGTAGCTGCCGCCTCCCTGTGTTTCCTGCTTTGCTGCACACGATTGCCTTAACTTCCCCACAGATCCGGGGGTAAGAACCAAACGGCCTCAAAAACTTCATTTTGCTGAGTCATGTATCCAACACAGGATGAAAAAGGAAAGCTAATTTTTTTTTCCTTTTTCCAATTTTTATTCCCTTTTTAAAAAAAATTCCACTTGAATCATCGGTTTTGGAAGGGAAAACAGTACAAGGGTTGTGTCTGTGTGCGTGTGTGTGTGCGTGAGTTCGTGTGACCGTTTCAGGGAGGTGCGTGCTTGTCACCACTTAAGTGGTGGTGTTTGACTTCAAAGCACAAAAAGGCATCCATTACCTGTATATTAACAGTGATGAAACTTAGCAACAATAAATATTTAGCAGTGCACGGATCCTCCTTTACCTCATTTACAGACTGATTGGAAGGTTTTCACAGCTCAAGGGACTGAAACTTGGCATCTACTCTGCTAGCCTAAGTTCATTTTTTATCTTCTTCTTCCTTTTCACAAGTTGTTTCTTAGTTACAGAACATCAAACATAAGTTGGATGTAGCTTTGAGCTTTTAGGGGCCAATTTTGGGTTTTAAAATCTCTTATTAAACAACAGCCTCCAGAGACAGCTATTTATTATAAAACAATATCTTTAAAATTCATATTCTTTCCAATCTGTTTGATCTGTGGATACCACGCTTGTCAACGTCATGAGGTAATGAAAGAATTTGGCTTCAGACAAAGGAAGGGGACACTGCCCCAAAGAAGGGGCAGTGACTACTAACACTGGGGTGAAGGCTGGCATCCTGTCTCTGGGAGGCACCTCAGGCCGGGTTTGGGGTACCGGTCCCCGAACAGCTGAGCTCAGTGCCGGGCCTGTGGGCAGGAGTCAGGACTAGATGAGGTCCAAAGGCTGTGTCAGACTCATAGTCCAGGCCAGGTCAGACCTCCAGAGATCCTTTGCCTTCAAGTAACACAAGGCAAGATCCTTGCAGCCAACTCCTTTTTGACCCAAAATCCACACCTCTTTAGCATTTCTTGAATAAGCTAGACAAGAATGTTAGCAAGATTTTGTCCCCCCTGGGGGCTCTGCTACTTATTAGCTGTATGACTTTGGTTTCACCTACTTAGCCTCTCTGGGCTTCTGTTACCTCTTCTGTAACGTGAGGGTAGACTGAATGATCCCTGAGGCACCTACCAGTTCTAACATTCTGGGAGGCTGGAGAAGTCAGTGGGGAAATAAAATTGCCTTTATTGGTTTTTTTAAATAAATATATTTATTAGAATGTAAGCAAAGAAGCTTTTCTATGCTGAGTCTTCAGAATATGGGGCATCTTTCTCCATTTCTTGTAAGGACCTGAGCCTGGGCGAGGAGGTTTTGTTTTAGTGTCAGGTTTTTGGTGGAGTGGCTAGAGTATAGCTCTACCTAAAATGGTTTGCTTTCTTCCAGTTCCTTGATGCAAGATGAGATGGCTGCACATGTGAAGGGCATAAAGCTCAGCCTGGCCTTGACTATGTGAGGTCCAAAAGAAACCCTTCTGGTGGACTAGATTTCCCATTTTTATGATGCAGAGCTGCTGTGCTGGAAAGAGGAGCCTGGGGTTGGAGGCAAAGCCCTGGTTTCAAATACTGCCTCTGCCACTCAGAGTTTCCTTCTGGAAACACCACCAGGTTGCAGTGAGGATCTGTAAACCACGATGCCTCCTTCACATCCAGCATACTGTTATTAAGCTTCCAGCAGAACAGTACATGTATCTATATCTATTTAAAACAAAAGTTTCATGAAACACTACTGTGGACAATTCACTTTAATTTTTTTCTCTTTTTATCATCTATTTCATTTATTTTTAAAATTCCAATCATGACCCACAAAATTGACTAATTGGTCTTAAAAACACTGACCTCGCACATGCACATACTTGATCGTTTTCTTTTTCCTTGGGAATACCAGAGTTTGGACATGAATGTGTTTGTGCGGTATCTCTGCATGACCCGGATCACCTCCCCTGTGTCCAAAGCATGTGTTCCCTCCTTTAAGATAAGGAAAAGAGCACAAGCTTTACAGACACAGAATCAGGAATGTTCCCGCTGGGGGACGTAGGAGCTGTGTGACTTTGAGTGAGTTGCTTAACCTTTCTGTACCTCAGTTTCCTCTTTAAAAAAAAAAAACTGGGATAATAATATCTATCCCAGAAGATGAAATAAATGTATTGCAGTGCTTAACACCAGACAAGCACAAATGATGGCTGTTATTAGTGATTTTGCCGTCCAGCTTTTGCTCTTCCCTTCAGGATATTCTTTCTAGCCAATCTCAGGTTTGTTTACTTGACACTGTAAAAGTGCAGTAATCTCCTTGCTGGCCTGAGAGTTTTGCCACCAGACCTGTTCATCTTGCTTAACAAGACCAGACTAAGTTCCCGTAAACACCTGTGTATCTCATCACCTCACATTCCTGGTTTTATCCTGTTGTCATTTTCCAGTTTCCATATCAGTCCTGTAAGTCCAGACTCTTTGACCTGACATTTCCAACTCCTCTCAGTGATGTCAGCATGACATCCATCCCTTCAGCAAACCCATTTCCCAAGGGTCTCCCAGGTGCTGGCGGGGCTCCACTTCTGAAGACTCAGCAGTGGTCCCATCCTGTCGCCCATCCCTTTGGAGCAGTGAGGACATAGACAATGAGCAAGTAAACATGTAACTATAGAACGTAAAACCGGATGTAATTTGGGGTAGTTATAAGTAACATGGAGGAAGAGAAAGCAGTGTTAAGAGAGGATAAAATGTGAACCTATTGCGCCTACTTCAGCCTTCTGCTTTAGCTACAGTGACGTCTCCCGGCATCCATGGCCTCCTCTCCACTTGGGCTCCCCTCCGACTTTGCTTTGCCCTTCAAGGTGCTGCCCGTTCTTCCCAGCTCTGTTCCAGTCTTCCTACTCTGCAAAAACCCTCACCGGCACCTCGACTTCCTCCTGCAGCATTTTCCATCTCAACTACTTCTCTATTCTACTTTGTATTACTAGCTTTCTTTTTATGTGTATTTTTTTTTTATCTTGTTGACTAGATTATGGGGAGAAACAGCCTGTTCTTTTTTGCAGCACTGTGTTCCTATGATGATACATTTTGCATGATAACGATCAGGAAAATGCAAGGTTATTAGGAAATGGGCGTTTCCATGCCTGGTTGTTAGGGTATTACTGCAAATATAAGGCAACTGGGCAGTTTCTATCAAAATGTATAAGGTGCATGCTCTATGACCTAGTAATTTACAGTTAGCTTTGCTAAAGAAAAGCTAGCATAACATCAATATGAATGTATAAGAATGATTGTGTTTTTGAAGTAGTATTTTAAAAACAAACCAAGTGTTAGTATAGATTAGGTTATATACATCCAGTGGAATACTATGCCATGGTTAAAAAGGATAAAACAAATCCATATTTACTAATCAGAAAGATGCCTCTATATATTATTGCACTGAGGGGAGGAATAGCTCAGTGGTAGAGTACCATGCTTAGCATGCATGAGGTCCTAGGTTCAATCCCCAATACCTCCATTAAAAAATATAAATAAATAAACCTAATTACCCCCCATAAAAATTATATATATAATATATATATATATATATAGTTGCATTAAAAAAAGCTGAAGAACAATTTTGAAGCAATGAAACAAGACAAACTGTCTCTATGTATGTATGCACACATGCACACATATTAAAAGGAAAATGAACGAGCTTCACCAATACAGCTGACTACTGACAACAAAAATGAAATCTAAGTCTATTTTGGGAAAGATTTATAGGTTTTCTATAAAAGTTAAGTAAACTGTTAAGCCTCAGTTACTGACATTTAAAACAAGAATGAAGGAAAATTGGACTTAAAAAAAATCAGTTGCTCTTTTGTCTCAGATTTCAAGTTGTGTGCTTTATAATCCTATCATCCTTACTGACTTGTAATCCCTTGGCTCATAAAGGTGTCCCCTCTCAACTATTTTAATACTCTCTACACCATTCCCACCAGGTAGGTGCCCACCAATACTTGCTTCATGTAACAGTCGCGAACTCATTACCTTTGAAAGTGGCTGATTTATTTTTGGACGACTCTGATGATTAGAATTAATTTTTCCCCTGGAACCAAAACTCTCCCTTTGCAGCTTCCTTCGTTGTTCTTGCAGTTTCCCTTTGGGGACATGCAGAACATTTTCCTCTTGACAACCTATCTAAAATTTGAAGGCAGAGTTGTTGATGTTCCAGTAATTTACCTTGTTCTCTACATAGAGTTAATTTTTAAAAGATCTCTTTGGAATTCTGTCTTGTCAGCAGGGAACAAACGTGACAGTGAAATTAGTCAGTATTAATGTTGATTAGGACTTAATTCCTAATCTAGATATTATTATTATTATTTGGTAATAAGATATGTCGATGTGGCTCTCTGTAAATGTTCTGGATTGTGAGCTCTTAGAGGATAGAACTTCTGTTTTATAAATCTTTATTTCTTCCTTCTCTCCCATGTCCTTATTACTCAGGATACAGTGAAATTTCTTATGTGCCTCCTATATCTTTATTAAATAGATGGCTTAATTAATCAAACCCAGCTGCGTATACAATAGATTTCTCTTAATATGCTAAATACAATATTTGGCTCAGCTATTTCAAATCTAAGGAATTTCAGCCTCTTACATTTTACCATGAAACAGTATTAGGCAGCTGACATTCTATGTGACTCTATCCTGAATGGGAGCTCCACAATGTTACCTTTGCTGTTAAAGAGCCCTTTAGACAAGTGATCGTTAATAAATGGGTTTACATAGACTATGTCTGTTAGTCCTAGGAAGTGAAGCTTTAAACATCTCAGAAAGTTTCTACTGCGTATCTTTGTAAAGTTCTTAAATACCTTTAAACTAAATTTGGATTCAACTCACTGGTAGTTAATATCCTGCCAGTAGATAGTACTCATTATTTTATTTATTATGTATATATTTTTACCAATTATTTACATACCTTTTGTGGCCAGTGCATTTAACTGAAAATAGTGAAAAGAAAATATAATGCTTTAAGGAATAATTTCTCCAAGTCATCCATCAGTATCCTCAATTTTTATTCTATTGTTTAGCTGCTTGCCACAGTATTGACAGGCATCTGATTGTGTGGCCTAGTTCTAATTATAGACATAGGCTACTTCACGTAGAGCTGGGTATTTCTAAGAGACTAAACAAAATGTGTAATGCTGTGAACAAAGGAAACAGCAGCATGTTTTTACTGTAAATTGTCTGTTGTCATAAACAATAATTATCAACACAGTGTTGGTATCATGATACTGTCTTGGCCCTCATCATTCAAACTATTTCTCTTTGTATTTTACTGTGACTTTTTTAGGGGGAAAAAAAACCTAACAACTGTCAATCTAATCATTATATTCAGCCTACATGACCAAGCAAAACATATTTACAGCTAGATCTACACTGTTTTTACAAGTTTATTAAAAACATGTGTTGCCCAGTGCCAGGAATAGCTACAGCAAATGCTAACACCAGTAGGCAAACTGTCTCTACACTTTCTTCTGAAGATACAGCTAGCCCATCACTTTAACTGTGAGCTATAAAGTAGATCTTCCTATGTGAAAATGTGTATTTCACATAAGACTCTGCGTGTGTGTGTGTGTGTGTGTGTGTGTGTGTGTGTGTGTGTGTGTTTGTGTGTATGAGAGAAAGCGTGTGTGCAGGGCGGTGCGGGGAGGGCTGTGCTGACGGGAGGGCGTAGATAAGGGACCCAGGACCATGGCACTCCTTTATGCCATTGCTCTGGGATCACAGGCCAACAACTAAAGAAATCGAGTTAAATCTCAGGACTTTGGGTATTTGGCTTATCGTAAAGAAGCACGACACTACCCATGATATACTTTAAAGCTGCATTTGCTTTCTTTGTAGAATTATAATACATTTTTAGTAATTGTCATTGTAATAATCTATTTGGGTAACGGTTGCTTTACTGACCCTCCACGCAACTCCCACCACCCTTGAATAGCCTGTAGACATCACAGGACTCTTCCTACCTGGTTTTCCACTGCTCCTCACATGGAGCAAGAGATCAACAGATTCGTGTTAAGTGACCGAGTATTTGAAACAAAGGACAGAGGAAGGCCCATTTTCCCCATTTGGCGTGAGATCCTCATGAGCTCCCCTGCCCTGCTTTGTTCTTTCCCTTCTCTGAATTCCTGTGGTCCACATATGTTAATCACTCAGTTCATCACTTGGCCGTGGAATGTGCTATGTTACTCCCTAGCTGGTCGAGGTATGTACATCTAGCCCCACATTAGCTTATTCACTCCCCAGGGCCTTTGTATTATTTCTTTTCAGCAACTAATCTGGGGAGGCATCCACTGGGTATTTAGTTCATACTTTGTGTCTTCACTGTGTTAAAACAGATTTCAAACCAATGTGAGAAATAGCAGTCTATCATCTGATCTGAAACATCAGTCTGTTTCATTCTTCAAAGACTCAATGAACTTCCCAAGAATTAATCTAGCAGCATAGAATGATGTGGTGTTTCCCTTCATCATGAAGAGGTAACTTTCCACGAGTTAAAATTGCTTTGTGCTGTTGAGTGATTGGTAATGGATTGGTTTTCCGCCTCTTGATGGCATATCAAGTTAAGTTCACGAATGAGAAATATATTTTCAAAATGAAAAGCAAATGTCAATTTCCTAGTGGTTTCTTTCTAATAATAATAATAGTAGTAGTAGTAGTAGTAGTAATAATAATTAATAATAATAATAATAACAGTAAACTCTGGAAGGGTGCTACCATGAAATGTTTCTAAATAGCAGCAGTTACCCCCTTGCGTGTGTTGCTGTCATTGTTAATTTACAAAGCATGTTAAATTGGTCTAACTGCTTGTTTCCCCCTCAGAATATGTATATTCGTTGTAAAATCAACAGTGAACAGGTATCATAACTGGTTAGAAAGTATGTCTCGTGCTAAGCTCCCTTCAGTTCTTGCTGAAACTGACATCATAGCGTTATGAAGCATGAGCAGTTAACAGTCTTCTGTTATACTCGGCTTCTAGCCTTCACCTCTCTCCTTTTGCTCCACAACTAATCTTTCCTATACTCTATGGTTAAATTAACCTCCCTAACACATCCCCCAGTGTAACCCCATTACATCAAAATCTTTAGTTCCCGCTACCTACAAGTGAAGCCTCATCCTTCAGCCTGCCACCTGCAGCCAGCATTCTCTCCCTGCCACCCCATGGCTCCCGGTTCCCCTCCGGGAACCCCAGAGGGAGCGCTCATGCCTCTCCAGGTGTCCCATCCACATTTCCTTGTACCTTTGCACTTTGCTCCTAGCGTTCTGCCTTCTCATTGATGCACTGTGCTGTGTGGAAAGAACATGAACTTTAGATGGACTGGAATTGGATTCAGATCTTGGATCTACCACTGAGTAGTTGCATGTTCTTAGGTTATGTCATCTCCCTGAGACTCAATTTCCTCGTTGGTAAAATAAGAACAAAAGATGAGTGCTGAGAAGATTAAATGAGGATAATGTGATTTCACACACACACTACACACACACACACACACACACACACACACACACACACACTATCTCTCTCTCTCTCTCTCTTTCTTTTCTGGCAGTAGGCATTCAGTTATTCTTTTTGTTTCCCGAAGTGCCCTCTTCTGGCCTCAATTCTTATCTGAGACCAGCCCATACTTTCTTTAAGTCCAAATTTAGCTGCTTCTTCAACATGAGATAACTCCGTTTTTTCCTCGTCTTGAGCTAGAGCTTCCTTTTCAGAATTTCTCTTCCATTTGGGGCCATTCTTTAGCAATAAGCATGGGTTACTTTGCGATTTGTTTACTTTGTGTATTTGGGTGTACAGAACAATGTGTCCCCCTGTGGAGGAGTCAGGGAGGTGTAGATGCCATCCTGTGCATAGGTACCTTTCAGTACCCCAGAGGTGAGCGGTAGTACGCTGCCAGTGCTAGAAAAGTAATGAACACTGGTTCTTGCTGGTGGAACGATGATAATGATGTTTTCTGGGAAATCTCAAGTCAACTACCATGTATCTCCACAAAACTAGCTTCAGTTCATCTAAAAATTTTAAATATTTTTGAAGCCAGGGCTATCTACCAATACATCTGCCCCAGTTACTTTGCCACTTAGAATCTGATGGTTGGTGCCCCGGTGATCTAGGTGTTAAATGTTTCTATCTCACCCCTGCTCATGGTACACTTTCTAATGCAAAATCTTTATGAATTGTTTTACATACTTATATTTAGTTCCCCTTGGAAAGACTTCAACACTGCAACTTTTTTTTATTATCTGACTTGGAAAAGAAATGTGTGATTTCTGATGAATTGTGTGCTATTTTCTGAGAATTTCTCCACTGACACATCTTTTGAACAGAAAGGATTTGTTCCCCCAAGTTCTTACTCATGAGCTTTCAATAGACTTCAGATGTGGAGAAGCATTGCCCTCCTCAAATACGATTTGCAACTGCATTTGATTCACTTTCCTCCCTTTCATGAAATTGAGATGGACGGCCGAGCCAACTAAAAAGTGTATGTGAATTGTGTTTTATTCTAATAATATTAGATTGCCCGACAAACCAGTGCTTGATGCTGTGGGGCAAAAATCACATATCTTGGATGCTTTTTTTCTTTTTAAGCACAGTGAAAATTAAAACACAGCGGAGAGTAATATTGACTCTGAACACCACAATATGGTCTGTTTCAAAGTGAGGTAGCTATCTGGAAGAGATTTTCAACTTCGGATTACGCTGGTGCTAATGGTCAAACCTGCATGCCTTGTCTTTGATGTTCTGTCTAGGCTCCTGTGAAGTAATGGGATTAAAAGTAAAGTGTACACCTTCCTTTTGATCTAAGCGGCCAAAAGGGAAAAAAAAAGAAAAAAACTGTCTCCTACTATAATTTAGTAAATACCACTGGTCTAACAAAATTGATAAGAAGCTGGGCTCAGTTCACAGATTTGACAGGTAGCATACACGGAAAGGTTTTCACAGCCGTTGTCCTTTTTCCTGAAGCAATGTAATTCCAGATATTGCTATATAAATGGGGCTTTATACCAGCCACAAAAATCAAGGCAGATTCAATTAATTTTAAGCAACCTCTCTCAAATGACATGCTTCACTGTTAACTGATAACACAGTGATGATTTAGGACTATTGGTCAGTTAGCTAGAAAGTGACAGTAAAAAGATGCTGGTTTAAGAGCTTTACTTTGTCATCAGAGCTAGGCTACTTTTAAAAAGGACCTGTTTATTGTGTACTTTCTAATGAAAATTTTCCCATTTTGTACTTGGTTGCATATATATATTTTATATTTTATATGTATATATGTACACACACACACACACACATACACACACATGTCCATATCCATATACTTCAAAAACTCTAATCAGTATGGAAACTAACTGGTCCACACTGTGGTCATTTCAAAAATGAATGAAAATGATGTTCAAATATTTTCTATTGAGAGGGGGCAAGCTGAAGGAGGAGGGGAACAGGTGCTTTCCTCAGGTGACCTAAAAACGTTTAGCTCGTGTTGACTGTGCCTGGAAGCTCTTAACCCAAGTTAGCCATCGTAAGGGCTTTGCTTTAAAGAAAGCCTTTGGTGTTTTGAATAGATCTTTTAGTAGGTTTCTTTACACGAGGGCAGGTCACAAAAAACACCAAAAAGAGACGGTATGTTAAAGTTCCTTTGACAGTACTTGTGGTCTGAGGGGGTACGGTGGTGAGTCCAGGAGACAAGACCCCAACTGGACGCTTCATGCTCTTCCTAAGACCAGCCACCCCTCCTCTCTCTGTCTGTGCTTTTGTCGTCATTGTTGGTTCCTGTTTTGTTTTCTTTTTCCTGTGAATGATGCTATATTCTGTTCATCCAGGTTCAAGGTCTTTCTTTAATTGGCCAGTGGCATAAACTTGAAGCTCCTTAGCACATCTGCCCTCAAGGCCTGCCTTCCACAATCTCTCATCTTATCTCACTTATTTTTTTGTGGGGGTGGGGAGGTAATTAGGTTTGTTTGTTTGTTTGTTTATTCATTCTTATTGGAGGTCCTGTGGATTGAACCCAGGACCTGGTGCTTGCCAAGCGGGCACTGTACCACTGAACTCTTCCCTCCCCGGCTGTCCTTCTTGTCAGTCACTATCCCTGCTTCAACCTGGAATGACTTTCCTCCTCTGTGCTTTGCTGAAGGCTGTTCCCAGTGCAACCAAGCCCTTAGATTCTTTGTTTCCTTCACCCCGCAGGCCTGCCTATCCTAGCTGAATTATCACTCATTCTGTTGAAAGTTTCCCTGGAAAAAACATAGCAACCATAAGGCATCTTTTCTCGGAACTCCCATAGAGAAGTGTCTGTAGCTTTCTTGCGATCTTGAAAAAGGTCAAACCCCTCAGCAGGGCCTATGGGGCCTTCGTGATTCTCTCTCCAGTCTCTCTTCTTTCCCAGAACCCTCGTCTCACCTTCCGTCCCACACAGAAGTGGTACAGCCCTGCCCTACTGACCCAAGTTCCGCAAACAGGTGTGTCTGTCTGTCTGTCTCTCTCTCTCTCTTTCTCACCTTCCCACATTCTCTCCTCACCTGCCATGTGCCCCTTCTCCACTGGGGCTCACTGTCACTTACCTTGCAGGGCTCCTCGAAGAAGCCTCCTCTACACCGGCCCCTGGTCCTCTCCTGCGTGCCCCCATCCACTCTGGTCCTAGCCGTCATTACACAACACTGAAATTGTCCCTTTCAGCTCTTTCTCTACTTCACTGGACTGTGAGCTGCTTGAAGTCAAGACCACACTTTGTTTATCACTGTGTGTACAGAACAACACGAAATATAAGATACCAATGAGGTTTGCTTATGCTTAGAACAGATGTGGTGCTTGGAGTCTGTCTTTTATTAGGGCTAACTGTAACTATTTTCTGTCAGGTCATAAGTGTCCTAACAGGAAGGGTTGTACTTCATACAGCTGAATTCTGCGAGTGAGCTGTAGGCTGTTAGTATGTGACAGGCATTGACTGAAGACCTTTGATTTATTCAGATGAGTGTTGCTCTTCAAACTGTGCTCTTGTAAAACTACACTTATTTCAGGGCTGAAGTTATTTCCTAAGATATTTTAGGAAAACTTTTTCACACATAGTTTAGGAACCACCCAAGAAAATCAGCTTTATTACTTATTGTGACCTAAGATGTTATTCAGCTTACTCATCACATTTAGTTTCTTTTGAACTCAAGTTTCTGGTTGTGAGTTAAACTACTTCAACACCCCCCCCCCCACCAATCCCAGTTTATAGCATATTTAGTGTCTAGAATTGTGCAATTCTCAAGGGCAATGACAACGTCTAGCATCGTATCTGGCCCAGTCAACCTGCCTTCAAGACATAAGTAAAAGAATGAATGAACAGAAGAAAAATGTGACCACCTCTGAAGACCAAAAATGGACTCACATATTTTCAATGATATCAGCATACTTGGAGTACATTTAGAAGCTGTAAGTTGTGTCAGTGTATTTCTGTTAGCAAAATGAAAAGTAATGATAAATTTGCCTCCCTGTGTGAAGGTCGTGCCCTGCGTTTTCCGTGTTGGGTAAGGAGCTTTGAGTCACTGACAAGTGTGTTGGTATTTGGGTTTGAGTTCTTCCCATGATCTGATAACTTTCTCGAAGTCCTTTCTTTGAAGTCTCCCTTTTCAGGTCTCACTCTTGAGATTCTAGACTTTCACCTACTTAAGCTTCTTTCCTCATAAATTCTTATTTTGTTCCACCCCATCTTTCTTTCTGTTACTTTCATTCCAGTGATTGGATTTTCTGACACCTTACTGCAAGATCCTCTTATCTTTTTGGCCATGAACTTTTAGGGTCTTAGTGACATATATATAGCTCATTAGCACAGATATTTTTAGTGGATACAGTAGACAAGAGAAGAGTGTCTTTAAAAAACAAACAGACTTCTAGGCTTCCACAGAGGGCAAACAGAGGAAAATCATTTTAAACATTGTTTTTTTCTTTTAGAAGGGTACATAAGTCTGGGGAAATAAGTGAACAGTGTTAAGGGCACGTAAACTCAAATAGAAAGAAATGATAACACACTCATGGGGCACAGTTTCTCTAAAACAATAGCCATGAGGATGTGCTGTGTATGCTGAGAGTGGCAGAGATATCCGCGCTCTCACACTCATATGCATGCATATGTGTACACACAAGCATATAAAATCCAGCTGAATACTGGGCATTTTCTGCTTTGAAGTTTAAAAATAATTTTAAAGTACTCAAAATGTTGACTTTCACTCCCTTCTTTTGTGGAGTATTTAGAGAAATAAAAGGTCTTGGAAGCAAAGGGGACATAGTACTTGCATTCTCCTTTGCTGTTAGGAATCGAGAACACATATCCTCTCTCTTCTCATGCTAACAGAGTGGCATATATTTCCTACAGCAAGCTATGTTCTCAGCAGTTCAGTCATAGCTTTCCAGACATATACAGGAAGCTCCAGTGATATTTCTTTGAGTGGTTTCCAGTAGACAAGTTTCTAAGCCTTCAGTTCACTGGGTCACCTTTAAAAAGAAACCGTATCATTTGAAAGAAGTTGAAGAAAGCCAAGGCCAGTGCTGGTCAGCGTATTGGAAATAAATAGTGCAGAGCTCACAGTTGCTCCTTTGCCTTTCTGGTCCCTGTAAACCTCCACTTAAAAATAGGAGTGACTCAGATGGAAGTCAAAAAAAAAATGGTGACTATATGGGATGGTATCAAAGACCTTCTCCCAGGGACCATAAGCAAATGGCATATTGGATTTGTGAATATTTTTCAGAAAATAGATTTTCGTCTTCCATTATTGAACAAAATAAAGAACTTGCCATAGAATATAGTTCGCCACATTTGTTTATTTTGGAGGAAACCTCAAACTCGTTGCTACTCTTTCAGGCGTTATCAGAGTAGTGAGAGCAGGAAGTGCCTTAGCCTAAGGGCCTGAGAACACGGCTCTGATTCCCGCCTCCACAGAGTCAGAGCTCACTTAGTCGTATCTGTGAGTTAAATTTTCTAGAACAATGTTCTCTAAAATGTGTCCTATCTATATAGTCCCATGAAATACTCGTTTTAAAAAAGTGGAGATGAGGGGAGGCAGCACAGCACACTTTATCTCTATGACTAGTCACAACACATGTTTGCATGTTCAACTCTTTGAGAATCCCTGCAGTAAATAAATGTACATAACTTTATTTCATCTAGTACTTCCAAAACTTATTTAACCACAGGGTTTTTTTTTTTTTCATAGAACACATTATAATCTTGAGAAACTATTGTTTTCCAGGATTCACTTTGGGTAAAGGCACTTGTTAGACTTTGGGCTCCCCACCTGAAAAATGAGGAGGTAAAACTGAGTAATTTCTCTGGTCTCTATTAGATCTCAAATTCTGTGGTTGTATAAAAATTTCAGTTGTGTGATCACCAGCATCAGTGCCAGGGAGAAGGGTGATTTTTCTGACCGAAAGTAGATGGAAGCAAAGGTTTTTTCACATGTGCGTTTGCTCCCACATCAACTGTCTCTCTCTCCATCTTGTGCTCCTTCCTATTCCTGTAGAAAATAATATCCACACCCTGCTCCTTAATTTTAATTTTAAATTTAAATGTAATTTCTATTGAGGCATAAAATCCCTGTTAAATTTCCTATAAAGTTTCAGTTTAGAACTGTGTGTATGTTAAGTCCACAAGGAAAAAAAAATAGGAATTTTTCTTCGAGTCTGTATGACGGTGGTTGTTACTGCACCCTTCTCCCTGCACTGTATGTTCCTGAGCCATCAGGAATGATATTCTCTCAATTATTTTTGAATGTTCCACTGTACACAACATCGGGTACACTGTGGTTCCTTCTTATTTTTGTGGATGTATTCAATACCGGGTACATGGCTTTAAAGGAGACGACACCACTTGATCCCGTGTTTTTGAACATTCTACAGGAATAGAGTTGTGTTCTTGTTTTTAAACTATTGAAGATGCCAAACATTTGTAGAACTGGGATTAAGATATGAAAGCAACACCTACTCTAAGGAACATGCTCTCTGTCTTCCTGTGGTGGGATCTGCCACTATGTCTCTGTGTCACCATAACGAAGAGGCATAACTCTTAGACTCTTCATTTACCCGCACATTAAATGTTTGGAGGACATTTGTCAAACCGTTTGCTGTCTAATTGTCTATCTCCCTCTCCACACCCCACAATATATGTATATGTCAAATGCTGTGAAATAAGTCTCAATATATAATAGTGAAGAAGCTCCTATCACAGGATAATCACCCTTGGTTATTGAGTTTATATTACACTCACAAAAATGAACGATTATGAATAAATATTTTTTACTGGGAAAAGAAGCAGGTGGGGTTAAGAAAAAAACGTTTCTTGAGCACTTGCCATGTCTGACATAGCCATTCTAATTTAATTCACAAAAATACAGGCATTATTAACATTCTTGTGATAAAGAAACTGAGGCTCAGAGAGATTGATTTTTTGACCAAGGTCACACAGTAAGTGGCAGAGTTGAGATCTGAACCAAGTGCTTCTAATTTCAAGTCAATACTTTCTTTCTGAAATGGAAGCAGTGGAATATTTTTCTTCTAAAATCATCTAGCTATTGAAGTGTTGTGTTGCAGAAAGACTTTTAATGAGAATTGAACTGTTGAGTTGTTATAAGGAGCTTTCTATATCCATTTTACCAAATTGCCAGAATTCTAGGATCCTTTTCTCTTTTGTCTGAATGTGTTACATATGTCTAGAAAAGTTTGATAATAAAGTAGAAAATTGTTTTTCTTAGGCATTGGTAAGTGTTATATTACATTTTGAGATGGTTATCTAAAACATGTGTCTGTGGAATATTGTACATAAAATTTAAGAAAGATTGTTCTTCAAGGTTTAAAACCAAACAGAGGGACCCTAGAGTATTTGTTAGCTTTCTGTCCCTGTCTTCATGGCCTTCAGCATCTCCTCCTCGCTCCTGTGACAAGTGTGCTGCCACCACCAGATCCCTCTGCTTAAGATACACACCCCCTCCCAGGCCTGAGGACCAACTGGCCTTGAGTGGAGCTTGCGGTGCAGGGAACCCAGCACACAGAGTGTGTCCGCACTCTTTGTGTTCCAGTTAGCACTGAAGGACAGCTCCTTATGGGTGGCTATTTCAATTTTTTTCAAAAATGTATGTAGATAAAATTCACATACCATAAAATTAACTATTTTTAAATGAGCAACTGAGTGGCATTTGGTATATTCTGTTGTACAACCACCACTTCTGGCTAGTTTCAAAGCCTTTCCATCACTCTAAAGTAAAACCCCTTACACTTTGAGCAGTTTCTCCCCATTCCTCCCTCTCCCCAGCCCCTAGCAACCACCAATCTTGGTTCTGTCTCTATGGATTTATCTACTTATATAAATGGAATCATACATCAGTGATTTGGTGGGGGGGTCTGGCTATTTGCCCTTAGCATAATGTTTTTGAAGTCCATCCATCTTTCATGTATCAGTACGTCATTTCTTTTTCGTGGCTGAATAATATTCCATAGTATGTATACATACCATTTGTTTATCCATTGATGGGCATTTGGGCTGCTTCTACCTTGAGGCTGTTTATTAAACACACCACCTGTGATTATCCCAAAAAGACCTGTTGCAAAAGCTCTTGAAATTGGGCAGCTTACAGTTGCAGAAGGAGCATCATAGGGCTGAACCCAATGTTAACCTGCCATTAAGATTCTTTTTGTTGCTGGACTCACTGAAATGTATTGTTATGTTACTTTGGTAAATGATATACAGTCCATATGGGTTACATGTTCTGTACCAAAAACACAGATATCTTTTAAATGTTATATGTAATTATTTATGATGTTTCTGTTTGTGTCCAGTACTAAACTTAATAGAATTACACAATGTCTGTTTGGGTAGCTTAGGTTAGAGACACAAAAAAAGCTGTTCCTAAAAGCTCTAGTAACCAAAAGTGTTAAATATACTCTTTTGTCTACTAGTAAAGAAAAGCTATTGAAAACATTAAATTATCTGGCATGTCTACATATATAATAATTATGCAGCCAAGGCTTTTCCTTTTGAAACAATTTATACATTACATAAACCTAAGTTTCTCATCCAAGTATCATTTCAAGAGAGGCAGGCTTAAATAATGGAGGCAATGGGGAAACATAATATTACGATAATGTTCTTTGGTGCGGTTTGGAAGGTTTTAGGAAACATTTGGAACTATTTTTCTCATAAAGTCACTTAACTATTGAAGTGTTATGATAGCGTTTCTCTCCGTGCTGTATACAAGACAAAAAGAGTCCAGTTAAAGGAGACATCAGCTCTGAATATCCTGATTAGAGAGATTTCCACCACCCAGGAAATTACATGCTCTGATTTCCTGGTATTAGTTTAATAAAAAGATGCAGGGCAATAAGGAAGCGCTAGGTGATTGAGGGTGTCCCATTTGCTTTCAAATGCCCATTTCTTTGCAGCTTCATTTAGCAAAACTACATTAAAAGTTCTTGAATGGATGGGAAAGGGCCTGAATTTTCAGAGTCAATATGCTCTAACTAAACTGATGTGATATTTTCTGACGGGTATTTTTAATTAGATTATAAGCCGAAACTGTTGAGATGAAGAAAACGTTGAAACTTTTCTTTTACCTACACCATCATTATTGGCCTCTTTGAAACTTGACAGATCTGTGCCTCAAAAGTTCTAAACATCTGTCAAGTGTAAAATTAAGTTCCCCTGTGAATTGATAACCATTATGTTCCTTGCATTTGACATATAGATGCTAAGAGGTGATTGTTTCTTGTCAAATAACTATGGCCTTTCTCTAAATTTAAATTATAATGCTCATTAAAAGTGTAATGCATTTTTAAGACATATGATGTGTTGAATAAGGAAATGAAAGCTACTTCATACATGCTTTAAGAAGTGTAGAATATTTTTGTTATATCCAAGCTTAAGAACAAGCATTTCTGTGGAGGCCTGCAGTGCTATCTGTTATCAGGGATAACTGGAGGACACGGCTATGCTATACATCAGAATGGATGGATTTCCTTGTCAGTGAACGCTGGGGGAAGTACTTGAGAGACCAAACCTCAAGAAAAGGGAATTTATTTCAGGCTGTCACAAAAGCAGTCATTCCCAGCTCTTCCCCCGCTTAAAACAAAACAACAAGAACAGTTGCTCAGGCATCAGGTAATTTAAAGGAGACAGAGGAATTCTCAGAACTCTGCTGACTTTAACTGAACTCCACTTAAAAATGAAAATACATACTCTGGTACATTGAGGAAGGAGGAGTGTGGGCAACCTCAGTCAAACAAATTAGATGTTTTCCCATTTTCAAGTAGAATTTTCTGAGAAGATGGGCTAACATTTGGATCTGAGCCAAGTATGGGATTCGGAGACCACCACCTCTCATTCTGTCGCAGTCTCGACCCCAAAAAAGGGAAGCACAAATGAAAACACGTGGTTAACTGTTTTCACGCTCCGTCCTGCAGTACAGAAGGGGGCAGGCAGGATCATCCCTGGAGTTTATCGGCTGGCACAGCAGGAGACAAATAACAACAAGGTCGGGGGTGGGGGGGCACTGTGCTGTAGTGTGTGCACGTGGATGAAACACCCAGCCTTGCCAGGGGCATTTGATCTAAAGCCCGGAAGCCGGACTCACATTGCTCTGGAACTCGGTTCTAACTTAGTGAGAGACTGTTTTTTTTAAATAATCCTAGAATCTTTCATTGGCAAGTATCTTAGTGGTCAGGACTTTTGAGGGGACAGCTCTGATTGTTCATGCTTTTCACCTCAGGAAGATGCAGAACGTTATTTCCTCACTACATCTGTTCACCCTGATTCTGTCCTCTCGAACAGAGAACAAGCAGCAAAAACAAATACACTCCTAGACTGTGTAATAATCCTGGATATATGAAGATTTATTCTTCTCCGCTTTGTTCGGCATCCACAGGGCTCATACCGTGCGTCTTTCTGCTTTCAGAAATCTTCTTCCTCCTTTATATCTCTCTGCCATTATTTTATAATCCAGAATATTTTTTGTACTTTCCACATTGTCTTTCCTATGGGATAATGCCTGTCTATTCTCTCAGGTTTTGAAATGTTTCTCTAACCTAAGCATATACCGAATTCTATTGTCTCCATATTTTTCCTCTGTTGCTAAGTGTTTCACAATGCTAAGTGGCCACTTTCTTTCAAGTTCCTGATCATTTCCACATCCCCTACTCATCCCTCCATCTCAGTTTGTCTGATTTAAGTCCAGAAAAGTAGTTTCCCTACTTGCTTCATCTGCCTTCTTAGAGCTTAAACTCTTAGCAGAGTAAGTCAAGAATTTATCCAATGTTGTGTTTTTGCCAAGCAAGACTTCCAGATGGTGTCCTCATGGTTGAAGTCCCCACTACTGCTTTGTTACTTTTGTGACAGTTTTGTAATTTCTGTTACCATACCATATCCTCTACCTGGCTTGGCAGTCTGGAGTGCATGTCTAAAAAAATATCACCATCCTTTTCTGTATTTTCTCTAAAACACTTCCATCCTTGTGTTTGTAATCTACAAGATAGATGTTATGATATTTGCGAGCTACGTAGCTGTCTTTTGAGCAAATTATTTTTCCTTTGGACAAAGTTCTCCTTTTGGCCAGGGTTTACGCTTAACAATAGCACTTATATTAAAAAGCTAGTATTTATTAAGTGATTACTTGTGCCTCATTCAGTGCTGGGTTGTTAATATCTATGAGTTCATTTACTACTAAATATACTAAGCTAAAAGTAATTCCTATTGATACAGGAAAACAGACGTGGGGCATGGGGAGGGCCATGTCCCAGGTCTTGGTTGAGCCCCTGAGACATGCCCCACCAAGTGTGGGTCCTTGGCTTCATGCAGGAAAGAATTCAAATGTGAGGTACAGTTGAGTAAAGGTAGATTTATCTGGAGAGATACATACTGCATAGAGCGTAAGGCAAGAGAGAGGCAAGGAAAGAGGTGTGGGAATTGGGTGCTCAAGTTAAAATAAAAGTAGGTACACACTCCATAGACAGAGTCCGGGCCGTCTCCAAAGAGGAAGGAGCAAAAAAGGGGCCGCTAGGCATGGTGTTGTCAGTTTTTGTGGGCTCAGTAGCTTCACATGCCTGCAGATGGGACCATTCCAACTGCCCTGGGGAATGGGCTGGGATTCCCAGGAAGTTAGCCATCTCCCACTCTTTGACCATTTGTGCTAGCCTTGGGACTATAATGTCGCCTGTGGGCATGTTATTTACCAGTTAATACATTACAGTGGGCATATAATGAAGTTCAAGTTCTACTAGAAGTCAAATCTCCCACCAAGAGCCTCAGGGCCTACTGGGGATTGAATCTTCCACCATTTTGATGTTAATTGCTGTCATTCCTTGAATGGCTGTGACCTGCCCCCTTCCTGGCTCACTATGATGTAGGTATAATTCTCTCCATTTTACCTGTGAGGAAACTGAGGTGTGGGAAAATTTAGTAACTTGCCCAAGGCTACTTTACTAACAAGTGATGAGGCCGGAATTTGAACTCACAATCTGCATCTTCCAGAGCTGGCATTTTCAGTCATTATACTGTTTCCTCTCCCCCATTCCCTTGTGTCATTTTAGAAGTAAATCATACCCCTTCACTGCACACCTTCTTGCATAAAAAGTCCAGGTTAAATCACTGTCTTGTTCGAACTCAGTGCATGGGTAGACAGACCCCTTAGGCTCAAAGTTTTTATTCTAGTTGGTTTCCCTTTAATTTTTCCCTGAAATTTTCTGGGCTTTTTTTTTTTTTTTTTTTTACCACTTACTGCTTTGTTTTATCCCCCGTGGTTTCAGGTTTTACAGTTGTGTCTGAGTGTTTTTCTCCCTCTCTTTCTTCCAAAATTTAGCTTAGAGTCTTTTTGACAATTTTGGCAAATTAGGGATATTCTTTCCTGGTTTCATGAAAAACACTTTTTCTGATGTATTCTTTCCTTTGTTGGAGTTTATAAAACCAACTCTTAGCATTATCTATATAGTCACCAGTTTGCTCCTTACATGCTGTTTTCCCTCCCAGGTTTATGACCTTCCCTTTAAAAGGACAAAAGCCCCAGGCATTCATACCCTCCCACCACACCCTCCCCTCCCCATCAAGTCGTTGAATTTACCTCCTAGACGGCAGTTAAAGCAGTTCTCAAGTGAGTCCAGGGGCACTTTAGAATCACCTGAGATGAGCAAATACCAGTGCCCGGGCTCCAACCCAGATCAACTGCATCAACGTCTCTTGAGGATGGGTCTTAGACACTATTAGTATTTTAAAGCCCCCCAGGATTTTTAAAACGTCCGATATGCAACCACAGTAAGACCCACAGCATTATGAATAGCTTTGTCTGGCAGTAACATTCGTCCCCCCTGGAATGCACAGAAGTGAGTACCTTTTATGAGTCTTAACAGGCTCCATCTCCCACGAAGATTCATGCTGTAGAAAGACAACATGGCCCTTACTTAGCTTGGCTACAGCTTTGTTTCTAGGAATGAATAAGTTCCATGAGGATTCCCTTCTGACTGCAATTAGTAAGAGCGTTGTGCCTGCCTCCGAAGGTCTGAGAACACTCCTAGAGCTTTGTGGGGCCCTGGAATCATACTCCATGGAGAGCCCAGAAACTCTGGGGTACTTTCAGTTGCACACTTTTCTTCCCATCTCTCTTGACACATATTCTTTTGCTGACTCTTCTCTTGTCGTTTCATTTCCTCTACTTTCTTAACATTTTTTCCTGTCACGTTTCCTTCTAAGAAGACCTGTTTCTGTTTTAATCTAGGTCGGAGAGACATTCTCTAGCAGGAAACAAACTAGCGTTTAGAGTGGTCCCAACCAAGGCAGGAACACATACAAAAATATTATCTGTTAAGATAGGACTCCTACTTTCTAGAGCTTGCTTTCTAGTTGAGAAAGAGAAATGAAGATAAGTGAAAGCAGCAGACAGAGCATCTGTAGTCATCAATATTCAGGAGTCTCAGAGAAAGCATCCCACAAAAGGTGGGTCTTGAATGGAAACTTTCAGGATAAGAGTGAAGAAGGCACCTTGGTCTGAGCAGTATCATCAGAGGTGTGGGGATGACATGCAGTATGGATTACATGGGGGGATCGATCAAGATGGTGGAGTAGGAGGACGTGGGTCTCACTTCCTCTCATGAACACATCAAAAGAAAATCTATATGTGGAACAATTATGATGGAAAACTACATGGAGACTGACAGAAAGACTTCTGTACATTCAAGGCTGCAAGGAAATCTGCATGTAATCAGGTAGAAAGTGAAGACCAGCGATTAGGTTGGGACCTATTCCCCTAGGAGGGGCTCAGAGGGAAAGGGAGAACACACAGGCAGAGACCCGCCCTGGGAAGTGAGGGGCAGGAGCCACGGATTGGGCGCCCCAGTCCTGGGGTTCTACAGAGGGGAGAAGAGCCTCCTTCTCTGGTTAGAAGACTGCTGAGAGTAATGGGAAGCTGTGAGAAGCCTGGACTCTGCTCACAAGAAGCACATGCACGCAGGGCAGAGAGGGTAGTTAGTGGACTGCCATAGTGGTCATCAGGTTTCCTGCAACCACCGCACTGCATGCCCCAGCCAAAGCCAAGAGAACACTCCAGCCCCGCCCACTCCACAGTGCAGCATCTCATGGGACCCACAGCTGCCAAAACTGGGGAGAAAACCCATCCATAGGATACAGAAGCTACCCGGTCCCAGGACAGAGCCTGGGTGAGGTGATGGCTGCCATTGTTCAAGCAACACACCAGAAGCAGCCCAGAACCCTGATGGTGGCTGGTCCACCCCAACTCAACCTTGATCTGTGCTGAGAGTCCAAGGCGGCCTTGCCTGCCCTACAGTGAGGCTCCATAGCAGGGTGGAAGTGGCAGAGGCTAAAGGCAGTTATCGACTGTGAGGGACAAAGGAGACTTGCACTTGAGGCTGTGTCTGACTGAGAAGAACGAGGTAAACAATCACAGGCACATACACAGGCAGTGCATCGGAGACAGCCTGGACCTCTGTCTGCCATTGACATGAGCCAAGAATCCACATGGGTCCCCCTTCAACACTCCCCCTTCTGTGGGGCAAGACTCCTGGTGCTGTAAGTGGAGAAACACACTCTTAAAGGGAACAGAACCAGCCTGGGCCCAACCATCAGGGCTTCAGCTCCAGCGACATGGGATAAGACCCTGCCCCTGGTAGGGCAGTGAGGGCCATTGAGCAGAGGGGAAATCCCACCTCACACTCAGCTCCAGCTGTAGCCCTCCATCTCCAGCCCCTACCCTACAAAGGTGATAGCTGCCCTGAGGAAAGACGTGATTTGTGTCCACACCAAATCCAGCTCTCCTACCAAAGGCATTGAGCACACGCAGTCTCTATAGGGATGCTCCTACATAAGAACACTCCTTCAAGACCACTATAGGTAACTGTTCAACCTAAACTCAAAGAGGCAGAGAAAGCTAAACAAAATGGAAAAGCCGAGGAACTGCTCTCAACTGAAAGGGCAAGAGAGAGCACCTGACGAAACAATGAAAGAGATACAAACAATATACCAGATTAGGAATTCAAAACATTGTTAATGAAAACACTGGCTGTATTAGGGGAAAGAATAGATTAACACAGCGAAAATTTTAACAGGGAACTAGAAAATATTAAAAAAGACCCAATGAGAAATGAAGAATTCAATAACGGAAATAAAAAACACACCGGAGGGCATGAATAGCAGACTAGACAAAAGAATGCACATGTGATTTGGAAGATAGACTAATAGAAATCATGCAGTCAGAATAGCAAGAAGAAAAATAAATTTAAAATAATGAAAACAGCTTAAGAGCTCTGTGGGACAAAATTAAATGTGCCAACATTCACATTATAGGGGTTCCAGAAGGAGAAGAGAGAAGGGGATCAAAAATATACTTGAAGAAATTATGGCTGACAACTTCCCAAACCTAAGAAGGAAACAGATATATATGTACAGGAAGCACAGAGGCTCCCAAATAAGATGCACCCAAAGAGACCCACATCAAGACATATAATTAAAATGGCAAAAGTTAAAGATAAGGAGAGACTTCTAAAAACAGCAAGAGGAAAACAAACAGTGACATACAAGGGACTCCCTATAAGGCTGTCTGTTGATTTCTCTGAAGAAACTTTGCAGGCAAGAAGAGAATAGCATCATATTTCCATATTTTTCTGAAAGAGAAGAACCTGCAACCTAGTATACGCTCCCCAGGAAGATTATTATTTAAAAATCAAAGGAGAGATAAAGAACTTCTCAGATAAGCCAAAATGAAAAGAGTTCATCAATACTAAACCCACCCTAAAAGAAATGTTAAATGGTCTTCTCTAAGAGAAAATATTTGCAAATGATACCACCAACAAGGGGTTAATATTCACAGAAAAACAGCTTACACAACTCAAATCACAAAACAAACAACCCAGTCAAAAAATGGGCAGAAGAACTGACTAGACATTTTCCAAAGAAGATGTACAGATGACTAACAGATGCATGAAATGATGCTCAACATTGCTAATTATTAAGAGTAATGCAGATCAAAACACCAATAAGAGATCACCTCACCCCTGTCAGAATGGCTATCATCAAAAAGTCTTCAAATAAATATTACACCAAAGGGGAGGAGGAAAGGGACAGGGACAAGGTTGGGGTAAGGGATTAAGACACACAAAGTACTATGTATGAAATAGATAAGCAACAAGGATACATTGTACAGCACAGGGAATTATAGCCATTATCTCACAGTACTTTTTAATGGAGTATAATCTATAAAAAAATACTCTATTGCTATGCTGTACACCTGAAACTAATATAGTATTATGAAGCAACTATACTTCAAATTTAAAAAAGCGTGGATTATACGAAGGAGAGTTTGACCCAAGGAGGTTATGAGATCTGGGGAAGAAGATCAGATGGGATGGGGTTGAATTAGGAGAGAAGGATCATTATCAGGGTTTTAAGATTAATGATTCCGCCCCACCTCCCATATTCAAATCATTTGTTAGACTCTAAAATGCGGAGGTCAAGCACTGTGTCTTCCATATGTTCCCAAGCTTAGCTTAGCGCCTAACAAAGAGTAGTCGTATAAAATATATTTATGGAATGAGTAAATTCTTCCTAACCTTATGGGAATGTCATAAATCCCTTTAGAAGTCAGATGAAATTTATGGTCTCTTTCGTTAGAAAAATGCAAATAAGTACACATACACATACAATTTTCCATATAATTACAGGGGGTTCAAGGACTCCCTGAAGCCCCTTCAGGGTCACCAGGTTAATCATTGGTGATTTGGAGATGTGTGACATTGTTTATGTCTTGCAAATTATTCCGGCTCTCTCCCATGATTTAAACTTAAAAGGAATTTTTCCATCAACTTTTGATAGTTAAGAGAAAAGTTCTCTAGGAAAGGCACCATGGGTAGATTTTATTGTTGTGAAGGATAATATCTGTTTCTGTGAACACACTCCAAAGTCTACTCTGGACAGCTTTTTCAACCCAGTTCACCCCCATAATCCTAACTGTGGTTTTCAAAAACTAATGCATGTATTATATTTTCATAGAGAACATTCCTTAATAAAGTCACCATGTTATCCCACAATAATATGTAGTTGATTTTGTAGTTTACCTATGTAACCTTATGCAGTTAAAGAAAAATAGGAAGAATCACCAAAAATTGTGTCCCAAGGAACAATGTTACCAACGTTTTTTTCTTTTATTTTCTATGTGGTATGGCAAAAATAGCCTTTAGTTAAACATGGACATTAACACAATAGGAAGTTAATATCTGCTTAGCTATTTGAAAACCATTCAGTGCTTCAGCAATGACTACACAGTATTTTGAATAAGAGGAAGTGGAAGAAGGGAAAGCATTCTTAAGAATGAAAACTTCCATACCGGTGTCTAGATATGAGATTCTTTCCTGTTGATTCCCCTCTGCTCCCTGAGCTTTGCTACCACGTTTGTAATAACCATTTCCCAGTATCTGCACTTAACACACAACATAAAGCATATTCCTCGAACAGATTTTTCTTATAGCTCACAGTTTTCTTTGAGTGCCTTGTGCAGCTGCACCAATCAGAAATAATGGAAAAATGAGATGAGGTGACAAGGGATGGCAGTTTGTTGCGGTCATCATAGTTTGCTCTCCTGACACTCAGGTGTCTGGGACAGTTTTAGACCACTAATCCCATTGATAGCCACCAGCACAAGGTGAGGAATGCAAGGGGGACCATTTAAACCAGATATAACAATAAATATAAGGAAATATCTGAGTTCACCCACCAGTTCTAGACGTTTTCTGGGAGACTCACTGTAATAACGACACCCGGAACATCAGTAACTAGCTTGTCAGGCTAAGCAGGTGTGTTTTCTTTCTAGAACCACTGGTCTGAGTGTGAAATGGATTTATTGATGCGTCAGTTGTACAGGCGTCATTTTAGCCAATCCTTCAAACAACTGTAGACGCTTGCTCCCATTTAATAAATGAAAAAAACAATGGCTCAAACCGGTTATTTTATTGGCTCAGGGTTACTTACTTATTAGGCAATGACCCTGAAACTTGAGGCAAAGGTAATTTGCTTCTAAAGGTACCTTGCCAAACTCCTCCTCCTGAAGAATTTTAACACATACATCCTACCCAGCCCTGTTTCTAGGACATACGTGACGCTTCAGTGAGAGGGAAATTTAATTGGCACTGTTAGCAACCTCTCTGGAGTTGTGAACAAAATACAAAGAAAACAATTTGGAAGGTCCATAGTTCTGCACGTAAGTGCCTTTGCCACGAACACCAGCAGCTCTTTAACCCTAGCCGGCAGGAATGATCAAGTGCATCTCTTTCACTGAGAACATCCTTACTGTCTTCCAGTAGAAGAGGAACACATGTTTGTTAGAAGATGAGCTAAGTTGATCTGTTCTTTAGTAAACCAGGGAAGTTGGATTGATTTACCAAAACATGGAGGCGTGGCCTTGTCAACATGGCCCCAGGAGACTGGGAGTGACCTTGTGTCCTCTGTGGATGTGCCTTGGGTCAGGGGATGTGGGACCAATGGGAAGCAGCTTCATTTGATCTTTGGGACTTTCATGCAACTGTAAAGTTAAAATCTTCAACAGCAGAAACCTTTTTCCAGCATAACATAGAGACTGAGAGGTTGGTATTAAGTCTGGTAGAAAATAAAACTTGAACTTGAAAATAAGCATGTATTTATTGTTAACTCCCTGGGTTCGCTTTCTCTAGCAATCACCTTCATTCCTTCAAAAAGGCTTTGTTAAGCAACTACGTATGCCAAGCACTACGCTGAACAGTTTCCTGTTGATTATTGTATTTTACTCTCTCAATGACCCTTTAAAAACCATCGTCTCGATAATCAGAGTAGAGTGTTGTGGGTTTTGTTACAATGATAGTGATTTCTTTCTGTCAAGACAGGATTTAAAATATTACACTCATGACTTTTGCTATCCTTCCTTGTAAGAAAAAGATAAATGTTCTTTATGAGGAACTCAGTTTAATAATACCGGAGGAGCAGAATTCTGTTTTTTAAACTGCTAACCTTGATTGAAGGAATTTAGATCCTAAAGGCCCTCACTCTAAGACAGTCCAATGCAGAAGCAGATCCAAAGGATATCCATGCATCTTATATCTGAAATCTAAATTTAAACTTAAGTTTACACCAATCAGAACTCAGAGCTAGTATCAGTGTTGATCATAGAAAGAGATATGTTTCTAATTAGCTAACTTTAAAGCCCTATCTTAATCACTTAGAGCATTCTTGTGCACATCTGTGCTGCAGGAGTGACTGGATTACCTCCATGGTGTATGTGTGTCTGGGAGTGCGTGTGTGTTTAAAGCAATGCTATAACTCTATCCAAATGCGATTCAGCACTGCTTTAAAGTTTAGAGGCAAATGTGTGCTTCGTAATGTAGTTTCAAAACTGAAACCCCCTTCTACCTTATAGGTTCTTCTCTTGTAAATTGGCCTTATTTGTGGAGAGCAGCCACTTCACATACTGTGACACATACGTCCCAGAACTTCTTCCCTCTTACTTTCATGGACCCTAAATGAGCACCAGAGCCAGGGCCTCTCATGTGGTTATGCTTCATCTGACAATGACATCAGTATCTTTCCATTTGCCTCATTTTTATAAAATTGTGCCCAGAATGAATGGTGATGCCAGTAAAAGAAACTGAGTCCTAGGCATAATTTTTTTGTTAGAGTAGACGGAGTGATATGATAAACAAGTACAACCTGACGTGACAACGTGGCATAAAGCCGTGATGCAAAATGTTTCAGTCTATTCTTGTGACTATCCTTTAAAGCTTTTATGCCTTTCACATGTCTTGTGTGTATGTATACTGATCGGTGGAAACATAATTCGTGCTCAGATATTTATTTCTATCAGTGAATGACCAGATGGTTCTTGCCTGTGTTGGAAGAAAACCGTTTTGCCTATTCAGTAACTTTCAGGGACTTTACACATAACAAACGAACCAGGATGAGCCACTGTAGCCCAAGTGAGAAACATGCCTTTCTCTACTTTGTATAGTTGGCAGAGACTCACAAATTCCTTTATTCTTATTTTTTAATTGAAATAGTTTGTGTATTTTTCCTACCAAAGTAACACATGCTCAATGTGGAAACTTATGGCAATGCAGGCCAAAGAAAAGAGGAAGAATGTGTGTAAGTTAATTTTTACTATCCATAACTTGCCACTTAGGGATTTGATGATGGTGATGAGGATATGAAGCTGGCATTTATTTGAATATATACTCTTTGTCGGACACAGTGCTAAGTGCTTTACATCAATTAGATTATTTAATCCTTCCCAGAACTCTCTTATGTAGTAATGGTATTAATCCCCCTTCATAGATGAGGAAACTGAAGCCCAGAGATGTTAAGTGAATCACCCAAAGTCACACAGCTAATAATAGCAGCTGTGTGACTTTGGGTCATATAATAACAGTGCTAATTAAACCTGGGATTGCCTGGCAGCCAGCCCACTGATTTCTAACAGTTAACTGATTAATTCTTCATCTGTTGTATGTTTCAGATATCCCTTTCAGTTGCTTTTCAGTTGAATTTATGAATATTTCAATATATTATTTTATTTTTTCACAGACAAATCTAGTCCTTACTTTTGTGGTTTCTGCCTTTAGTGCCATGTTTCAAAAGGCCTTTTCTTACCACCTCACACAGGTCAGAGTGGCCATCATTAAAAAGTCTACAAGTAACAAATGCTGGAGAGGGTGTGGAGGAAAAGGAACCCTCTTACACTGCTGGTGGAAATGTAAATTGGTGCAGCCTCTGTGGAAAACAGCATGGAGTTTCCCTGAGAAACTAAAAATAGAGTTGCTATATGATCCAGCAATCCCAGTCCTGGGCATGTATCTGCGGAAAACTCCAATTTGAAAAGACACATGCACCCCAATGTTCATAGCAGCACTACTTGCAATAGCCAAGACATGGAAGCAACCTAAATATCCATTGGCATATGAATGGATAAAGAAAATATGGTATATGTACACAATGGAATACTTCTCAGCCATAAAAAAGAATGAAATAATGCTATTTGCAGCCACATGGATGGACATGGAGATTTTCATACTAAGTGAAGTCAGATAGAGAAAGACAAATACCATATGATATCACTAATACGTGAGATCTAAAATATGACACAAATGAACTTATTTGCAAAACAGAAACAGACTCACAGACACAGAAAACAAACTTGTGGTTACCAGAGGGGAAAAGAGATGGAGGAGGAATAAATTAAGAGTTTGGGATTAGCAGAGACAAACTACTACATACAAAATAAAATAAACAACAAAATCCTACTGAAGAGCACAGGGAACTACATACACTATCTTGTAATAAACCATAATGGAAAAGAATTTTTTTTAAAAAGGCCTTTCTATTCCTTATAGATTATAATGGGAGGGAGGAAAAAAGAAATGCTAACAGTACCAGAAGAAAATAATCACAAGCCAGAAAGCCAGGGTATCTGCTGAAGTTGTCACCAGCAAGAAGAAAAAGTGAGTGTGTTTGAAGACAGTGGCAGACGAGGGATAAAGCTCTTCCCTCATTATAGCCACTGAGTGCAATAAACCAGTTAAAGACACTTCTTTTCATGCCTCCTGCCTCCCCTTTAAGCTCCTGCTGCAGGGTCTGGACAAGGAGGAGGGACTGAAGGAAGAGAGGAAGGCTTATTCCATAGCTGGTGCTGTCTGAGGGTCTCTTTTGAGTGGCAGATGCCTTCTGTTGGGCAGTAGCCAAATACCAGCACTTGTGTGTGGCACATGCATATGTTCTTCTGAGACACTCCTGTGGAGACCTCACACACGTATTCCCTGTCATGGATGAAACCCTCCTTGGGCGATCTCCAATCACTTCCTTCTCTCAGCTTCTACCACAGGAGTGTGTCCCTTGCCCTGAAGGCAGCCTACCTGAGCAGAGTCCTTTCAATATGGCACATGAGTCCCCTCCACTGGGACCACAGGGATCCTTTCCCTTCCAAATTGTAAGAATGGAGGCTGCTTCCATTTCTACCCTTTCTTCTTGCTCTGCCATGTAGACAACCTCAGACATTCTCCTACCTTCAAAATCTTGAAGTCAGGGCTCTCATCAGGATCTGTTCCGTATTTTAGAGGAGCATGCAGTAAGTTCTCCCAAGAACACTTCTGAGCAGGAGGAGGCAGACTTTTGCGTTCCAGCAGCTTGGCAGCCATCCATTTGGGGAAAGAGATGCCAGCCTCCCCTTCTGGTAAACATCCCATGTCTCTCTCTATGAGAGGAGCACACCTACTCCTGTGAATCTCCTCCTCTTACTCAGGCTGTTAAAGAGTGATAGAGAAGAGTCACGGGGCCAGTATTTCAACTTTTAGCAAATCCTGCAGAGATGTGGCAGGCATCTCTGTTTAGCCCTTGTAGGTATCAATCCTCGGTGTTAGGGCCTCGGCTGAAATGCCGAGATGGTAGGAAAAGTCCCATTCGACATCCTACAGCGTAGAGAGATTTTGTGTGGTGGAGGTATCATTCTATTTTTTTTTTTTAATGGATCGTCAGTTATCACAGGTATTTTGTGATGAGTGTACTACTTTTTTAATAGTGACCCAAGCCATCAATAAATTAATACTCATTTCTTCTAGAGGTATAATCCTACTACAATAAAATGAAATATACATATATATGTGTATGTATATATATATATCTCAAAGGAGTGTTCTGTATTGCAACGCTACTTCTATGGCACAGTGTGTAGTCCTTAGAAGCGGTATTTTGTTGATCTTGGTGACAACAAATTCAGTGTATCTAATAAAACTGCATGGCAGGTCCTCATTCTCTTTTCTGTTGATGTGACAGCCCCTCTCTAATGAAACCTTATTTTGTACACTGTTTGCGTTGTCGATAAGGAATGAGGAGCTGAGTTTGCTTCAGCAGTAGCTGAGCTGTTTATACTTTTTATATTCTTCTATTAAGAAATAATTACCCTTCAACCAACCTTACCTCTTTCTACTTCATATATGCAAACTACCCACATAAAACATACCCAAACTCCCAAACTATACATCAGCATACAGACACAGTCAGGACCCAGAAAAGCATAGACTAGTGTGTGCATAACCCTTCTCACCTCCTTGTACCACTCAGCTGGTGCAGAATGAGCATCTCCTGTGAGCCATAAACCTGCAAGGCAGTAGAGCTGATTTTGCCCACTTATTTATTACAGGAAAGCAAAGAGTAATGTTTGTTTTAACTCCAGATCTATAAAACTGGAATATTACTTCTGGCTTAACAAAGATAATATGGTAGTAAGACTTTGGTACCTCATTGGTTTGTTGTCTGTGGTTCTCTGTCGGAATACATCTACACATGGATTGGTTTTAAATGGTCCTCAGCAGTTTGCTGTAGGGCCATCTGGCCATTTGCTATCAGTACTTCCAAACTAATATGCAGTTCTAGAATAATCTGGTTTTTGACACCCCTTAGAACTCAGTCAGGCCCTGGCATACATTACTAAAGTGTTAAATATGTATGAATCAGGGCATGTACCGACAATTCAGGTGATTTATGCAGTACTTTAAAATAGCCCATGCCAATAAGATGCACTCTCAATACAGCAAAATTATAGAATACTTACATTTTAAGATTGTAAGAATTTTTTTGTTCTATGTGAGAACTTCACTAAATAGTCACTTTTTCTAGGACATTTACTGTATAGTTAAAGGTATGTCATTTCCATTTATATCCAATTTAGTATTTAAGGAGGTATTTGTACATCTCTGTGGTTATGGTTCATAATAACGTTAGTACAAACCATGAATGGACATGAGTCTTTACTGAAAATATTTGCCCACTGTTCAAAGAAAGGATATTTCAAGGTGGAAAGTAAAAACCTCTTCTGCAAATAATGCTAAACCTCAAAATAATGTTTAGCATGTCCTAGAAGATGACCGTGGACTGTTGTGATCTTTAAACAACCAACGTACTATTTCTTTAAAAAGCTTAGAAGAGGGAAATCCAGCCATATGTTAAAATGTCTGATTTTTCTTCTAATTCTTTTTCCTGCAACAGCAGAAATTTGAGTTTAAGTGATTGTTCTATAAATACCTGTTAATTCCTAAGTAAATATATTAGGATTTAGAAAAAATGATGAGTTTTTTAAGGAAGAATAAAACTTGAGTACAAACCCTTCTCCATTGCCTCACTTTGGTGAATCTGTAGCTCTTCCCAGGAGTAGTGATCATTACCAAAATGTGAATCAATTACCACTCCCCCCCCTCCTTCAAACCTTCTTCTCTTCGGATGTTTCTTATCGAATATCTATTCTAGTTTGGCAAGTCAGAAACTGGCTTTAACAACTTACTGTAGGATTGGACCCTTGTTAGGTTCAGATACTAGAACTTCTGGATAGAGAAGATAAAGTAGGTTTTTAAAACAATTAATAGCATAAAAAATAAATTGAAAGCGTGAGAAATAAAAGATGCTATAAAAACTTTAGTGCATATTTTTAGAAGAACTAAATAGAATTTTTACATATTCTTTAAAATTAACCAGTGAATGTGTTAAGTATTAGACATGTGTGAAGAGAGAATTAGTGAACTAGAAGCTAGATCTTAAGAAATAGAAAGATAAGAATTCAACATATGCTGAATAGGAGTTTCAGAAGGAAAATATGAGAAAATATAGAAGCAATATTCAAAGAGGTTTTGGTTTGGTAAGAAATTTCTAGAGATTACTAAAGTCATGAATTCTCAAGGTAGTACATATATTTAGTTTTAGTAAGTCAGAGAGTACAAAAAAGAACTGCAGTACAAAGCAAAGTTCCTTTCCTCAGTTCCTCTCACCTCAACCCTGCCCCTACCCCCAGGCTACCACTTAGCAAAACTTATGTTTCTTATTTTGCTATTTCTTGATTTTTTAAAATTTTATTTATTTATTTATTATTGTTTTGTTTTGTTTTTGGCAGAGAGGAGGTAATTAGGTTTTATTTATTTTTCAGAGGAGGTATTGGGGATTGAATTCCAGACCTTGTGCATGCTAAGCATGTGCTCTCCACTTGAGCTATACCCTCCACACTTCTTGATTTTTTAAAAAATATGAACTATTATCTATTGACTTCCTTCCAGGAGAAATAATTTTGTTAGCTCTCTTACAGTATGAATATGTACCTGCACCTCACCCTGTCCTTCCCATATAGCTGTAGCTCAACTTTTGGTGAATTAATACTCTATGTTTATAGCATTATTGCGGTGTAAAATTGTTCCCTGCTGAGCATCACTGTTTTCTGTGATTGGTTTCCTTCCCTGAACAACTTTTCACTCTTTTTTCTGGAGCTAAATATTGCTTTGTCTTTATTTGCTTGGTCTCTGTGTCAGTATCACAAACCCATTTCCAGCTCTGTCACAGTCACTAACTCATCTTTTTAATATGATCAGCCACGCTAAGAAATTTATCATTTCATTTTTTTTTTCTTAGACACCTTCACCCTGTCTCTCCATTTATATTTGAAATGAGACCCTGAAAGATGATTAGAATTTCACAGACTGGGCTTGTTGACCGGTGACCTTTCTCATAGGATGAACAAGCAGGGGTTTTGTTGTTTTGTTGTGACCTGCCTCACATTGAAATAATTCATCAGCATCACATGATCAGTCCAGTTAGTTAGAACCTTCCTGACAAAGGTTCCTATAATCTCCTGGAAGGGGAATCTCCAGCTATTTGGGAGCCAAACTGGGGAAGGGCACTGCAAAGACATCACCAATAAATGTACACTTTCACTTAATATCCCTTACCCTTGCCTTTAGCCCTGCCTGGTCTCTGTGGTCCAGGTCCTCCAGTGAGGAAGCCTTTCTGCTGCTGAGTGGGAGGTGGGGAGAGAAGGGAGGTAGTTGCTTGGCTGCATGGACTTGGGGAGATTGTCAGAGGGCTTGAGTTCCCTTTATGTAGAACTGCCCCTAGTTCTGTTTTCACTTCTGCTCTGCAACTGCACCTCCAGGGACACCTGCTGTGTCTCATTCCTGAGCCCTCTGGAGTTTCTCTGGAGCAAATGAGCTGCTGCTTGTTGGCTAACAGCACATGCACAAGTGAAATCACCTGCACTTCCAGAAGCATTCTGCCTCCTCCTCTCCACTCCAACAACACTCATCCATCTGATTTCCATCTTCTGAAATCTAGTTGACATTTCTCTTCTGTTGTCATCTTTCTCAATTATTCTCTTTGTCCTTGAGGGTCTATGCCTTTTTAAAAATTCCCATTCCATTATTATAGTGGAAATTCACAAGGCAGGGGGGATTTAAAACTAGTGTTCACTCTGCCATGTTTTCCCCAATCTGTTCTTCACCCTGCAGCCAGCGTGTTTATTTGGACCCAATCTGACTGTAAACTTTTCAAATGGCTATAAACCACCTACTTACATTATAAGGGGCAGAAAGGCCTCCCCTTGGTTATTTCTCAGGCCTCATTTTTGTCTTCCCCCTCCCCTACCTTCACCCCTATCCACACCTACTCTGTCCTCTGACCATGCTTTGCTTTTTACCCCTGAACCATGTTTTCTCCCCAGGCCCTTTGCTCATGCTGTTCCTCTTAACACAGCCCACCTCTCACATTCACACTGGCTGCCTTGTAGTCATCATCAGGGTCTCAGCTGAAGGATCACCGTCTCTAGAGAGGCTTCCTTGGCACTAGCACCCCTCTCCAGGTCTGTGTTCCCCTGATCATAATACCTAGTTCTCCCCTGATTGGAGCACCTACCCCCACTGGGTGTCGCATGAAGGCATCTTGGCTGTTTGCCTCCAATTTTGGCTGAATGGTGAATGAATTTTTTTTTTCTCTGAACTTTTTCACTCAGTATTTTCACTGAGTATTTAAGTCTTTCTTTACCTCTAAGCCTTGGTTATAGTCTAGTAATAGCTGAGCAGTTTACCCATCTGTAGTATTTTTACTCCCCTCTTTTCCAAACTTAGAAACACTAGAAAACTTGAAGTAAATGGAAGTGTTTGTACACTCACTTTGCACACCTAAAGGCTTTATTTCAAATGGAAATTTAACAAAAATTGTATCTTATGATATGAATTCAGAATAAAGGCAGTTTCTGTGGCTTAAAATTAGACAGCAATAGAATCAGAACTTGAAGTGAATCAATACTTAGTGCTGTAGCATTTAATGTGGTAGCGAAAAAAAAAAAAGAGGGTTGTGCTGGAAGTTGGATTTGCTGGTAATTTTGATTTATTCAGGTTGTGGGTAGGCAAATGAAAAAGGGGAAAAAAAAAAAAAAGACTGGATTTTTTGATGCCCATCTGTTCATGCTTCAGAGACCTGGAAACTGATGTTTTAAATTTCCTGGTTTTACTTTCCTGGTTTATGCAGCTTTAAGAAGGAAAAAGATGGAACCTCTCAGTTAGAAAAATGAAGGAATAAAAGGAAAGACAAGGAAAAGTGTAAAGTAGAGAAAAGCATGATAGGAAACAAATAATAAGAAGGGAGGAGCATATTTGTTTGATTTATAACATTGAGCCTTTTTGTAATTAATGTGCCTCTAGGCAGAGGACGAATCTTTGATTAGTATACAAATGAAAATAAGGTAACATATTAAAATGCCTGCCTTAAATGGATGGCTAAAGTGTAACTTGTGAGAGTTAACAAGAAAAATGCATCTTTAAAAAGACAGAGGTCTCTGATTTATAAAGTAGGCTTAACTATGAAAGAGCCAGTGGGACAGAGGCTAGAGTTTTTAGAATGTTGATTATCTCTTTAGTAACCATGAAAATAGAATGATGATGATCTCCATTATTATCAAAAATAAAAATAATAGTATTTACTGAGCTCTTATGATGTACCAAGCAATTATGGAAAACATAATTCTGTAAGACAGTGGTATTATTATCCCCATTGTACAGATGAGATAACTGATAATTAAAGAAAAGACTCCCCAAGTCAGCTAGTAAATGTCAGAGCCTTGAATTTAAAAGTAGACAATACACCTAGAGCCCTGCCTGACCCAGTGTGCCTTTTTGCCTCTTAATAATTATAAGATAATGAGTAGACTGGATTGTTTGATGTTTGATCCTCACACTTCTCTGAGAAGTCAAGCCGGCTGGTCTCATTCTTATTGAACATATGAGAAAGCCCAGGTTGAGAGAGATTAAGTGACTTTATTCACCAAACACATTTTTAAGAAAAAAAAATTTTAATGTATTCCTTTAAATTTATTTTTAGTAAAAAATATTACTTCTTTTTAATTTATTTTTAGTTAAAAAGAAGTAATATTTTTGCTCCACAAGAAATTTCACATTTTCTCCTTTTCATCCCCCCAATGTTCTTATCAGTTTTGATGGTCAGCTCTCTCTTCTTTTACAATATACTCTTGTTGTCACTGTCTGTCAACATAGGTATGGTATCTTCTACTCCATCATTTTCCTGATACCTTGATATTAACTCTTTCCCCTTTTTTCTCCATAACAGTTTTCAGTTACATTAGTCATCGCAGCCTGCCATAACAAAATACCATATACTGTGTGGTTTAAACAACAGAAGTTAATTTTACAGTTCTGGAGGCTGGAAGTCTGAGATCAGGGTGCTAGTATAGTCAGTTCTAAGGAGAGCTCTCTTTCTGACTTGCAGGTGGCTGCCTTCTGGCTGCGTCCTCACATGTGGTGGTAGGAGGGAGGGAGGGAGGCAAGGGGAGAGAGAAAGAGAGAAAGAGGTCTCTTCCTCTTCTTATAGGGCCACAGTCCTGTTGGATTAGGGCCCAATCCTTCTGACCTAACTTAACCTTAGTTGCCTCCCAAAGACCCTATCTCTGGACATAGTCACATTAGGGGTCAGGATTTCAACATGTGAAATTTGAGGAAATAATTCAGTTCACAGCACCCATAAAATGATGCCATGCTCTAAAAGAGAATCTTCAGTTGGAAACACTGCCCTAGGGAAATTCTTATTTTTGTTCAGAAAGAAGAAAGTGAGCCTTTCTTCAATACCAGCACATTTTACTATTCTGCTCTCAATCTCCAAAGAATGGCTTCCAGGGATGGCGGTGGGGGGACTCTCATGGAATAGAACACATGATTAGAGATCATTTTTAGAATTTCCTTTAATTTCCTTTTTTTTTTGAAGTGTATTTGGTTTACAATGTGTTAATCTGGTGTACAGATAGTGATTCAGTTATACATATGTGTGTGTGTGTATGTGTGTGTGTGTGTGTGTGTGTGTCCTTCAATACTTTATTGATAGTATAGGAGATACGGGATTTCCAGAGTAGTGAGAACATTTACTTGCTAACAAGGTAAGTCCATACTAAGCAGCTTACTGAGTCTCTGTATGTGTGAAACAGCTACTTCCTCTTGCTTGAAAGAGGTTACTTTAGATTATGTTTCAGTGCTTTTTCATTTTTGTATACTATCATTTAAATGAAGTAAGGTGAATAAAGAGAAACTTTTAAAACTTCACTTCCGTTATTTTTTTTTTATGATGACTCCCTCTTTTACTTATTTTTTTGTTTGTATATTTTTTAACATTTTTTATTGATTTATAATCATTTTACAATGTTGTGTCAAATTCCAGTGTTCAGCACAATTTTTCAGTTATACGAACTAAACGAAATGAACATATATATATATTCATTGTCACATTTTTTACTCTGTGAGCTACCATAAGATCTTGTATGTATTTCCCTGTGCTATACAGTGTAATCTTGTTTATCTATTCTACAATTTTGAAATCCCAGTCTATCCCTTCCCACCCTCCACCCCCCTGGTAACCACAAGTCTGTATTCTCTGTCTGTGAGTCTATTTCTGTCCTGTATTTACGCTTTGTTTTTGTTTGTTTGTTTGTTTGTTTTTGTTTTTTAGATTACACATATGAGCGATCTCATATGGTACTTTTCTTTCTCTTTCTGGCTTACTTCACTTAGAATGACATTCTCCAGGAGCATCCATGTTGCTGCAAATGGCATTATGTTGTCAGTTTCTATGGCTGAGTAGTATTCCATTGTATAAATATACCACATCTTATTTATCCAGTCACCTGTTGATGGACATTTAGGCTGTTTCCATGTTTTGGCTATTGTAAATAGTGCTGCTATGAACATTGGGGTGCAGGTGTCATCCTGAAGTAGATTTCCTTCTGGATACAAGCCCAGGAGTGGGATTCCTGGGTCATATGGTAAGTCTATTCCTAGTCTTTTGAGGAATCTCCACACTGTTTTCCATAGTGGCTGCACCAAACTGCATTCCCACCAGCAGTGTAGGAGGGTTCCCCTTTCTCCACAGCCTCTCCAGCATTTGTCATTTGTGGATTTTTGAATGACGGCCATTCTGACTGGTGTGAGGTGATACCTCATTGTAGTTTTGATTTGCATTTCTCTGATAATTAGTGATATTGAGCATTTTTTCATGTGCTCTTTGATCACTTGTATGTCTTCCTTGGAGAATTGCTTGTTTAGGTCTTCTGCCCATTTTTGGATTGGGTTGTTTATTTTTTTCTTATTGAGTCATATGAGCTGCTTATATATTCTAGAGATCAAGCCTTTGTCGGTTTCACTTGCAAAAATTTTCTCCCATTCCATAGGTTTTCTTCTTGTTTTACTTCTGGTTCCCTTTGCTGTGCAGAAGCTTGTAAGTTTCATTAGGTCCCATTTGTTTATTCTTGCTTTTATTTCTTCTAGGAGAAAATTTTTGAAATGTATGTCAGATAATGTTTTGCCTATGTTTTCCTCTAGGAGGTTTATTGTATCTTGTCTTATGTTTAAGTCTTTAATCCATTTTGAGTTGATTTTTGTATATGGTGTAAGGGAGTGTTCTAGCTTCATTGTTTTACATGCTGCTGTCCAGTTTTCCCAACACCATTTGCTGAAGAGACTGTCTTTATTCCATTGTATATTCTTGCCTCCTTTGTCGAAGATGAGTTGAGCAAAAGTTTGTGGGTTCATTTCTGGGCTCTCTATTCTGTTCCATTGATCTATATGTCTGTTTTGGTACCAATACCATGCTGTCTTGATGACTGTAGCTCTATAGTATTGTCTGAAGTCTGGGAGAGTTATTCCTCCAGCCTCTTTCTTTCTCTTCAGTAATGCTTTGGCAATTCTAGGTCTTTGATGGTTCCATATGAATTTTATTATGATTTTTTCTAGTTCTGTGAAATATGTCCTGGGTAATTGGATAGGGATTGCATTAAATCTGTAGATTGCCTTGGGCAGTGTGACCATTTTAACAATATTGATTCTTCCAATCCAAGAGCATGGAATATCTTTCCATTTTTTAAAGTCTTCTTTAATTTCCTTCATCAATGGTTTATATATATAATTTCTGTGTATAATTCTGTGTATAATTCTTTCACCTCCTTGGTTAGATTTATTCCCAGATATTTTATTACTTTGGGTGCTATTTTAAAGGGAATTGTTTCTTTACTTTCTTCTTCTGTTGATTTATCGTTAGTGTAAAGAAATGCAACTGATTTTTGAACGTTAATTTTGTAACCTGCTACCTTGCTGAATTCTTCAATCAGCTCTAGTAGCTTTTGTGTGGACCTTTTAGGGTTTTCTATATATAGTAACATGTCATCAGCATATAATGACACTTTTACCTCTTCTTTTCCAATTTGGATCCCTTTTATTTCTTTCTCTTGCCTGACTGCTGTGGCTCGGACTTCCAGGACTATGTTGAATAGGAGTGGTGATAGTGGGCATCCTTGTCTTGTCCCAGATTTTAGTGGGAAGCTTTTGAGTTTTTCACCGTTGAGTACTATGCTGGCTGTAGGTTTGTCATATATAGCTTTTATTATGTTGAGATATGTTCCCTCTATACCCACTTTGGCGAGAGTTTTTATCATAAATGGGTGTTGAATTTTATCAAATGCTTTTTCTGCATCGATTGAGATGATCATGTGGTTTTTGTCCTTTCTCTTGTTGATGTGATGTATTACATTGATTGATTTGCGTATGTTGAACCACCCTTGTGTCCCTGGGATGAACCCCACTTGGTCATGATGTATAATCTTTTTTATGTGTTGTTGGATTCTATTTGCTAAAATTTTGGTGAAGATTTTGGCGTCTATGTTCATCAGTGATATTGGCCTATAATTCTCTTTTTTTGTAGTGTCTTTGCCTGGTTTTGGTATCAGGGTGATGGTGGCTTCATAGAATGAGTTTGGGAGTATTCCCTCCTTTTCAATCGTCTGGAAGAGTTTGAGAAGGACTGGTATGAGTTCTTCTTTTTGTATGTTTGGTAGAATTCCCCGGTGAAGCCATCCGGTCCTGGACTTTTATTTGTAGGGAGGTTTTTAATTGCTATTTCTATTTCCTTTCTAGTGATCGGATTGTTCAAGTGTTCAGATTCTTCTTGATTCAGTTTTGGTGGACAGTATGTTTCCAGAAACTTGTCCATCTCCTCTAGGTTATCCAGTTTGGTTCCATATAGTTTTTCATAATATTCTCGTATGATATTCTGTATTTCTATTTTTTTTGTTGTAATTTCTCCATTTTCCTTTCTTATTTTGCTAATTTGTGCTCTCTCTTTTTTCTTCTTTGTGAGTTTGGCCAGAGGTTTGTCGATTTTATTTACTTTTTCAAAAAACCAGCTTTTGGTTTCGTTGATTTTTTCTATGGTCTTGTTAATCTCTATTGTATTTAATTCCTCTCTGATCTTTATTATTTCCCTCCTTCTGCTGCTTTTTGGGGCTTTTTGTTCTTCTTTTTCTAATTCATTCAGGTGGTGGGTTAAATTGTTTATTTGAGATTGTTCTTCTTTTTTGAGGAAGGCCTGTATCGCTATAAACTTCCCTCTTAGCACTGCCTTTGCTGTGTCCCATAGGTTTTGAGTGGTTGTGCTTTCATTATCATTTGTCTCAAGGTATTTTTTAATTTCAGCTTTGATTTCCTCATTGATCCATTGTTTTCTCAATAACATATTGTTTAATCTCCATGCTTTCCTATTTTTCTCCTTTGTTTCTCTGTTATTGATTTCCAGTTTCATGGCATTGTGGTCAGTAAAGATGCTTGAGATAATTTCTATCTTCTTAAAATTGTTGAGGTTTCTTTTGTGCCCAAGTACATGATCGATCCTGGAAAATGTTCCATGTGCACTTGAAAAGAATGTATATCCTATTTTTTGGGGGTATAATGCTCTGAAAATATCCACCAAATCTAGTTTTTCTATTGTAGTATTTAATTTCTCTGTTGCCTTGTTTATTTTCTGTCTGGAAGATCTGTCTAGTGATGTTAATGCAGTGTTAAAATCTCCAACTATGATTGTATTCTCATCAATATCCCCCTTTATCTCTGTTAGTAATTCTTGTATGTACTTAGGTGCTCCTATATTGGGTGCATATATATTAACGAGTGTAATATCCTCATCTTGTATCACTCCTTTAATCATTATAAAATGTCCTTCTTTATCTTTCTTTATGGCCTTTGTTTTAAAATCTATTTTGTCTGAAATCAGTACTGCAACACCTGCTTTTTTGGCTTTTCCATTTGCATGGAATATCCTTTTCCATCCTTTCTCACTTCCGTTATTAATGAAACAAATGATGAGCAAATTAGTAAGTTTGAATTAAAAAGTTAGATTATTGAATCAGTAAACACAGTTTGGTTCAAAGATAATATGGAGAGTTTACAATTTCTGGGGCTAAGAGACCAAAATAAGTAAGTATAAAATGTCACTACATATGTACAAAAAGCTTTATAAATATAGACATAAACTCATGTTCATATAAAGAGCTTAAATATTTGTTGAATGAATATTTGTTAACTGATTCAACACAGTGACTCATTACTAACTAGGAAATCCAGTGTTACCCAAGATGGCCTTAGGAAAAACTCTGTAAGGGTGGATGTTATGTAAAGGTGCAAGGAAATGGAAAGTTTCCTTAGATTTACTCAGCTCCTCTACACATCATTACCAATACATGTTCTCTCCTTTAATCCTCTAAAGAAATTTACCAAAACAGGTATTATCCCATTTTATAGATTAGAAAATTGAAAATTCAGAGAAATTAAGTGATTTGAATAAATTCACAAATACAGGAAGTGCCAATGCAACCCTGTGTACCAGCACAGCCTGAGCTCCCCACTGTTCAACATGCCCATTGCCTGAGTGGAGTTAATCTTTAAGGTGCTTCACAGAGATGTCTCTCCGCCTGTCCTCCCAAAAGAATCTTTCTCATAGGATTCCTGTAGTACCTGAAATTATCCCATTTGTGATTAGTTCCCTTGAACTAGGTATGGTGCTTTTGAAAAGTGTAATGCATTGAACATGGAAGGTGATGAATACATTGTGGGAATTTAAGATTAGTTTCCAACAAGACCAACAGTGAAGAGCAGGGCATGATTCAAGGTAGATCCAAAGTGGCACTTAGTTCCAGGATAGACTGCAAGGGGATGCATGGTGATGGGAGGGGGGGACAGGGGACCTGGGCAGTTGGAAAGCAGTATAAGGATCTTCCAGAATCTCCAGTCAGTGAAGAGTGGTTAAAGAGAAGGTAGGAAAATAAAGGTTCACTCTTTGCAGTTTAGCCTACAGCTCTGCTAACTGTCGAATTACTATAGCAAACCTTGTATAAATTAGAGGGTTTTGTTGTTCTTAGCTCTTTTGGGGGATGAATGTGAATCATGAGATGTAAGTATACGTATGTTCACAAGGATGGCTCTGGGTTTGATAAACACATGTTGTGGTAACATGCAAGGTAGCTTTCTTATTCTCATACATTGATAAGGACCTAAGTTTTCGGTGTGGGAGGAGTATATTATAAAGGGATTTTATCAAATTGCAGAAGACAAGCATTTCATACTAGGAGGCAGTTAAATTAGCAGTGTATACAATCGAAAACACTTTGAAATTATCAGAGAATGAGGAATTGAGGCATAGTTATTTAAATTAAATAATACTAATTACCTAAACTGTATTGCCCAATGAGGCCGTATAAGTAAGTGGTATAAATAAGGTATATGGAAATGTTTAGATTTTTCAAAAATGATTCTTAGAAATGCTAGTGGGAAATGAATATAAAAGAAATAGACTCATGGGAACAGAACCTGTCTTTTCCTTATGACAGTCATCTATCCCAGCTGTTTAAAGGATAGATATCAGAAAATGATGGACCTTAAACAGAAGAGCAGATTTGGCAGCCTTCAGGAGAAGCCGCTGTTTTCACTAAGTGTGTCATCTCTGGGACCATCCATGGATAACGAGGCCAGTCTGATGACCACAAATCTGCTTTTGGTTTCAAGCATGGAGTTCTCAGGCTAAGAAGTTTGCTTGTTAATTTTAACTGAAACTAGTTTCTGTGGATCCTGTTTTTCTTATCTTGTCATAAAACAGATTCTTCATAGTCCAAGCAAGGTACACTTGCTCAGTATCCTCTCTTAGACTGTTGTCAGTGTTACACGTTGGCTCTGAAAGTTTGCACCACAGAAGCTGAAATTTGGTTCTGGCACCAAACTTGATCACCTAAATAACATGGCCGAACCAGCCACGGTGGTGTTGGATGGCTGTTCCCCAAAAGCATGTGTGCTATGTGCATGTGGATTGTGATTGACTCATCTGTGATTCAGATTTGTTCAAGTAATGTTCTGCCAGGAGTTCTTATTGAAACAGCCTTCATAGACATGTGCCATCTATTTTATGAGTATTAGCCCTTAGCCACCTCCAGGAAAGAAAGGCAGTCATCCTACAACCAGCCACCAAACGTAAGTTGGTCTTTCTGTTTAATGTTGTGATCTTCAAACATCTAGTTTAAATTGTAATAGACTTCCTTGTTTGTGATTCCTTTCTTTAGTGAAGATAGTATGGCAAAAAGTATAAGGGGTAGATGTGTACATGTGAGAATGCTAGATTAAGATCTTTACTTTTAAACTTTCTAAGTTTATATAAATCTGCTTACCATGTAAGTGATGTATTGGACACATGTGGGCAACATGATTTTTTAATTATGTTTGATACTTGCTTATGTGGCTAAATTCTAAAAATGTTAATTTTGCAATTAATTTCCAACACATTTTTTGGAAACAGTGAATAGTTTGAGTTATAAATCACCCAAGAACTTAGATCACTGAATTGCCTGGATGTGTCTTCCTGGTTGGTTTTGGAAACGTTATTTATCTTTGATTCCTATTTCTCTTCTCTTCAGTTCTCAATATGGTTTCTATCCAGGAATCCACAGAAATTGCTGTGATAAAATCGAATATTTTTTTCTGCTGTCATCCGTATTAGCCTTGAACCTTGTCTGTTTCTGTTACTTTTTTCACGGAGTCGAGTGAGATCTTCAGACTTGCTTTTTTCTATGGATGTGCGGCCTTGGTGTCTGGCCTTTGGGCTGGGTTTCATCATTTGGAGTGGGAATGCATTTTCCCACTTCTTCTGCCATCCCTACTGTACAAAACACACCACCGCCCATCTGTCTCCCCATGATTTTTAGACTCAGGCTGTGCATATCCCAGGATCTCAAGTCGTGTTTCCCTCTACTTGTTGAATATTAATTCCTAAGGTGCCACTTTGTGTGCGTGCTTGGGGTTTAGGAGGATAGTCCTTGTTCCATTAAGTGCTAAGTTTGAGAAACAATAAATACAATATTTCTCTCGCATAATAGGTGTTAAATAAATATGTACTGAATGAAAAAAAGAATGAATATATTTACCGTACATGCTAGCATGTGCTTTGGGAAGTTCTGTAATGATGACAGATTGAACTTTGTTTAACCCAACATTTCTGAAACTTGTTCTCTCACAAAACCTTCTCTAGTGCAACACCTACATGTTTCCCTGGGACTAGTGCTGCACAAAACACACGCTGTGAAGCCTCAGCCTCAAGGATACAGGGGGGTGGCCACACTGCTCTCCCTGCCCTACACCTGAGCCACGAGGACACACGCTGAGCTTCCACAGTGCCCTCTCTCCTTGTCTGGCCCCCAGGCAGGCCAGTTGCCTTATTCCAGTTGCTCAGGCTCTCTTCTTTCTCCATCCGCTCATATTTGGAATCATTGTTGATCAACTATGCTCTCTGTCTTTAATCATCCACTAATTGAATCATTTTTTTCACATGCTGTCTTCCAAATCTGTTTTGAGAAGCACAACTTAATAATCTCTGCCTTGGGGACTCTTATCGGTGGGTATTTATGAGATTCTACAGGTTGAACTTACCATCTTAAGTACTTTTCATCAAAATTTCTCAGAAAGACATTTGTGAGTAATGTATTCTGCAGGACATACATTTCAGCCACAACCTTCCCTTCAACAGCACATGAATCCATCTTAATGTCCTGCATTGACTTGGCTTGCTTTATCTTGTTGCCTTCTTCTTGACTACCTGTGTTGGTCAGCTAAACATACCCTAGCTTCTTATCTTCTGCAGACCTAGGCTAAGGTGCTAGAGCATTTCCTTTGCTTACCGTCAGTCTTAACATCAGTTTAAGCTCCTCTTAAATCTTGTCTTTTTGGACTGATCTGAATAAGGCATTTGGCCATCCGTGCAGGTCCAGCTTTAGGTTTGTGTTTGGAGGTGGGTGTTTGGGGAAGCAATCACAAGTAGGTCTGGAAAGAGCTTATTCCAGCTGTGTCTTTAAACATCACTCAACATAGTACTGGGGTTTTGTGGCAGTGCCTCTGGACCCACATTGCGGGACTGAGGTTGGGAGGAAGGAGAGGTGTTTAAAAGGAGAGATGGAGGGGGCGCGTGGTTCTACTTTTGTTTCAAAGATTGACTATTGGTTGAAAAAAGTTAGGGGGTGGGGTCCCATTGCTAATAGCAGATTGGAAATGATTACAGTAATCAGAATCTTTCTAAAAGTAAAAATAGGTTTTAATAGGGCTTCTGAGAGATTCTGAAACAGGAAGGACGTTCTGTGAGGAAGGTGGGCAGTAGCATTTCTTAAGGAAAAATCAGGGGGATGATTACATGGCAAACCTGGCATCTGCTCTAAAAGGCAGCGCACTGGCTTCCTTCTTTCTTTTCTGTTTTACTCCTTACCTCAGTACCTTTTCTCTTCTCATTAGCACCTCCACCAGAGTTGGAGCTGGGGAGGAGAAAGGAAATGTTCAGGCGTGTACCTATTTGCACAGTTACTTCATTGAATTAACGCCAGGACAGTGCAAACATTCTGTCCAGTTCTATAGAAAAGCCAGTACCACCCCATCGCTAAGGTATTGTTTGCTTTTTTAGCATAGAACTGTTTATTGCCAAGCTTCTCTTAGCTGTACATTACAAATAGCGTCTGATTAAGAATGTTCTGGATGGGTTAATTAGTGTGGTGACTATTATTAAGCAAACTGCTTGTTAGTATTATGCCTATTTGATCTTGGTATTGATGTGAAGTAATTGACCATAGAGCTACATTTAGAAAAGCTGGAATAAAGTTTTTTGATTTCTATTATGGCAATAAATTGTTTATATTAAACATGTCTATGAAAATGTGAGTGTCATGGCACAGAGAATCAGAATAGACTGTGTGGGATGGTCGATGAGGATTGTTTTGTTTTGCTTTGCTTTGTTTTTTAGAAATATTAATACATTTGTCCAGCTTGCTTCAAGACCAGCTCTGCTGGTACAAAGTAGTAAAAAAATTATTTCTACTTACTGCCGTGGAGTATATGAAAACTAAAGTAATTTTAGCTCCCCTCACCTAAAGGATGTATTTTCTTTTAGATTGAACTAATTGCCTAAATACTTCTTTGGGTAATAATCACTATATATGTTGATTATTAAAGAAAAATATGATAAGATATTATAAACAAGGAAAGCATAGTATGGAACCACCTTCATTCAAGTACTAGATTATTATCTATGTTGTTTATTGGTATTTAGTCCTGTTCTGTTATTTAGTTTCTCCAGCTATAGCATTTCCATAGGGAATTTATTCCATGAGCTAATAAATTACACCGTCAGGGAGTTTTTCTTGAAATTCAGCTTAAATTTTCCCATTCTTAACTTCATCTCATTACTCCTAGTTATACCCCCTTGTACCCAGCTAAATAATTATTCTCTTTTCTTGGAGACTCCTATTATTCTCCCCTCTAGTTGTCACTTAACCAGGCTATTCGTATTTAGCTCCTTCAATCTGTCCTCATAAATCAATTCTTCCATTGCCTTAATCATCATTATTGCTCTTCTAAGAACTCTCTAATTTTCAAACATATACAGTTATCAGGTGCCTCAGATGAAATCAGCATTTGTACAGGATTACAAATGCTCCCTCAGACTTGGTCTCTCCTTCTCTGTACATCACAGTCCATAACCAATGGCATCAGTTTGCTGGTCCATCGGCATTCGTCCTGTCAAACTCCAGGCAACCTAAATAGTCTTTTCCATGTGCCCTACTGCATTCAGGTTTATTTGTATTTTTTCAATTTCATAATATTAGCCAGCTGAGTGTGGGGGTACTGTCCATACTGATAATTCTGCATCGTTCCAAGTCCTTATTCACCACCACCTATCAAGTCAGTCAGCTGCAGCCTGGGTTACCATGGGATTCTGCTCATCTTGGGAACATTCAGGAAAGTGTTGAACAAAAGCAGGTCTAGCACCTTGCCACAGCTAAATTCCTCATCAGTTACCAATTCCCATTGTTTACAACCCTTTAGCCAATCTCCTGTCTCTTTTAATTTACAATTTTGCTCACATGCTGGCCAATATAAATGGGTTTTATGAGCAAGATGGCTCATAATACTGTTTTCTAAAATGAAGATATGTTGTTTCAATGCCCATTGATGTGCGTGTGTGTGTGTGTGTGTGTGTGAGAGAGAGAGAGAGAGAGAGAGAGAGAGAGGGAATCATTTGTGCACTAAGTTTAATTCTATTAAAATCCTTTTTAAGCTTGCTGGGCATTCTTTACCTGACACAAACAGGTTACTTTGCTTGCTTTGTTGTTTTCTGCATGTGGTTAGATGGTTAGATGTACCTTCTCTAACCATTTGTTCCATTTGTTTAGGAGAAGTTGAAGATATTGTCATAGTCAAATTTTTTGTTGTGTTCAAGGGGAACTTTATTTAAATTGATTTTTAGTTCCTTAGAATGTCGTCGGTATTTGAATTTATTTCAGGAGGAAAACTGGTTATTTCCTTTAATAAGTGAGACTTGTGAGATCTAAAACTATAATCTGTGCATGCCCAAGTTTCTGTCCATTTTAAGTCAGGAATTAATTGATTATTTTATGAGGGCATACCGAGGGGGTTTGCACCATGCTTTTAGTTTTATCTGTCTATCTGCAATGTCTGCTTCACCTGCTTGAGACAGGGCAGGGGGCGGGGCTTACGCATTCAGGTGATTTTTCTCAAATGCCTTATGAAACCAGCACAGAAGCCCCGCATCAAGTTTTTGCTCCTGGAATGTAGGGGGCAAACTGTCGCCAGGCTTTCTTTCCAGTCTGCGGTGGAACCCCCGCCATTCCTCCACGTGGCTCAGCAGCCCCTGCCTTCATACTGGCGGAAGCAGCCCTGCTGCCCCTCCTCAGTGACTGTCTCCCCCTGCGCTCCCTTCCCGAGCTCCCTCTCCACCTCGCCTCGCCTCGCCTCGCCTCGCCTCGCTTCCAGCAGATGGCCTCGTCCAGCGCTTCGGGGTCACCCTAGATTCCACACCTGTTCTCCTCAGCTCTGTTTTTCTCTTCTTCCTCGTTGAAGCTCCATTTAGTCTCTTGTCTGAGGCCCTACTCCCTCCCCCCACCCCCACCCCCCACCCCCACCCCCACCCCCACCCCAGAAGGAATCCTGCCGTTATCACCTTATGGGGTTTTCCTGCTTCCACCTCATAAGACTTTTCTGTTTCTTCAGGATCCTGCTCCCTTCCCTAGCAGGCATCCCCAAGTGAACAGTCCTGTGAATCCCCGCGTGGCCACGCGTCCCATTGGAGAAGACTTGACCCAGCCTCCCCGCTCTCCTTCCCCCTCCCCGCTCCCTCCCCATCCCCCGTCCCCACCCTCCCTACCCCCCCCCACCCCTACACCCCCACCCCCACCCCCCACCCCCATCCCAGGGGCGCGCACTCCCTGCCCCGCCGCCGCCTCGCTGGGAGTAGCCAGTGATCTCCTGCACACAAAGCCAAAGCTCCATGTTGCTTTGGTCACTGGAGCACCTCTGCAGTCTTTTCACACCCTTTTTTACAGTTTCAAGAGCTCTCGGTTATGTTTCTGCACATTCTTTAGGCGCTCTTAATTCACCTCACTAGGGTGATGTTACTCTCAGATTTTCTTTCAGCTCTTCCAGATGTCCCTCCTTGCTCTGCTCGCATGGTTCTCCTTCCATGCCTACCTCTTAAGTGCACTTCGTGTCCATTTCCTCACTTACTGCACAGTCCAGGGAAGGGCCCAAGTCTCTGGATGGGTGGCAAGGACTCTGAGAATGCCCTTGTTGTCTGGCCCCAGACTGTCTATCTAGGCCCCGGATCCCAGGACCTGGCCCCAGACTCTTTGGGTTGCCTGTTATTCCCTGAAGAGTTTATGTGGTTTCACCCCCTTTTCTTTGGATCACACTGTCCCCTCAGTCCAGAACTTCCCCCTCTCTGGCTTTCAAAGCATCAGCTAAAACATTCTTTACGCCTTTACTCATCCCCAAGTCAGAATCACTCTCTAGTTCTCAGCTTTGGAAGCTAGAATGTCTGTACCTGATGTACTGTGTTCCATCCACCACGGGGTAGTTGCTTGGTCTCCTGTCTGTCTCCCACTCTGTGTTTTCTAAGCACTACTGGTTTGCTCCCCAGGACATGGTGAACGCCTCGATTTCATTTTATGTAGATACTTCTATCAGTAAGGAACAGATACTGAACTCTGTATGACAAAGCATTATGGGAAGAAAGGGGTGAGATAGTAATGGAAAAAATATAAAAACATGCTTCAAGAAATATTAGCAAGCAATTCAATTTAAAAAAAATGTCTAGCAGAAATGCCCAGTGTGAATCAATTGTAATAATTGTAGGATAACGAACAAGTATGTCTTGGAAATAAGCACTGGGCTGTGTGGTGACTCAAGAACACAAAGCTCCAGAAAGAAGAGTAAAGGAAGAGTGATAAACCATCGTTCCACTCTTATTTTTTATGGTATGTGCAGTGCAGATTTTATAGCTGCAGAAACTCTTTGGAAACCATTCAAAGACAATCTGGTCTAATTTCAAACTTGAATTTTCCCTTGACGGCTACTGCTTTTTGTACTTTTTCTAGGATGTTTTGTTATATCTTTAGTTTTTTTTTCCCCCTCAGTTTTTGTACATCATCATCATGAGTCACAGAAAGTGACTTTCTGTCAATAGTATTTTCACTAAAAGCACACTGCCTTTTCTTTCTGTAACAGATTCATGCCTGAGCACAAAACAGCCCATTTGCAGAAGATACTCAGCCTTAAAGGAAATGATGGAGCTGCTCCGTCCAGGGCCCTTCCTTTCCAACGGGAGCAGAGGGGTTGGGAGAATGCACTGAAGAACTTTGATTCAGAGTCTGGGCCCTGTGGTGCTACACAGCAAGAAAACCTGTGTAGCTCAGTAAGTCAGGAGCCATACTTGAAAACGTTCGACGCACCAGATCATTCAAGAGCTCATCATGGGGAAAATAAACAAAATCCACGTGACATTTTGGGTGGAGCTGAGTATCAACAAAGACCACTGCATATCGTCTGGCCTCACAGGTGGTAAGTGTAAGAGATACCAATTTACTAAATTGTCCAACTCATAGCAGAAAATATTCTGATGACTGGCTTAATAATTTCTTGTCCCTACAGCTTTAGAAAAACATCATTTTAATGTGGCAATTCTCCTGCTGGGGTGCCAAGGTGGCACTACTTGGTGTCTTCATACTCATGGTTGCGTACTTAGAGTAAATTTGAATTGCAGATAATTATTTGCAGTAATTTGCTCAACTAACAACAGCAGCTCGGCACTTCTAGGAAACCAAATCTTGTTCAAGAAGTTTTAAAGAGTGAGAAGAGGATTTCATATTTTCATATATATAAACTGTTATCACAGCACTATTTTATATATACATATTGTTAACCAAGTGTTACCATTCAAACAGAATCAGCTTCCCTTATTTACTAATTTGACCAGTTTCAACTGGGTGCCTTTATTTCAGTTATCATAATATATGTCAGTACACTGGAAACTGTTTCCCTGCTCCCAGATGCCTCTGTATTGTGCTAGGGCAAAGGCTTTCCAGCAGAATCTTTTCTAAACAGAGGAAAATCAACTGCAGCATGTAATCGCACCAAATAGAAACTCATAAACT